>NC_138894.1:20192652-20792652 GCF_965194825.1 Balaenoptera physalus
ATAAATGAAATAGAGGCAAAAAGAATAGAAAAAATTCATGAAACTAAGAGCTGGTTCTTTGAAAAAATAAAAAAAAATTGTTATACCTTTAGCTAGATTCATCAAGAAAAAAAGAGAGAGCTGAAATAAATATCATTAGTAATAAAAAAAGAAAAGTACCAACTAAGATCATAGAAGTACAAAGAATCATGAGATTACTATAGTTATCCACTAATAAAATGGACAACCTAGAAGAAATGGATATGTTTCTAGAAATGTAACATATCTCAAGATTATATGAGGAAGATATAGACAATATGAACAGATCAGTTGCCAGAAATAAAACTGAATCAGTAGTAAAACAAACAAACAAATAAACAAAAAACCCCAACAAACAAAAGTCCATGACCAGACAGCCTCACAGGTGAATTCTACAAAACATTTAAAGAGGAGTTACTGCAAATCATTCTCGAACTATTCCAAAACATTGAAGAGGAAGGAATACTTCTGAACTCCTTCTATGAGGTCAGCATCACTCTCAGACCAAAACCAGTTGAAAAACTCAAGAAAAAAGAAAATTAAAAGGTCAATATCACTGATGAACATAGATGCACAATCATGCAAAAAAGCTGAATTCAACAATATATTAAAAGGATCATGTATCATGATCAAATGGCATTTATTCCAGGGATGTAAGAGCGATACAATATCTGCAAATCAATCAATGTGACAGATCACATTACCAAACTGAAGAATCAAAATAATATGGTCATCTCAGTAGATGCAGTGGCAATCATTTTGTAATGCATAGAAATATGGAATCACTATCCTGTGCACCTGGAACTGAACATAGTGTTGGGTCAATTATACTTCAATAAAAATTGTTTTTTAATTATTTGTAACCATATTCAAAGAATACAAAATTTTAATATATTTTCAGCAAAATTAAAATAAATATAAGAATTAAAATTAGTTTATATATAGTTTCCAAAAAGTTATTTTCTTCTAAAATATGTAAATGATATATTAAAATTAAAAGTCAAAATACAAATTATTTATGCATATACATTTTTAATGTAAATTATTTAAATGGGGTGAATTTTTAAATTCATTTTTTGAAAATTTAATTAAATCTTATAAGATATTTTCATAAAAATAAAACTATCCATCTATAGACCTTTAGGGTATTATACTAAGTGAAATTAATCAGAAAGAGAAGATAAATATATGGTACGATATCACTTATATGTGGAATCTAAAAACAAAAACAAAAACAAAACAAAGTATGAAACTCAGAGATACAGAGATCAGATTGGTAGTTGCCAAAGGCAGGAGCTTGGGGGTTGATGAGATGAGTGAGATGCTCAAAAGGTACAAACTTCTAGTTATAAAACAAATAAGTCCTGGGAAGGTAATGCACAGCATGGTGACTATCGTTAATAAAATTGTATTGTATATTTGAAGGTTGCTAATAGACTAAGTAGATCTCGAGAGTTATCACCACAAGAAAAAAACTTTTGTAACTATGTGTGGTGATGGATGTTAACTAGACTTATTGTGGTGATCATTTTGCAATATACACAAATATTGAATCATTACATTGTACACCTGAAACTAATATATTGTTATTATGTCAATTATATCTCAATTTAAAAAATATTCATAGAGAAAAATACTAATATAAATGTAAGTTGCTTTCTACATTTTGTTTAGCCGGCATTTTTAGAACAGAATTTACATGAAACTTTTTAATGAAAATATTTTTTTCACTTTTGCTTAGCATTCTTAATGGTTTATGCAACTTTCAGTAAAACGCAACCTGAAAACATAATGTTTTAAATGGGGCTATTGCACACAAAAGATATAATTTTCTTTAAGTTGCTTGTGAAAGCTACATCAATTGTGCACCAGTTCATAAGACAAACCAAACATCAGCACTGTATTATACATGGTAGACTATTTACAAAGGGAGATACATCAGCTATCAAATTCCTGAAAACAGAAGACTTTAAAAAAAACACCTCCACAGGGTGCCAGGGCATCCCAACTATTGGTAAACTAGTTCACACCCAAGGGCAGAGCCTGGAAGCCTAGAGCAATATTTAAATAAATGCAAAGAAAATGTTCCAGGTAGAGTCTTCTATGGTATGTCAATCTGTAAATATTCTAATTAGATCAATGAAAATAGAACTAGTACCTTCTGTTACAAGGAAATGGAACACTGAGTTAAACTGTCAATATGCAAATATACAAACTAGAGCCTCAAAAATAGTAATAGATAGATTCTATAAGGGAGAGTTGAAGAATAGGAAGGAAAGAAATATTTTATTTATTTATTTTTTTGCCTGAGTATATATTATATGCAGGGTTTTTTTTCCCCCTTCATAAATGGTAAAACTTGTGATGGTTAAAGAATAAGAACTAACAGATCCAGCAATCAAATATGTTTAGCTTCCCTTCCAATAGGCCTTCCCAAATAATTTGGTAAATGACCAATCCAAAGCCACGTGTCTCCCTGTGTCCTAAGAGAGTCTGGTGTGGGTTTTGCCAAGTTTGAAAATAGGATAAGGAGCGAAAGAGAAGAGCTTCATCCAGGCCTCTGTTCCCTGGAATCCAAATGTATGAAATGTTATCTCAGGTGGAGTGTTGTGAGAACAGTTACTGCCTACCTCAGTCTCCATGGTAACGACAACAGAAAAAAAAGTATAGCTTCGGTAACTATAAACCAAATAAGAATAAGATTTCTAGGTTAATATTCCATTAATTAGAAGTGACTTCAGATGAAAAATAATTTCTAGAGACTCTAGGTGGATTATGATAATTAAGATTTATGCCATTTAACACAAACTTTTTTTTTTGCTGCATTAAAATATGTCTGCTTCTTTTAATACTGTAACTTGTCAAGGAACTCGAAATTCCCATCATCAGAGATTTATTCAGTTTATTTTATATTTGAAGTTTCTCAAAGTCTGCATAAGCTATCACCTTCCTTTTACTTGTCAGCATGAATTACATTGTCAGACAAATTATCAATAACCAATCAGTGCACTGAGATAAATTGAATTTCAATATGAATTGAAATCAAAGTGTAGTTTCCAACATGACAGCTAACCAGATAGATACTTGTTACTGGACAAGAGAAGATAGATAATAGCTCCAGGTAATAATGCCCTACCAGGAAAAAGTCTGCCTGGTAGATACCAAGAATAGTCCACACTGTAGCTTGAAGCCAAAGGTAGCTACATGATGTTGGTCTAGTGAGAAGGGGGGTTTGTACATAGATGTGCTAAAGGAAAGAATCATTTCAGACGACAGTACGATAAAAGGAGAGAGATGAATATGAATACCTACCAAATGGATTTACAAACTGGCTCATACTGTACATAATTTGTGCCCCTAAAAGAAGTTAGCTTCTGTCCATAGCAAATATACTTATTTCTTTTTTAAACACAAAATCTCCATTCTATTCTGACCCCTGAATTTGAGTCTGATAAATGCTGCCCTGATTCCTTTGATCTCAAAAATAAAATAAATTATATAATATTGAGATTACTCTCAGGCAGAATTCTACATCTTCAATATTCTTTGAAGGGAAAGCAATTGGAATGTAAGACTTCTAAAACTACCCCCACTCCTACCCCTGATTTTGATAGGTATTTATATTTTCAACAAAGAGGAGAGAGAGAGGTTACAGGGAATTTGAAAGGATTCATTAATATCAGTACTGTTTATTTAGAGCAGGGTGTGGGTTTTATGTACCTCAGAGCATGAAATACAAATATATTTTTGGGTTTACCAATTACACTTGGATGAAATTTATATACACTCACCATTCCAAGTGATGCATTTTTAACCTAAATATTTGTTATCACAAAAAGCATAAAAATATATTCTATTTTAGAAATTTAGAATTTGGAAACAGGAGAGAAGTGAACATTATGTGAAATATACTGAAGAAATGAGAGATGTGTTTAGCAGAAGCATTCCTTTTGATCTGCTTCTATTCTAGGCAATGTTCAAAGATATATTTTGCAACCTCCTTTATTTTTTCCAAAATAATTCCTTTTTAAATAAAGGTTGGTAGTCAGATGTGTACTTACAACCTGCTAAGTGGATTGCTGCTTTTATTTCTTTGAAGTCAAGCCATTTTTAAATGGGAAGAAAATACTGTCCTGAAAATAGAATGGGTCTTCAGAGAGTTAGACTCTGAGAGGCTATCAAATGAGTGGCTTAAGCAGGTCGCCTTCATTTCCAGAAGGGAGGAAAGGTAGATGCTTAATGGAGACTAAATGTTCATTACCACATCCCCCTGTAATTGTAATCTGTCATACTAGGTCTATCTGCCTAGATTAATCCCTTTCTGGCTCTCTCTTGTGAGCCAACATTTCATTGACTGATTAGATACTGTCAGTGTGGGTGAAGTATCAAGATACCACCATCCAAACATTAATACTATTTAGACTCGTCAAGGTATATGAATATGGAGTAATATAGGTACGAGCTTTAAAAGGAATTATAGTGACAAGGAATGAATGACATAGGAAGAGATTGTTCTATGAGATAAGTTCTGTTTGGCTGTATGTAAAGCAGAAAGTTGCAATATAGTATTTATTATGTCATTGAAAAAGGTCATGAGGTTAAAACTTTTATATATAACACTCCAGTGGCAATATTATCCAATTTATAAATGAGGAAACTGAAACATGAAGAGATGAATTAACTCAAAACACAACTGGTAGCAACAGGGCAAGAATTCAAACTTAGAGAGTCTGGCCCTAAAGCCCAGTCCTAACCTTTGTGCCACATAGCATGCCAGCCATGGATGGTATCAAGTCCTTTCACTTGAAGAGGTAACATTGCTGCTTATTAGGAACAGGGGCTTTCAATTAATTCACTGAAGAAATACGCATTTCATGTTTCCTAATTTCAGACCCTATATCAGGTCCTTGAGAGAAAGAAGCAAATAAAACACAGTTTTATCCTTTAACGGTTTAGAGTTTAGCCAGGTAAGAGTCACTGAAATACTAGTAGAAAATTTTAGGTCTCTGGGGGGATTGTGGAGAACTCAGAGAAAGTGAATATTGAGCAAAACTGTAGCACCTTACTGTTCAGAGAATTGGGAAAGGGAAAATTCCTCATGAAATAGATCATCTAACAAAAGGAAAAGATGAATGAAAGTATTGGAGAAGAATAGGATTGGAAAGTCCTAGGGAGAGTGAATAGGCTGATCGAGATAAATATCAGAGCTTGTGGATGGACAACATCTGGGGAATGAGACCCAGTGGGAAAGTTAAAGTAAGATAATGAAAATATATTATACTGGGGGAGGGAAACATCGGAAAAAATTAAGCAGTAGAGTATATAAGGAAACATATTTTGGAATCCTGGAAGAACTCTAAAAAAGAATATGAAGTTTTTACTCCATGAGGGTATATAAAACAAAAATTAGGTGACCTAAGATGTTGTGGTATCCTGAAGTGGCTTGGCCAAATCCCTACTCCTCCATCCATGAGCTCTGCTGGAACAAGACACGTCCTTATTTTTCTATCTGTACTTGTTCCCTGAGATCAAGTGGAAATTAGATGGTCTCATCCCTCAGAGAGTCATACAGTTCATGGTGATAGTAAATTCAAATGCATTAATAAGGATGTTATATTACAGGGGACAAACATCTGTGCCAATATTTGAAACTATAAACTCATAAGATCAACAGATTTAGGTTAGTGTTAAATATTTACCTTTATTACAGGCTCAGTACTGTGCTGATAGTACAGCAGTATTCCTTGGCTAAGACTGTAAGGTAGACAATAGTCTTAATGTTGTGCTGTCCATTTTCTGCAAACTAAAGTGGTAAGAAGGAGCCCACTGTACTAAAACTCAAATAACATTTATTTTGGCTTAGAAATTCATGTATTTGTAATGCTAACTTGAGAAGGTCACAGCTCTCAGGTCTGTCTTCTGACATATTAAATGGACTCAACAAACATTGATGGATCTCTCTCATGTAATACCTTTGAAAGTCAAATGATATTCATCTCACATTATGAGTTGGTAACATGAAATTGCAGTTGAAGACTGTGATTGTGGTAAGAAAACCCCCTCATTGAACCAATGGATTCTGATTGCTTTACATGTCCCAAAGATAGTACCAATATTAGCTTAAAAAATAAATTCAATAGTCCACCTGCAGAAAATGGAGTATTTAGCAGATAATGAAGTATACAAATATAAAAATTTTAAAATGGAAATTCAAAAGAGTGGTGCAAGCACAGAATTAGGTAACATCAGAAGAAGAGGATAAGCAAGATTTCATGGTGAAGAGGATTTTAGCTGTTATTTAAGAGCATGTGTTACAGTGTGCACTCCATCCTCCATCAATTTCCCTTTGCATCCAATGGTGTTAATTGTATAGTTGGTGAAGAGTTACGTTGATATTTATGTCTTGATATAGATTCATAAATGTAGTCTTGCTCTTTATTGAAGAATATTCTAATTTACAGGATTAACTAGTAAGACCATGTGTTATCTTCAATATTAAAGTTTTCTTTTTATGTAGAATATTTTGGTGAAAAACATTATCATTCCCAAATATCTAGATGTCAGACTACTTTTACACAGAGCCATAACCAATACAATCAAGGAGGGGTTTATTTTATCTCAGGGTAGTTTTATACTGGGTTCTTTCATTTTGGTTTGGTTTGATTCTTATTTTTCTCTTTAGGCTGTGTGATCAATTTCAAATGACTTTTTATGGGGAAGCACAATTGCAGGACAACATTTTGAGGAGATAAATGGTCTATTTAACCCCTCATCTTTCTCAAAGATTCGTAAAAATATTTCCTCACTAGGGACCTAGTGGTCAGTCCTCTCAGATCACTTATTTCACCTTCCATTTATGAAGCGAGGAAATATTTCTGTGTGCTTGAAGTTTTCTTTCAAACAGAACTGAGTGCTCTTCCAGAAATGATTTTATGGCATTAGCATTTTTGTTATATCTCAAGGAGATGGCGAATCTAATCCACAGGAAAGGATAAATGAACAGGAAATTTTGGGGGGGAAAGGATGAGAGTTAGAAATATAATATCATATATAATATACCATGACATATTATATATTACAAACTTAGATCCTGTCCCATAACCCCAGTAAGATACTCTCACGTTGTGTTATAAGCAGCTGCCAATTTGCTGTATGCAGCAGTCATTGGAACACTTCCCTTAGGTTCACAGTTTATCACTACTATTTCCCTTTAATTCTTGAAAGGACTGTATTAAAGATCAGCTTTCTCCCAAAACAACATTTATCTTAAGTGCTCCCTATTAAAATACAGATGTATGCAGAATGGGTAACTCTGTTAACCCTTTAGCAACCACTAGTACCAAGACAGATTTCATCCAGACAAGCAAATAATATGTTCCTCAGATATTAGTGGACTCAAGACTGTCTTATTGTTGCTTTTTATCTATTTTGTTTTATTGTCTCCTAATGAGTAATGTAGAAGAGAAAGGCCTGCAGTGTGCTCCCAATTAGCAGTGCTATCCAAGGCAGGGTTGCAGCTGTAAGACACCACAAGACAAATTCAAACCTGCAAAGTAGAAGGAAACCTTCTATAGCAAAGCCCCTTCCCAAACAGTAAGGAAGGGAAAGACATTATCTAAGCTGTTGCTCATTATGCCCTCATTACAATAAAATTAGCCTTGCAGATAAGAAATACCCATCATGCATGGACGCCATGACACTTCTGCGCTAAGCTAAATAAGGACAAAAATTCCTCCTCCCCTCGGGAAGATGGAGCTGGGATGAAAATCAGGGAATACAACCCCCAAACTCCTCCTTCTCCAGTGAATATTCCACCCTTTCTTTTGTAGGCCCCTCATAACGGCAAAGAAACCCAGGGCAGCAGCCCCTCACCTGTCTGCCCGCTCTCCCTCTAAGAGTGTATTCTTCCTTAAATAAATGCTCACTTTACTTTCTTAACCTCCCTGCTTAGTCTCCAAATTCTTTTGTGATGAGTCAAGAACATTAAATTCAATGGGGAACAGCCAGACACCATGGCTTGGCAGTATGGGAAGAAAGGAAAGCAAAAAAAGGAAGATAGGAAATGCAAAGTACATCTTCTATTTAGTATACTTTGCTATTAAGAACACATAGTTCTTGGGATAGGGATGAATATTGAAGCAGAATATAATCTTATCTCATTGAAGCATAATTTCTGTTAGCTGGTGAATCTCTGGCCTTAGATGAAGGAATGCTGCCTCTTCTCAGGTGTCAGGGACTTAACAATGCTTGAGCATCTGGGTTTCATAAAACTGTTTCCGGAGAACATTAATAAAGTTTAGAAAAGAAGGTGGCAGGGAATAGTTTGGGAATACTTGAATTAAAAATATTTCTTTAGTAAAGGACTTCCTAGAAGTTTTAATATTTGAATATGGCTCATTGTGAATCTCTATAACAGCATGTAGTAGGGAATAACTAAAATATTTAGCCATGGATCCCTTTTTATTCAGAGACATCATGAAAATAATGTACCACAGTTACCCATGCCAACGGCCTCCAATCATGGCATACCTGAAGTCTTCTGCTGTTTCCACTAAAAAGCTTTCTGGCTTCTCTGCCTGCCCTTGAGTCTCTGCCAAAATACAAGTGATGGTGGCTGACCCTGTCATTACAACAAGCTCTGTTCTCATTTGGGTGGCCTTCATTTATTACCACAGTTACCACAGTGGTCACAGAGATCCAGCGTGCACTGTCCATTGCACAGATGCCGCGTGTGCCTTGTGGAGTCTGTGACTACTTGGTAAGTCAGCACTCAGTTTGAACTCTGCTCTTTTTGCATTGAGTTCCTTAGCCCTTTATTCCCAGTTTGGTACCTGGGTTTTATTATTGGTATCAATTTGTTTGGCATCCTTGGTGGAATCAAGCTCCTTTCCATCCCTCTGTGCTCTGTGCACTATTAAAAGTGTTGTTTGTCATAAGAGGGAGACTCATAGAACAGAGGAAGAGAGGCCATGAGCCTATTGTATAAACTGGCCTCAGAGACCCATGAGTTTGAGGTTCTCACCAGACGGGTGTGTACTTGGACAAACTTGGCTGTGGGTTACGAATACAACAGGATGAAGCTATTTTTTACCTCATTTTTTTTTGTCCTGAGACCTTGGCCTTGATCCAGAGAGAAAATTCTCTCAGGTTTTTCACCTGCCAAAAGTTGCAAATTGTTGAGTCTCTGTTTGGAGGTGGCCATCCATCAAATTAAGGGATCTGACATATTAGATGCACAAGTATTATATTCCCACTGATGTTGCTAGCTTTCAATGGGCTGTCAAAATATAAGCCTTCTCCCCTTCCAGGAAAAACTTCTGCTTCTTACATGTACTCTCATTACAATTCCAGTTCTTGCCACTATGTTTCTAAGTGGTATAACTTCATCAAGGATAATTTGGGACTTCAGTGGCCATTCTAGGGAACATTTCACTTGAACAAAATTATTATTTGACAAGCACCTTAGAAAAGTTATGGAATAAGATTTTTCAGACCCAAATGGAAACCATTTTTTGATTGATATACAGAGTCCTCCAAATAAACTTTTGAATCAAAAATTGCATCACTAAGAGATTCTTTGGCCAAACAGGCACATGAAAAGATGTTCAACATCACTAATCATCAGGGAAATGCAATTCAACACCAAAATGAGATATCACCTCATACCTGTCAGAATGGCCATCATTAAAAAGTCTACAAATAACAGATGTTGGCAAGGATGTGGAGAAAAGGGAACACATGTAAACTGTTGGTGGGAATATAAGTTAGTGCAGCCACTGTTGAAAACAGTATGGAGGTTTCTCAAAAAACTAAAAATGGAACTACCATATAACCCAGCAGTTCCACTCCTGGATATATATATGAAAAAAAAAAAAATTCAAAAAATACGTGCACCCCAATGTTCATAACAGCGTTGTTTACAGTTGCCGAGACATGGAAGCAATCTAAGTGTTCAACAACAGATGAATGGATAAAGAAGATGGTATGTACATAATACAATGGGATCCTACTCAGCCACAAAAAAGAGCGAAATTGTCCCATTTGCAGCAATACAGATGGACCTGGAGGGCATTATGCTAAATGAGATAAGTCAGACAAAGAAGGATAAATACTGTATGATATCACTTATATGTGGAATCTAAAAAATACAACAAACTAGTAAATATAACATAAAAGAAGCAGACTCACAGATATAGAGAACAAACTGGTGGTTACAAGTGGGGATAGGTGAAGAGTAATAGAGTGTTGAGGAAGTGGGAGGTACAAACTGTTGGGTGTAAGATTGTCTCAGGGATGTATTGTACAACATGGGGAATATGGGCAATATTTTGTAATAACCATAAATGGAAAGTAATCTTTAAAAATTTTATTAAAAAAATTAAAAAAATAATTTAACAATTAAGCAATTTAACAAACTTAAGCAGAACAAACTAGACTCATTTGCCTAGTAAATCCTCCCTTTCCCTCTCTCCATTTGCCTCCTTGTGTCCAGTCCTCTCTCTTCCCCCTTATCCTTCTGATCTCTCTTATTATACAGCTCTGTCTACCTTTCCCTCCTCTTCCCTTTATCCAGATGTCCTTCCTTATTTCAACAACTTTTTAAAATCCCAAAATGCAAGTTGCCACTAAAAATTAATTTGTCCTAATATTTATGTATCAATATATAGATTACTGTAGAATTTAAACTATAGACTTAAGGTAAATTAAGAGCTACGGTTAAATTTTTCCTAAAACTAAAAAAGACAAGACAATATTCACAGAAGCATTTAGAATTCTTTTGAGTGCATATGGCCCACGGTTACAGGCCTGTATCATTCGTATATGTGTTGGTCAAAATCTCAGTGGCCAAAACATGGATGTTAAAATCTGATTAAACTGATCCAAAAAGGGACCTAGAAAATCTCACTTTCTACAATAACCCTGAGAGTTAAAAAAAGGACCCACAGATTTTCCCTATCTCCCAGCCCTTAACCATAACCCTTGGGCCCTTGACCAAAACGTCCTTTTCTTCAAATTTAATGGGAAAGACCTACTCTGCAAATGTAATTGTAATATAAAATGCATACCTGAGGAACATGATACAACTGAAAATGCACTAATGCCTTACCCAGAAGAGAAGATGAAATCCTTGTGTGATGTTTACCCCTCCCTTTGACACTTTATAACTTAAATACTGTGATGCAAGATTAACCATACTTAAACACTATAATATAAAGTAAATATATAAAAAGGGGATACGAGGGGGAGGAAAACAAAATTTATAAATATATATGTGTGTGTGTGTGTATTCACGTATATCACACAGGCATAATAAAACAAAATAATGAGTAAATACTGATGACCATTACAGTCCTTGTTTCTGTAACTGGTCATGTGGTTGTAGCTGATATATATAACTACCTTCTTCCATAAGTATCCCCTTGGCTTTCAACAAGTACCTCACCTGTTAAGGTGATATAAACCTTAATTTTTGAAGGATCTGTGCCATTAGTAGTCTAGCTTGAATTGGGTTATTGTAGTTTTCCATAGTTATTCATCACAGGACATGGTAATACTAAGAGATACCCTAAGGACTCTCTTTTGTGGAGTAGTAGTCCAATTTCTCCTTGAAGTCAAGACAATCACACCAACTAGCACAGTAACTCTTTTCCAGAGGTTTTAGGAGCCCAAAGTGGCTGGACAGGAGTCTTAACCTCCAATTCAATGGAATAATTATTGTGTCTCCTGGTGGAAATATTCCTCCCTGTGGAACTAAGACTTTCAGACCAGTAGAACATAAGTTCATGAGGACAGTAAGAAAAATTTTTGTTAGTGGGTCACTAGGGAGAATGGTAAATGATACAAGTCCCATTTCCAGCCATTGATTCCTGAACCTGTGAATTCTGGTGATGGGAGAAACAGCACCATATATCAGACATTGATTCAGACCTCATACAGTCTTCTGGAGATCATTGCCCCATCCCTGCAAGATATTGTCACCTAACTGCACTGCCATTGAGTATTCAAAAAGCAATTCCACCATTCTATCAAGCCACCTACTTCAAGATGGTGCAGAACATGGTAAGACCAATGAATTCCTTGAACATGGGCTCATTACCACTTATTTTGCTGTGAAGTAAGTTTCTTGATCAGAGGCAATGCTGTATGGAAGACCAAGATGGTGGATAAGGCATTCTATAAGTTCATGAATAGTAGTATTGGCAGATGCATTTTGTGTAGAAAAGGCAAATCTGTGTGCAAAGTATATGTCTATTCCAGTAAGAACAAAATGCTGTTCCTTCTATGATGGAAGTGGTCCAATGTAATCAACCTGTCACCAGGTAGCTGGTTGAATACCTTAGAGAATTTTCCCATATTAAGGATTCAGTGCTGGTCTCTGCTGCTGGCAGATTGGACACTCAGCATTGGTCTTAGCCAAGTCAGCATGGGTGAGTAAAACTCTATGTTACTTATTTCAGACATAACCTTAATCCCTGCTACCACGGCTACTTTATTCATGAACCCATTGGGTAATGATGGGGCTGTCTATGAAAAGAGATTGACTTGTATCCCCAGAATGGGTCATCCTATCCACTTGATTATTAAAATCCTCCTCTGCTGAGATCACCATTTGATAAGTATTAAGGGGCACAAATATCTTCACATTTTTTGCCCATACAGAGATCTATCCTCATGCCTCTTCCCCACATTTTCTTGCAACCGATTTTCCAATCTTGCTCCTTCCAAGTTCCTGACCCTCCAGCTAAACCACTGGATACATGAATCAATATATATACATCTGGCCATTTCTCCTTCCAAGTAAAATGAACAACCAGGTGCACTGCTTGAAGTTCTGTCCATTGAGAGGATTTCTCTACACAACTTTCCTGCAGGGATGTCCCTGTAATGGACTGTAGTGCTGCAGCTCTTCACTTTGGGGTGGCGCCTGCATACACGGAATCTTCTGTAAACCAGGCTCGAGTTTTCTCTTCCTCTGTCAGCTGATGATAGGTAACTTCCCTATGATGCCAAAGGTATAGGCTGAGAGAAAGAAGTAGTGTGGCAAGAGTAGGGATGATGGCATTTGGACCACTTCTTCACAGAACTGACATGTGCTTTCAGGGCTTGCTCAGGCCTGATTACATATGTATCACTTCCCTTCGACAATGTAGTGTTGGTGTGCATGCCCATATTTACGGCTTGGTGGGTCAGGCAACGCCCGGTTCATGATGGGCAGCTCAGGTTATATGGTAACTGAGTGGACCATGGATATACGTTCAGTTTTTTAAGGCCTAGTAGTAAGATAAAATCTTTCTCAAAAGCAGAGCAGTTATCTGTAGAAAACAACAGGGCTTTGCTCCAAAATTCTAAGGGCCTGGGCTATGATTTGCCAATAGGAATCTTTCAAAGCCTGCAAAAAGCATCTTTGTAAATGCTGGTCATATGGCCCAAGAGGCAAAGCACCTTGCCTGGCAAACTGAACTTGTTGCAGGGCCTTCCCTTGTTCTGGCACCCAATCAAAACTAGCAGCTTTTTGAGTCAGTGGGTAAATGGTTCAGAGTAACACACCTACAAGAGGAATATATTGTCTCTATAATCCAAAAGGGCCCACTAGGCATGTGCCTCTCTTTGGCTGCAGCAGGGGTCAGATGCAACTCTTTACCCTTCACTTCAGAAGGGACACTCTCCAGGTCCCACACACTGAAATGTCACCAGGTAGAAGGCCCCTGAATTTTTTGCCAGAGTTATTTCTTACCCCCTGACATGTAAATGTCCTACCAATAAATCTAGAGTAGTTGCTACATCTTACTCACAAGGTCCAATCAGTATAATGTATCAATATAATGGATCAGTGTAATATTCTGTGGAAGGGAAAGGCAATCAAGGTTCCTGCAAACAGAATTATGACATATGGTTGAAGAGTTAATATACCCTTAAGATAGGACAGGGAAGGTGTATTGCTGGCCTTGCCACCTGAAAGCAACATGCTTCTGCTGGTCTTTTAAAAAAAGGTCTGAAGAAAAAAAGCATTTTCCAGAGATAGCTGCATACCAGGCTCCAGAGTATGTGTTAATTTGTTCAAGCAATGAAACCACATCTGATACAGCAGCTGTGATTGGAGTCACCACCTAGTTAAGCTTATGATAATCCACCGTCATTCTATAAGATCCATCTCTCTTCTGCACAGGCCAAATAGGTGAGTTGGTGGGGATGAGGTGGGCAAAACCACCCCTGTATCTTTCAAGTCCACATGGTGGCACTAATCTCTGCATTTCCTCCAGGAATGCAGTATTGCTTTAGTTTTCTATTTTCCTAGGTATAGGCAGTTCTTGTGGCTTCCACATGGTCTTTCTACCATTATAGCCTTCACTCCAGTCGTCAAGGAATCAACACTGGGATTCAGCCAATTGCTGATTGGATCTATTTCAATTATACATTCCAGGTCTGGGGAATAACTACAGGATGAGTTTAGGGGCCAAATAGGCCCATTTTGACACAGATATGGGCTAAAACTCAACTGATCACCTGACTGCTTTAAGCCCCATACTTTGACTAGTATGTCACAAGTATGTTTTGGGTCTCCTGGAATTAATGTCAGTTCAGTGTCCAGTACCCCTGAAAGTTCTAATTATTTTCTTCTTTCTAATGCACAATTACCCTTGTAAAAGGCCATAAGTTCCTTTGAAGAAGGTTGGGAGAAAGATTAACAGTTTGAATTTTTGGTAGTGTATCAGAGTCTTTCTTCAAGAGGAGCTACCTTCCCTTCATTCAAAAGATTCTGGATCTGTAAACTGGCTCAAGTGTGGGAATTGATTGTTTCTATTATTCGGTTTTGACTTTTGTTCAATTGACCTAGAAATTCTGCTTTAACCAATTACATCGGATACCCTACTTCTAAATTGTCTATCTTCAGCAGTCATACCTAAAGTCTTCCTTTTTTTTCACTACAAAGCTTTCTCCTGCTTCTGTCTATCTTTGAATATCTGCCAAAATGCAAGAGATGATGACTGACCCCTTCGCTTTAGCAAGCTCTGAATAAATAGCCTTTGCTTCTTCTAATATGTGGGGTCTTCATTCATTTCCACAGCACTCAATGAACGATTTTTGAATTAATTAATTAATTCATCCATTGGGTGTCATATCTTGACAGTAGTATTTGTTCCATTGATTTTGTAGGATCCTCTGAAGAGGTGGCATCTTGAGGCAGCATGGTATTACAGAATAAGCAAGGAACAGGTCAGAAAACTTGAATTTCAGTATTTCTGCCCATGGCATATCTTCAATTTCTCTCTGTGGGCCTTTTTCTCTGCAGTTTTTGGCTTCCTTATAAGTGCAATGAGAACAATGAATAGGCAATCTTTAAGGATCATTCCACCTCTAGGGTAGTGCCAGCTGCAAGTATAACTAACTTGCCCTTGATTTCCTGATTTAAGGTTCTCTCTTCTCTCTTTATCTCTCTCTCACACACATGCATGTAGATTTTTCTAGTTTATCTGCAGTAATTCCTAAGATGTTCAGAGAAGTCTGCAACCAATAAATTTTAAAACCCACAATTACTATAAATTAGCATTTAGAAACTACCTGACCATGCATACTTTTAATTAATTTATTTGACCTCAAATGTCCCTTTCAGCCCTATATCCCAAATTACATGACAAAGAATAAGTGTTTATAAATAACATGTGGATTGTTATCAAATGCTAATTTGCATTATGAGATTGTGTGTTTGCTCTCTTTTCCCTGAGAAACATGAAGCAAATAGTATTATTTTTTGTTGGTTTCCTTTTTTTGTTTTAATGATTCCCTAATCTCTTGCCAAAGAGCTTTGGTTTATTCTGAAATGCCAAAATCCCAGCCTATGAACTTGGGCTGGATCAATCATCATATTTTTCAATTCTTCATATTTCTCAATTACAGAAATCTAAGGCAGAGTAAGATGGGCAGAAGATGCATGTAACATAGGCCAGTGTTTTGTAAAAACATTATAGGGTGGGCAATCCAGGAGGGTGTATTTTGTAATAAAAAGGCTACCAGGCCAGAGGCCAAAACTCTTGAGCTGGAGTTTTGTCTCTGCTGCTTCTTGGCTGGCTGACCTTTAGCAAATCAATTTACATCTCTGAGTTTCAGTGTTCTTACAAATAAGATAAAGAATGGCTAACAATAACTACCCTTTTTGCTTCATAGCGTTCCTTGAAGCTGATATAAGATAATATGGTACACAGAAGACATCATTTGCAGTAAGTGATGTGAATGTTAAGTGGTGTTTCATTATTATTCTAAAACAAAAAGAGTAAATGAGACAAAGGATTAATCTCCAAAATATACAAGCAACTCATGCAGCTCAATATCAAAAAAGCAACAACCTAATCCAAAAATGGGCAGAAGACCTAAATAGACATTTCTCCAAAGAAGATATACAGATTGCCAACAAACACATGAAAGGATGCTCAACATCACTAATCATTAGAGAAATGCAAATCAAAACTACAATGAGGTATCACCTCACACCAGTCAGAATGGCCATCATCAAAAAGTATACAAACAATAAATGCTGGAGAGGGTGTGGAGAAAAGGGAACGCTCTTGCACTGTTGGTGGGAATGTCAATTGATACAGCCACTATGGAGAACAGTATGGAGGTTCCTTAAAAAACTAAAAATAGAACTACCATGTGACCCAGCAATCCCACTACAGGGCATATACCCTGAGAAAACCATAATTCAAAAAGAGTCATGTACCACAATGTTCGTTTCAGCACAGTTTACAATAGCCAGGACATGGAAGCAACCTGAGTGTCCATCAACAGATGAATGGATGAAGAAGATGTGACACATATATACAATGGAACATTACTCAGCCAGAAAAAAGAAACGAAATTGAGTTATTTGTAGTGAGGTGGATGGACCTAGAGTCTGTCATACAGAGTGAAGTAAGTCGGAAAGAGAAAAACAAATACTGTATGCTAACACATATATATGGAATCTAAAAACAACAACAAAAAAAATGTTTCTGAAGAACCTAGGGGCAGGACAGGAATAAAGACGCAGACGTAGAAAATGGATTTGAGGACATGGGGGAAGGGGAAGGGGAAGCTGGGACGAAGTGAGAAAGTGTCATTGACATATATACACTACCAAATGTAAGATAGATAGCTATTGGGAAGCAGCTGCATAGCACAGGGAGATCAGCTCTGTGTTTTGTGATCACCTAGAGGGGTGAGATAGGGAGGGTGGGAGGGAGATGCAAGAAGGAGGGGATATGGGGATATATGTATACATATAGCTGATTCACTTTGTTATATAGCAGAAACTAACACAACAATTTAAAGAAATTACACTCCAATAAAGATGTTAAAAAAAAAAGAGTAAATTAGCTTATTTCTACCATCCTAATGGTAGGTTCACATTATTATATGAAACAATTCAATTGATGATACAAAATTAGACATTTGAGTGAGCCAGATATAGGGTCGCACAAAGACAAAGCTACAGAATAAAACCCCAGGGCAAATTAATTGCAAATTTTAATCTATCACAGACTTCAGATGAAACATTAGTCAGCATTTACTAAAAGCTTACGGTGTTCTAAGCATGAAGCCCATCATGAGTCCACATTGTAAACCAAGGAATGAAAAAAGCCTATTAAAGCCTCAGGAATATCTAACCAAGAAAAGGTGAGTGAATCTAAAAACAACTGAAAAACAAACAAGCAAACAAAAAAATGACTGTCATCAATAGCTCTGGGTTACAGGATTTTTATATCAATATTAGAGCCAATACGGACTTAAAGCGGAGAGAATCTATACAAACACACATAACAGAAGCAGTTAGGAATGTCTGAAGATGTATTTAATTTTAAGAACACCACTTAGAAATAGTAAAACCCTCAACAGTCAAAAATATATAAATCCTATAATTGGAATCAGTTTGTGTGTCGTGTGTATCTGCTATTTTCTTAGCAGCCAATATGCAATCATAATTAAGTATAATTTAACTGAAATTCATAGTTGAGGAAATTTAAAGCCTTGCTGGAATAAACAGTGTATGAGATCCAAATCACAAAGTTGAATGATTGAATAGTAATGAAATGGAAGTAGGAAAAAAAATGAGAACAAGATAAAAAAGGGGAACATATTTCATATTAAGAGAATCTTTTCAACTTTATTTCTTTTGTGGTTAAAGAAAACCCTATTTCCTTCTAAAATGATATTGTTTGGAATGTTTGTTTTGAGTTTTTATTGCTTTTTAATATTTTTGTTGCATTTTTGCCTATGTCAGAGGCAGCAGCAACATAGCTTAACTAACATTTATTTTGGCATTTTCATGATTTTTTATCAGTTATTTACTCCTATTTCAGTAGGACATTATTATCCCTTTATCATGTGATCTAAAAGGGATATATGATGTCATAAAATGTCAAGACATATATATACATAAGCCATATAGTTTGAGTTTGAAATCAATTCTTCTATGCCAAATGATTTTGAGAATTTAGTGAGATACTCTGGACCCCCAATTCCATTTCCACTCATGTGTTGTGAAAGCATAGAAATTTGTTCCAAAAAGGCAAATTTAAGAATAATTTCTTATACTGGCTTCTTCAAGAGACATAGGAAAAATGAGAAGCAAGTACGATCCCCAGAGCACAGTTCTTTTATTTCATGGTTGTCTACTTCTCCTGGTATAACTCACAAAACTCTTGGTAGATACAGAAAATACATTTTCAGAAGACGCACCAATTTACTTCAAATTTTATTAGGAACAGGGCACAGTTTTCTTTCCTGTTCTCATTGTAAATACACACCTTAGCTGCAGAAAAGAAATACCTAGAAGCATCAAAGAAAATAGCTTCCTTCTTTCCAGGATGAAAACTCAAGTTCTCTGGGACACAGATATACCTATGACAGGTTATTATTATTTTTTTAATGATGTCTCCAAAGTAGGAACCCAAATCAGTTTCAGGATATTTTTGAACACTGTTGAACTCAGGAAAGGTTTTTTTGTTTTTGATTTTTGTGGTTGTAATTTAAAAATAAAATAAATTTCCCATACATTCATTTAGGTGTGAAATATATAATTCAAAGCCCAAGATTGAACTCATGTAAATCAGTAAACAGAAATGCTCTCAGTTTTTCTGCATCCTAGAAGACGGTTGATCACTTCATTGTAAATAGACTTAAGAAGAGAACTTTCATCAATGGGCAGGATGCTCCTTTGAGGTAATGTCAATTGTCATTCATATCTAGGAACATTTGTTTGCTTTTGTAAAGCTGATATCAGACTGGTTTAAACTAGTTTTCATAACAGACCACTTTTTTAGGTGTCAAAAGAAATCTCTTTGCCTCTTCTGTAGCCACTGAATGGGTAGTAAATTAACAGTTAGCTGAACTGACCATGTCTGAACATAAAAATGTCTGCTGCATGCAGACTGCTTTTGAGTGTGCCATATCTCATGAATATCCCTATGAGAGTCTCTGGGTAAGTTTTTCCTTGGATTTTATGCTTATCCAGGTCCTTCCACTGTCGGAGACGTCACAGAACGATGAATTCTGCTTCATTCTCCACTCATATGATTGAAATCTACATTCTCTTTTAGATATTATCAGTTTCTAGATCTCAAAGAAATCTATCCTTATTTATTCTTGCTTAAAGTCAGAAATATTACATATGGAAATGGAGACACTGCGTTTCTACTCTGATTCAAGGATTAGATGATTTCTTGACCTATACAAAGGCATAAATACGTTGCGCTTCTCTTAAGATTTGGTTTCAAATTGTTGATTCCTTAACTAAAGACTATCACAGATCCTAACCCTTGCTTCACTAGCATACCTCCTACTCTTCCTGGGGTATACCTCACTGAGTTTTTATTATACATTTTGCCTGAAGTGGGGAGACATTTTTCTTATTTGGGAGGCAGGCAGCTGCTAATACCTTAGATTTAGGAAGTCACAAAATCTCTATTCATCTGATGCATATCTTTTTTTTTTTCTTCTACATTTTATACCCTGTAAACTGAGTAAAGAGTAGATAGAATATGAAACCTATTAAAGTGTGATATGAATATTATACCAATGTCTGTGAAATATAGAGTAAACAAAGAGCAGTATAGCATAGTGATTAACTATGTGGCCTTTAGCACAAAGCCACTGGAGTTAAAACCCTGAGTTCATTCCCATCAGTCTCATCACCTAGGATCAGGTATTTAATGTCTCTATCACTGAATTCATACTAAATTAAATGAGATAAGCAGATAGTACCTTAAGCATATTAAATAATAATAACAATAATATCACAGACATATCATATTTATTTATTTATTTATTAACTCAATAAACAGCTATATAGTTTCATAAAAATTACCATTTATCTACTTCAGAGGGTCCATGTTCAAGTATAACATCACCATGAGTTGACCAGTGAACAGCAATCAGAGGCCAATATTTTAAAATTGATCTGAATTTAACCAAGATTCTCTACTCAACTCTCAATTTACAGGAAATACAGAGCACAGAAGGACTTGTTGAACTCCACCATAGGTCTAAAATCATTGAAATCCAACTGTGAACATGCTTACATGACAATGCATTTTCCTTTAAAAAGAAATTCCAAGTAAAGAGAAAGAGAGGGAAAGAGAGAGGTGAATTCTATACCCATAAACCCTTCTTGAATCTAGTACTAGAAGATTAGCTTTATCAACCAAATTAACTACTGAGAAAACTTCCACAAATAGACTGAGGGTGAGCTTTTTAAAAAATAAAATGCTCATCTAATACTAGAAAAAAAATGTGGAAGAAAGAGGAAAATTAATGTACAAGTGTTATGTGCTGTAACAAAGTTAGAAATAATATTAATGAAAAATTCAAGGACAAGAGAGTAGACCAAAATAGAGTAAGTTCATTATATTGGAAATAGGGGGTGTCAAAGAATATGCATAAAAATGGATAAGCTAGATAGAGAAAGGTTAAATAACAGGTGTCTGAGGTAATTTTAAATTTTAAATATAAAAGATATATTGATAGTATATATACATATAGGTGTATACTATAAACTCATATATGTACTTGTATATTTTCTCATGCATATATACACATCTTGCAAAAAAAGAAGTATAGGAAAAAACCCCAAATTCATATAATTATAAAATCTTATAGCAAAGTCGAGATCAAACATATGAATCATATCAGCAAATGCAAATTAATTTCACTCACTCATTTTAAAAATTTGTTTTCAATTTGTCTCACAAAAGAAGTTTCCACTATATGCTGTATGTAACATAAATATTTAAAACATAGTGAGTTGAAAATAAAAGGAAAGACAAAAATATTGCAGGAAAATAGAAACAAAAAGAGAGCAGGATAGCAAGGCTGATTTCAGACAAAAGAGAAGTTCAGCCCAAAGCATTAAATATGACAAAGAACAATTTTCAATATAAAATCTACAATTCAAAATGAAGCTAGAACTTTTATACATATCTATGCAACCAATAACCTAGTACCTTTGTGAGCAAAAACTATAGGATCTGTAAGTAGACATTGAACCACATTAATGATAGAACATGTTAATATAAGAATCTCACCACAAGAGAGATCAGATGGACAATAAAAGGCAGCAGAAGAGGCAGAAAATATAGAAGCTAGATCTTATGGATATATATCAAACACTACATGCTGATAAGAGATTACTTACTCTTCTCAAGTTCCCATGGAACAGTCACAAAAATTCATTATATTCTAGGTAACAAATAAAATATCTAGAATTTCCATGACATATAAATATTACAAAGAGCACTCCTGGACACAATGCAATAAAATTGGAAATTACTAATGAAAAAAAAAGGCAGAAATGCCCTTCCACCTGGAAATTGAAAAAGCTTCTACTAAACTGCTCTTGAGTTAAAGAGGAAATATAAACTTAAATATCAGAATTTTTAAAAACATAATGATAAAATCTATGAGATATAGTTAATGTAGTAATTAGCAGTAAACACTTTTATCAGAATAAATGAAAATAAATTACTTACATTTCCAATTCAGGAAACTAAACAAAAAAACAGCAAAGTAAATTAAAAGAATATACACAAAAATAAATGATGAGAGGGAAGTAGAAATATATAAAATATACAGTATTTTAAAAGTTCAGGATGTTAATTAATTATAATCATCTTTTCTGTGAAAAGGTAATGAGCAATCTACTCACTACTCTGATAAAGTAAAAAGAAAAAAAGAAGAAAGTACAGATATATGAGACAAGAAATGAGGAGAAAATAACAACAGAAATAGAAGATATTTTTAAAAACCATAAGACAAATTGGAAGACTTCTATGCAAAAAATCTGGAAAAATATAAATTAAATGGATAATTGACTAGGGCTTTCAGATTCCCAAATTGACCCCATTAGAGTTGGTAAGTTTATACTGACCAATTTCCATATAAAAATAGAAAAGAAATTATTAAGAGAATCCTCTGTTACAAAAAGCACTAGGCCCAAAAGATCTCACAGGGGATGTCTACCAAACCTTCCATGACTAGATAGTGCCAATGCTGTATAAATTACTCCAGGACATTGAAAAGGAATACATTTATTTGTTTATATTCCAATTAATATAGGAATGATAGTGCAGATACTAATGAAATCACTTACCAACATGAACAAAACAGAAGAAAAATCAACCAGTACGTGTGGAGACCCAAAACAGAATTTAAACTGTAACAATGAATCTAACTCTATGAACCGCACTGAAGGGAGTGGGGCATAAAAGAACTAACTTAAATAACTTGGAAAATATAATTTGATTGAGTGCTATAAGGATAAAGACAAAGTAAGCTGTAAAAATTTCTGTACTCTAGTTAATAGATTTGCTTTGCCCAGCAGTATCCTATAGCAATTCTGAAACTAATTTATGTGTTTAGTAAGACTGAAAAAATACATAAACTGTAATGAGAGCCATTTCTCAGATTTGGACAAAAATAAGTACAGATAAGAGAATGAAGGAAGGCTAAATCAAACCTGTGATTTTGTTTTGGAATCTGAGGTATCAGTATGAACTCATGGTATACAATATATGCATAAATCCATATAAAGGTGTTTATGTATGATTTGCTATATATGAAAATATAGTAAAAATATATATTCTTCCTCTGTCCATACAGGGATGGGGTATAAAAGGCATGCCACCCAGAAGCAATGAGCATACCTAGAGTTGGATCCTGGTTTCTCAACACCGTTCTTTTTTAAAAGGGACCAGGATTCCTGGAGAACAAGAGCGGGAAAATACAAGATGAGTCTAAAATAACTTGTGCCAGAAAGTAAAGAGGTACTGAAAAATGGATGAGGGCAAGTCAAAACAATACAGAAGAAAATCTGAAGGTGTGCCAAATGGTTAAAGCTAGAACAATTTGGTAATTCAATAATTAATGAACTATTGGGCTAGAATCCTTAAAGTAAAATAAATATTCATAAGTCAATGCTGATATAGATAAATAGTTGAATGAAAAACATAATAAAAGCTAAGAGGCAGCTATTTTTTATAGAAGAGTTTCAATTAATAAAGAAAAAATGAATAAAACAAACTCCCCATTAGGCCAATTACACAGTTTATAATTGTTGCAGGCACGATTCTTATTTACTAATGAATGAAAAAATAGTGGGTAGAAACCTGAGAAGAAACATAATCTTCATCGTTTCAAAGTATCTGTCCCATGATATTGATTAATTAAAAAGGGAAAAATCATTGGGAATTCCCTGGCAGTCCAGCGGTTATGACTCTGCTCTTCTATTGCTGTGGGCCCGGGTTAGATTCCTGGTCAGGGAAGTAAGATCCCACGAGCCTCAGGGCACAACAGAAAAAAAAAAAAAGGAAAATCATGATTTTTACAGTGTAGGAACCAGGAAAACATCAACTTAAGTGATGAAAGTTAACATCACTCCAGTAATAAGACATATCAACATCATCTACCCCTAATATGATTCTGAGCCATCGTACATGGAATATTTTTTTTGACAAGAAAGGGATTTAATTGTCACATACAAGTTAAGAAGTATGGGGAGGCCTGTCCAGGGCTGGAATGGCAGCTAAAGTCCTCCAGCTCTGCCATCCTCATCATGGGGCTTTTGTGCCCAAGGTCCCTGTAAGCATCACTTCTTAAGAAGAAGGAACTAAAGGCCAAAATTCTATACAAGTCCTGTTTTCCCAGAAGCTCTTCAGTCAGAGCTGGATCTTCTAACTGCAAGGGCATCAGGATGATGAATTATTTTCAGGTGAGCAAGTTACCCTCAACAAAGGCAGGGTGCCATGGGCAGGCCACAGAGCCAACATGCATACCCACACCATTCCTCCCCTGAGGTCTGATGTCACTGACCAAACTGGTCACCTGCCCAGGTCTGGTGTGTGTGACGTGGGGAGGGTGGGAGAAGGCATGGCCCCTCTGTCCCAGGACCTGCCCCTGTCCTTGGAATTCACTGTGTCTGCACCTAGTTATCCTTTGGAGATTTCAGGATGCAAGAGGGTGGTTTTTGGGCCCAGTTTCTATACCACATGGGCCTTCCTAGTGCCTTTAGAAAAGGAGAAAGGATCCAGTTCTCTTTGAAATTACTGGAAATTAGCTCCCATTGGGCTGGTCACCCATCTCTGGGATGATACCAAACAGCTGGGTCCTGAGCATACCCGTGGTCAGCACCCCATCTGGCAAGCATGAACCGTGGCAGCCTGAGAGACCAGCTCACAGAGCAGGCAGCTTGCACACCCATCCAGCACAGCTGCAGCCCTTGAAGGACAACACAAACTACATGAACAATTTGACAGAGCTGCAATCCAGTGGGAAATCTAAGCATGACTCTTAGAATTTGACAAACCAAATAGAGGATTTGTGTAATACAATTACTTAAATTGTGCAACACATGTGAGTCTGTGCCCCCCTTCCTCTGTCCCAACACCAACTGCTTAGAGTAGCTGGCATTAATCATGTATCAAGAGTATTTGTTGGGGTATTGTCTGTTTTAAGACACAAAAAAAAAAAAAAAAGAAGAAGAAGAAGAGTTGGGTACAGTGGAATTAGCAGTTTGAAGGGAAATCTATTAAGGGGATAGGGAGGAACGAAAATGCAGAGAGAAAAGAAAGAAAAAATACTAAGTGAAAGAGTACCTGAATAAGGAATTTAAGAAAAGAAATGTCAAATATGAAGTTATAAGTTTCCTTACTCTGGAGTTTGTGATACAAATTCCTCCCCCATTCCCCTACCAAATTGACAAAGTTTTCAGTAAACTTCCATGTCTCACTACTTAGCTGAGTAGTTTCAAATGATGTACGAGAGACTTGGCCTAATAATCCCATAGGATGATAAATTCTCTGCAAATTTCAGAAGTCTGGAAGAGTATTAAGGCTTCTTTAGGCAATAGAATTAAGATTTGGAACAACCTTACCTAGACCCCATGGGACAGAAAGATACCAGATGACATCCCTTTTCCACACATAATTAAAAGTTTACATATATAAGTACATACTTAAACTTATGTGTACATGTGATTGGTGTGCCTATATTTATATGTGTGTGTGTGATGACATGTATACAAATGAATCGTTGTGGAGTATTAACTTCCCAATAAAGAGAATCTTTACCCTTGTCAAATATCTATCAAGTTTGTGAAAAAATGAGGATCACCCAGGTGAAAACAAGCAAAAGCAATTTTCTCAGAAATAGATAAAGTGAGAAAGCTTTAATAGTGGAAAAAAAGAGAAGGTTTCAGGTAAATATGCTTTGATTGGAGGCTGTTGGCCTGGGGAAGCTGGAGGTGGGCTAACTATATGATTGGCTAGGAAAGCACTTTTGGCATTGTCTGTGTGGTAGTAGTTGAAAGTGGGGGAGGGGCTGCATAATTATGAAAGCTGTCAATTATTGAACAAGTCTTGGCTATTTTGGGTGATTGCTACCAAGGTTTTGGGTCAGAGTTCTACTTTTTAATATGACATGGCCATGTCTATTTGTATATTCACTCTTTCAAATTGTTAAAAAAAAAAAAAACTCTATATGCTTTGAGCAGATGAAATTTAGATCTTACCTAAATTCTACCCATGATGTATTAATATTAGAAAATATTCATGAATATAGATAAACAAAAAATAGAAATGTCACCCCACAAAAATACTAAACACACACAAATACCTTTGAGATTAGTCACTGAACAGAAAAAAAAGAAAATGATAGCTTTGATATAATTCATACAAAAAATTTAACTCAAAAATAAAACAAAATAAAAAATATTATACATATCTTAAAATGAATTTAATACTCATTTATAAAAAAGTGATGTAAAATAAATAGATCAATTCAGAGAAGGAAGAAATTGATATAAGTGAAATCAGAGGTAAATGAATAAAATAACAAAATAATAAGAGCATATGGATAAAATAAAGCTAATTCTAATTTTTAACAAATTAATAAAATATATATTCATTACAAAACTAACCAAGAATAACATAGGATAAATTAAAATATACATATTCAGGAGGAGAATGACTATGTAAGTATTATTAGATTGCAATGGATATTGAATAAATAATGAGTAAATAATTACAATGATATGTCAAAAATATCCACATACAAATCACCTTTTAAAGAAAAATATTAATAAGTATCTGAATCAAAAGTATAAATCATGGTAACTCAAAGTTTTGTTTTTTAAGGAACCTCCATACTGTTCTCCACAGTGGCTATACCAATTTACATTCCCACCAGCAGTGTAGGAGGGTTCCTTTTTTCTCCACACCCTCTCAGTATTTATTATTTGTAGATTTTTTGACGATGGTCATTCTGACCAGTGTGAGGTGATACCTCATTGAAGTTTTCATTTGCATTTCTCTGATAATTAGTACCGTTGAGTATCTTTTCATGTGCCTTTTGGCCATCTGTATGTCTTCTTTGGAGAAATGTCTTTTTAGATCTTCTGCCCATTGTTTGATTGGGTTGTTTGTTTTTTTGATATTGAGATGTATGAGATGTTTGTGTATTTTGGAAATTAATCCCTTGTCAGTTGCATTGTTTGCATTTTTTTTTTTCATTCTGTAACTTGGCTTTTTTGTTTTGTTTATGGTTTCCTTTGCTGTGTAAAAACTTTTAAGATTAATTAGGTTCCATGTGTTTATTTTTGTTTTTATTTCCATCCTGCAGTCCACTCCTGGGCATATATCTGGAGAAAAAAAATAATTCAAAAAGAAACATGTACCCCAGTGTTCATTGCAGCACTATTTACAACAGACAAGGCATGGAAGTAACGTTAAGTGTCCATTGACAGATGAATGGATAAAAAAGATGTGGTGTGTATATACAATGGAATATGACTTAGCCACAAAAACAAATGAAATAATGCCATTTGCAGCAACGTGGATGGACCTAGAGATTATCATAGTAAGTGATGTAAGCCAGACAGACAAAGACAAATATCATATGATACCCTTTATATGTGAAATCTTAAAAAAAAAAAGGATACAAATGTACTTTTTTACAAAACAGAAATAGACTCATAGACATAGAAAACAAACTTATGGTTACCAAAGGGAAGGGGGAGAGAAGGATAGGTTAGGAATTTAGGATTAAAATATACACACTACTGTATATAAGGTAGATAACCAACAAGAACCTACCATATAGCACAGGGAACCATATTCAATATCTTGTAATAGCTTATAATGGAAGATAATGCAAAAAATAATATATATATATATATATTTATGTGTATGTATATAATTGAGTCACTTTGCTGTATACCTGAAACTAACACAATATTGTAAGTCAACTTTATTTCAATAAAAATAAAAGAGTATAAATCATATAATGATTAAGAAACATGAGAAGCTAGAGGTCTTGAAATTTTAACCTTTAAAAATGCCTTGGGCTACTTGGATCAATTTGTGAGAACTGTGGAGAATTCAGTTAAGAGAACTATTATCATATTATTCAGTATATGTTTTATAATAAAAGTAGTGTTTTAAATTTTTTGAAATAATTGTATGAGTGTGACATAACCTAACACCAAAACACATTAAAAAAATATGGATGTACACACATGTATACAAATATACAAGAAATCTATTGGCAAACTGCAGCCAGCAAGCCCAAACCAATTTATTGCCTATTTTAGTAAATCAATTTTTATTGAAAAGTAGCCACACCTATTCATCTGGAAAGGCAGTTGGCAGTTGACTAGCTGCAACTCAGACTTTTGGAGTAGCAAAGACTAATATATTTATTATTTGTCCTTTTTTTGTTAAAAAAATTGCCAGTCTCTGCTATAGATCAGTCTCCCATGGAATTGGATATATAAATATACCAAATAATATATCAACACATTAAAACCTATATTATATTATAATTAATTGACTGACAAAATAGAATTAATTATATGGATGTAAAGATATTTAAATATTTGGCTATTTAAAGATGAAAAATGATCACAACTTTCTCCTCCATCCTTGCTATCGAAATATTAGTTTTAGTAATGGGGTTGTGGATTGAAATAGGTGTTATGACTTGACCCAGAATTAAGTTATTTTCTCCAAACTGCAGACCTCTTACATCTCATTCCCACAACCATTCCACCACCCCCACCCTGCTATTAAGGAGCAAGTTTGCCCCGGTAAACTTAGCTGGTACAGAAGCAGATAGTATAGGAGCTTGAGAATGAAGTTCTCCAAAAGAGACAAAGGAAGGGGCTCAATCATTCATGCCCAGTGCTTTCAGAAATCCTACAATTTACTGTTTTTCAGTTGTAAAAAAATGAAGAATTTGATGATGAGGAAATTCCTACTTTATGTAACAGGACATAAGAGAGAATGGTTCCTCTTTATGTAACAATATGAAGTATACAATGTAAATATTGCTAGTATTTTTAAAAAGTATCCCGACTACCTCAGTCAATGACAAATAAATGTAATAAAATTTCAGCACACATTCTTGAATTATAAACCTTTTTATAATATAGAAAAAGAAAGGAAAAATAAAATCTGCAAATATTAGATTTAATGATGACAGTCTTGAGTAGTATTTACCAGAGTATGTTTCATAGACAAAAAAAATCCCTGAAGGTAAACAAAATTTAAACAATTTTTTTCTCAACTAAGTTTTAAAAAGACTCTAAACTGTATGCAGTGTTAGGGATTTCCAATGTACTTTAGTATATCGAAAGCTTTGACATGTCTAAGTTATATATTTATTAAATATGTAACCATGTTTAATTTAGAAATTACCAAACAAGAAATATGTGTGTATGAGTATACCTAAGTACATAAAAAAAAAACCTGTACATTTCTACAGATATGCCCCAAAAGAATACTTAATATGAAAGTTGAGATGTTCCATTTTCATGGATAGGAATATGTGTTATCTTAAATCTGTCCATACCCTTCAAATTCATTCAAAAATTTACTTCATTTCTTTCAAAAGAAATGGAGAATTTAACAGTGAAGATTTTATTGGGTTGATTATAAACTTTCTCTGGAAAAATGTTAATGTGTGAGAATTGTCAAGATTTGCAAGATGAAGAAGAAGGAGTGAGATAGGAGCACTTCTTTCAAAAATTAACTGAACATCCAAGAGGCCTGCAATCATCTCAGTTTCAGCTGTTCACAAACCCTTAAAACATCTTGGTTTTCAACTATTTCTTGAATTCTGTGAACCAATAAACACAACTATTTGTGATGTTAGTTCAAACTGCAGTTTTATTAGTTACAACCAATATCATCTGTATTAGTTACCTACTGCCGCAAAGCAAATGACTCCAGACCTTAGCAACTTGATACATCATTTGTTACCTCACAGTTTCTGTGGGTCAGGAGTTCAGGCTCAGCTGAGCTGGGTGCCTCTGACACAGCATTGCTCACAAGGCAGCTTTCAAGGTGTAGACTAGGGATAAAGTCATCTCAAGGCTGGACTGGGGGAGGATCATTTTCAAGGTCCTTCATGTAATTGTTGGAAGCTGGGTTTGGCAGTATATATGTAACAATTAAGAAAATATAAAGGAGATTTTTGCTACGGGGCAAGTAATGGGACAATGCAAAAGACTTTAGCTCCCACAGTGACCATAAAATAAACTGAGACAAAATAAAATGCAGACTTTTAAAAATAGGACTAAAAGCACTGGATGAAAGGAAGCCTTAAATGAACTGAATACTATAGATATTTTGCCCCCAGTATTTGAATAGAGAGTGTTGACAACAACTGTAACTGAGAACAGGCTTTGCCTCTGGGTTCCGGAAGCCTGCTCTAGGGGAGATTGCTTACAGAGTGAGGACAAAGAACCCAAGCCAGTGACGAAAGTGTAGGTTGGCATGATAGTTTGGAGTGTGGAAATACCCTAAAGCAAAAACTGAATGGGGGGCACAGCAATTCCCCCTATGTCTACTGCCTCAGGTTTTTGCAAAAAAAAAAAAAAAAAAAAGGCAGCAGTGGAGGAAGATGTATTAATTAGAGAGAAAATTCAAAAATATCTAAAACTGTGCCTGATGTATTTAAATCTCAAATACTGACAAAGTCACAAAGACATCTGCTAGAGCCCTTAAGGGCTGACTTAATCACAGGTAAATTTAATCTAATAAAGTTGGCCCAGTCTCAGGTTAATTTAATAATCTAATAAAGTGTGACCTAGTTTCAGATTAACTTAATTCTAGGACTCTAAATGATCAACCTCTCCTTCTAAACACCAAATTCAAGAAAATGATGTCAACAAAGCTAAACCAAAGTTTTCACTGTACTCTTATACTCTAAATACATAGAAAATTGTAAGATAACAAGAGAAGCTAGAAATTTTGACCCATTTTCTAAAAAAATCTATGTAAATAGAACTAGATTAACAAATGACTGAAGCATTGGAATTAACAGACAAGGGTTTTAAAACAACTATTTATAGACATTAAATAATTCACAGGAAAAGATGAGTTTAATAAGGGAAGGGATAAGGTAGTTCAAGAGAGATGAGGAAATCTTAAAAATGAAAACAATAATTGAAAATTCAATAATTAGAAATAAAATTAATTTAAAATAAGCATGAAATGGACTTAACAGCAGAATGAACATACAGAATAAAAAACCAGTGAACTGGAGAATGGGTAAGCACAAATTATTTAAAGTGAAATACGAGACAAATATTTTGGAGAAAAAAAGAAATATAGCCTAAGTAAGTTTGGGATTAATACCATATATTCTAAAATACATGTCATTGTAGAAACAGATGGAAAAGAGAGTGTGAATGGAACAAAAATCATGGAGGATCACAACCAATATATTTCAAATTTGAAAACCTTATCTTACAGGTCGAAGAGTATCAACAATCCCCAAGCAGAAAAAGAAAAAAAAAAAAAAAAAGATTTTCATGAGTGAGAGCAAGAGAGAGAGATAACAGATGCTTAAATATATCAAAGAGAAATTTCTGATAAGCAATAATAAAGATAAATCTGTAATGTGACCAGAGCAGGGAAACACACAGGATTTTACCTACAGGGCAGCAAGTTAAATACAGCTGTCTTTTAATGAAACAGATAAGATTCAGAAGATGGTGAATAGACATCTGTAGGTGCTGATAGAAAAAATGAAACAAACATGTCAGTCTATAAAATCGATAGCCAGAAAAATCATCATTTAAAAATGAAGGCAAGCAAAAAATTTTCAGAAACATAAAAGATACTTGGTTCTGTTAATACAGATACTTTCTAGGAGAAATGCATAAGGATATTCTATAAGTAAATGATACTAATTAAAAACTCAGACCTATAGAGAATACAATTAATAGTAAATATGTAGGTAAATACAAGACATTTTCCCCTTTTAATTTCTGTAGAAGAAAAATGACTCTTGGGGAATGAGATAAAGCAGCTGGCATACAATCCATTTATTCACTTTAATTGGGGGTTGCATCCAGGGATAAATAATAGAAGTTAGGTGACAGTATAATCCCTCTGTTAACTGGCCTGCTGATCAAACAGACTGATGATATTTGCTAAAAGACTCCTTAGTTAGATGACCTTAGGAAGATGTCCCTAGCTAAGGATTACTTTTATTAAGAAAGAAAGGGTGGGAGAAGGAAGAAAAGAAAGAAAGGAAAGAGAAAAGAAGGCAGGAATGGAGGGATCTGTTACTAGACTATGTTGTTGAGTTATAAAACTGAAAATTTCATAAATTAAGTTTCCTTGCTGAAACTGAACTTTGGAAACTTATACACAATTTGGGTCAGACAGCACATGTCCAATGTGGAGAGGAAGGATGCAGGGGTCATGTGAGAAGTTCAGCAAAACTTTACTTTGAGTCAAGGATTGACCATCTTTTAAATTATTAGTAGAGCTTGACACTGGTTCAATTGTTTAATTAGATTGAGTGTGATTTGACAATTCAACAATTTAAGATAGCACAACTGCATAAAGCAAAATAATAATCACGTTTATAGCATATAGAAGTAAAGTATTTGATGAAAATCACAAAATGAATGAAGGGTGGTAAATTGAACATACTATTAGTAGTTCTTTTTATCATATGTGAAGTAATATTATTTCAAAATAGACTGTTAGGAATTCTTAAGGCCATACAAATGCAACAAGCAAAAATGAAACAGAGGAATAGAGGAGATAAAATCTAATATTAAAAAATTCTCACTTAATTAAAACAACAGGAAAGGAAAAAGAAAATATAACAGAAGAGTCAAATAGAAAAATAATCAAATGACATATTTAAATAATCATATAAGCTAAACATTCTAAGGAAGAGATTGTCAAATTGGATATAAAAGCATGATCCAACAATGTGCCTTATACAAGATACACAATTTAGATATAAAGACACAGAGAGTTTTATGGATACATTTTTATGTTGTAAATGCAAAAAATCAATAAGAGGACAAAAACAAACATTGATAACTACACTTGCAAATTGGCTGCAACAAATTCAATACAAAAATTAAGATATATTTATGGATATACTATCAGTAAACAACTGGAAAACTACAATAGAAATACCATTTCAAAAGGATAAGAAATTAGAAATATATTTAAAAGACATGCAAGAAATCTACATTGCATACAATTGTATATAATACATTGTATGAAATACTGTGTATCATATATTGTATAAAATATTGCTGAGAGAAATAAAAGAAGCTACAAATAAGGAGATTTAAGTTTCTTGGATTAGAAGAATTTACATTGTCTGAAAAATCCATTATCCCCATATTGATCTTTAGAGTCTACAAAATCCCAAATACCCGATACCTTTTTTTTTGTTTGTTTAATATGTGAGTATATGTATAATATACGTATGACATGCTGATTCTAAAACTGATATGGAAATACAAAGACTTAGAATAGCCAAAACAATCTTGCAGAAAAACAGATTCAAAGACCTTAGACTATTTAATTTTATAATTTATTCTAATGCCACAACAATCAAGAAAATGTGTTCTTGATTTAAATTGAAAAAATATAATTAATAAAATACAATAAAGGGGGTCAGAAATAGAATGATACTTAGTAAGTCAATTGGCTTTTGACAGAGACTCCAAAACAGTTCAATGTGAAAATGAAAAGCTCTTTTCCAAATACTGCTGGATTAACTAGATGACTATACAGATAAAGTTGAGGTCAAATTCCACCTCACATTAGCTATATGAAGTCTGATATACACCTAACTCTTAACAGTTTTAATATGTGATTCAAGCTGAGAGGACACTTCTCTATCGCCTTCTCTCTCTTCCTTTTTTTCCCTCTTTTTCTTCCTACCTCCATTTACTTTCTTCCTTCCCCCCACTTTGTGTTTTTTTATTTCTTCCTTCTTTCTTCCCTCTCATCCTTTCCCATTCCATCCTTCTGCCTTCTTTCCTACTTTCTTTCTTCCTTCCATTTTTACATTCTGCATTTCTGACTTTTTTGACCTTTCACAATGACCATGAATTACCTTATATAATAAAAACAAATGAATTTATCTTATGTTTTACACTGATATTTCTTCAAAATTATTATAGAGCTAAAGCATCCAGAGGGCTATAAGAGATTTACTACTAGAACATTATACTATTATTGTTTTTCTGTTTGTTTGTTTGCTTTTGAACCAACTTTTCCATCTAGGGCAAGTTTTAAAAACAGTCAAACATAGTAGATAATATTTATTGAGTTTGATTTTTGTTTCTGTGAATCCAAATCGATAATTTGATTGATAGTTATTCCTTTGCAAAACCCACAATAAAGAGTATTAATATAATCATGTACAGGTCATGGATCAGGGCATCATTGCTGCTTAAAATCAAGAGACAGGATTTAACAACTAGAGTTGTTTTCCTGACATGACATCGAATAATGAATATTTTATGGCTTTGTTTTATTTGGATTTTACCTATACTTAAGTTTGTCATCTGGCTAAATAAATCAACCTTATTAATTATTTGTTATATTTTGTACTGTCTGAGCAAAGATTAAAAATATTCAACTAAACATGGAATATGCAAGTATATACTAATCTGCTTATTTCTCCTTTCCTTTCATACCTGAATAAGTCTTTGCAGTTTGGGAACAAACACATTTCAGGTAACTGTTATCAATTTAAATTTATGTTATATCAGCTCTAAGGAAGCAGTTGAAATTTAAATATCACTTTAAAATACTATGAATTTGTAAGAGCATTACCAAGCCTAAACAAACAAATCAACAAAAAAATCATTCTTACCCTCTTAATGTTCCCTGCTTAGTTCACATTCCTGCATTTTAAATGGTTTTCTTAGGCTTTTTGGCTCTCTCTGGTAAAAATCTATAATCTGACTCCCAAATGAGTTTGACATGCTAACTATAGGAGTACTGCAAGATTTTAAAATCCAGCGCTTTATGAAGATCATTTCTCACAGTATGCTGAAATTTGACTTTCAGAGATTAGAATGAAAAGAAGGACATATTAGCTATTAAAGTGATCCATCCCTGCTGCCAATGAAAATCAAAATCACGTTTATCAGCATGCCTCTTATGCTTGCTTTGATATAGACAAGCATATTTTTACACAGGAGAAAGCACAGAAATACATCCTCATCCAAGTTCAGTAACAAATTGTGACCCTCAGTTCTGTTACAAAACTAAAATTTTGTTTCATTGAAATAGAATTGCTATCTTTTAAAAAGTACATGTATGTTTAATGTTAAATGAAATCTCATATCCTATCAACCTGTGGGCCATAATTATTTGTGTTCAATAGGTATCTTCTCAATAATCAGTCTCTGAGTATTAAGACTGTCATTGTGGCCTTATCTTGCGTGAAACAAACTCAGCTCTACCCCAAGGCAGGCCCAGGACCTGGTCAAGTAGGCCTTAGGTAAAAGGACCATATATTCCAGTTTAAGAACACAGTCCTATTGTATGCTCATGGTCCTGAATTTGACTCTATTTTCTACATCTGAGCTTTATACCTTTCCCTAGAGATCTAGAATTAGCCTTGAAGCCTGATTTAAGCCACTGTATATATATCTTATTCTTATGCTAAGCCTTTGCCTTTACGCTGTGTTCAGTGTACCAGTTTCAGTAAAATTGTGGTTCTATTTTTTATTGGCTATTCCTTCCCAGCAACTGGGTTGCTTCCCCTGAAACTCAATTCACTGGGTAGAATCTCACAACATGGTGATGTGCTTTCCTGATGCACACTGCCTTAGCTGTTTTTATCTTTTTCCTTTGAGTGGCCCATTTTTGTTTTACAACAGGTACAGTATCACAGGTCAAAACCTCCTGGATGCCCAATGCTTTCTTGAAACAACAAAGTTGTTGCAGTATTTTAACTGATCTTTCCAGAAAATTGCCATTTAGTCTACACCTCCAGTACTTAACCTCACTTCAATTCATATGTATCTTTCTAAGACCTGGTACTTTTGAGTTGGCCTTTCCTACAATAGCTAACCCCCTAATACAAGAATGTCTTTTTGTGCCCTAAAATATGAAAATGACTGAATGAGAAAGGTTTTATTTTACCTAGAGTGAAGAAGAGACAGTCGTATAAATTGAATATGCATTTGAACTTCTTACCTGGAGATTAATTGCTCTTGGGGTATCTATTATTTACTACAGCATTGCTAGGTCTTTTACCTATTTTTCTTACTCTTTTTTTCCCATAACCCTGCTATATAGGTATGCTATATTCAGTTTTCTTATGAGGAAATTGAGTTGCAGGAAGATTAAGGTCACTCACCTTGAAAGTGGAAAAACCAGGATTTGAAAGCCAGTCATCTTTCTACTCAGTGATGTTGCCTCTAAGCAGAGAGAATAAAAGGCCTCTGTCTCCCTCACCACCTCCATGTAATTGCTTCTGAATTTTTCAACTTAAAAGAGCTCGCCTCTCTATCATTTACCTATCAATCCCCACATGCCGTTTCATCTAATATGATGTTTAATCATATACTGCCTTGGGTTGGTAACTACTTAACATATATATGCAATTTCTCTACAATTTTATTGTAAGCTCTGTGAGGGTAAATATACTTTCACTTTTTATACTTTATGTGGCAACTAACACAACGCAGATACAGCCGGTAAATTTCTCCTGAACTGCATTTTGTAACATAAATGTGGTTGTGTTCTTTGGGGAGAAATCTCTGCGCAAATAAAAGCACTTTTATAAATACTTAGTACTTATTTTCAATGTGAATGTCAGGCACTTCTTGTACTCCTTGATAATTGCAGGATGAAAGCAGACAACATAATCTTTGTTTTTTCTTCCTTTCTTTCTCTTACTGGGATTAAACACCAAATTCAATTTATGGAGAAGGCTTAATTTATTTTTAAACTCTTGTACCTATATCCATTCATTCAAAATATAGAATACAGGAAGCAACTGCTTTAATCACAGTAGCAAATAAATCAATGATGAAACATGGCTCAAGGTGAATTCCTAACTGTAGGTTTTTTTCTAAAATAAAAAAAAGTATATCATGCTTCAACTAGAATGGTTTACCCACAGGTAAAAAAAGCATTGAATACATTATTTGAGAAAACTCACAAATAGGAGTATATATATTTCAAATTATTTAAAACTTCACAGGTAAATCTTTTCACTTCACTCTTCAAAAAATTTCTTTAAAAAATTCTTTAAAATTCTAGTATTTCCATAATTATGGATGAAAGTATGAGGCAGTACAGAAAATACAGAAAAACAACCACGCTTAATCAACCTTCAGTATTACCCAGGATCAGCTGAGATATCGGTGACAGGAATAAAAAGAAAGAAAATCTCTATTCTCCTGGATCAAAGTGGCTACTATATACTCATGGTAATAGTATTAATAATCTCAGGGACTTCCCTGGCGGTCCAGTGGTTAAGACTCAGGGCTTCATTGAAGGGGGCCCAGGGTCCATCCCTGGTCAGGGAAGTAAGATCCCACATGCCATGCAGTGTGGCCAAAAGTAAATAAATAAATAAATAAATAATATTTTAAAAATAATAATATTCTCAAGTGACTGGGCATAAACCAATCTCCCAGTCGTCTTTTGGAAAATCACAAAACCTGTTTCTCAAACCTCTGTTACTATCCACACTCTCTTGCTTTTCTGACAATGCCAGAGTGTTACAAGAGTTAAAGGAAACAACATTCTTTGTAACATGAGCTCTGAGTAATGGAAAAGACAACAAAACACTTTGTCTAATTCCTTAGCTAAATTTAATAAATTGGAAGGCAGTCTTTATTCGCCTGAGGGATGCTCCAGTTTTACTTGTTGCTGTTTGGTTATAACTTTGATTGTAATTAAAATTTAGGTATGTCATCTTCAATTTAAATAACCAGAGATGGGTGTTGTTTCAAGATTACCAGGCTTTTGCCTCCTCAGCCATTAATAATTAGGCATATTCGATTGGTTATTATTCTTTCTATATTCCCTTTGAGTATATATTGACAGGTGCTATTCAGAGGACAATCACTTTCCCCTTGGTCTTAGGAATCTGTGAATCAACCCAATTAGAAAGCTGGTTAGTGTGTGAAATGAGTTTGACAGATTTGATCCAAGGAGCTATAAATTCTGCCATTTTCTTCACAGAATCAATATTGTTTTCTATACACTTGTCTCTAGTGGTCGTGGTGGGGCTATTAAAATGAAGCTTCACGTGGGACTTCTTAAAGTCTCAGAGAGTTAGAGAGTCCAAGGTCCCAGTTTGTAAGAAAATTATTCCCAGAGAGGGCTTCCCTGGTGGTGCAGTGGTTAAGAATCCACCTGCCAATGCAGGGGACACAGGTTCGATCCCTGGTCCAGGAAGATCCCACATGCCGTAGAGCAACTAAGCCCATGCACAACAACTACTGAGCCTGCGCTTTACAGCCTGCGAGTCACAACTATTGAAGCCCACGTGCCACAACTACTGAAACCCGTGCACCTAGAGCCTATGCTCCCCAACAAGAGAAGCCATCACAATGAGAGGTCCACGTACCACAACTAAGAGTAGCCCCCGCTCGCCACAACTAGAGAAAGCTTGCGCGCAGCAATGAAGACCCAACGCAGCCAAAAATAAATAAATAAATAAATAAATAAATAAATAAATAAATAAATCTATTAAAAAGAAGTTAATTCTTAAAAAAAAAAAAAATTATTCCCAGAGAGAAAATAGATATTACTCTCCACATAAGAACCAAAGAGATGTTTCAAAACCTTAATTATACAATATTTATTCCCTTCATCTAATTTTTCATCAATTCCTATCATATTTAGAAAGAAACTGAAATACTAATCCTTTGTAAAAAACTTGAATCTACATTATCTGCTCCCTGGCTCTTTTTCTGACTTCATTTCCTACCCACTCTTCACCTTTCAAACTCAGTTTTAGCCACATTGGCTTTCTTGATAATCCTTGAAGAAAATAAGTACAGTCCAGGCTTTGCAGGTTTTGCTTACTCTTTCTGATATCACATATTCTCTGCTACCATATCACCTCATATATTCTCATGGCTGGCTTCTGAAGGACCTGCTCTATGGAAAGTATCATCACTAACAACAATAACAAACAGCAAAATATTTCCTGTCAACATAGCCCACCTTGGAAGCAATCCTTGACTTGGGCTTGTGCATCCACAAATGGCCTTCCTGAATACATACCATATCATCTAATGTAGTCCTATTTTTTCTTTGTCTTCTTACTCTGTCTTTTTCTTTTTAACAGTTATCTCTACTGATTACAAATAATAACACACACATTATTTATTTTAGGTGACCTCTCCTAGTATGGCACTTGAACATAGACACTTTCCAATGGATTTGTAATATAATTAAGAAATAAATCTTTGTAATTTTAAGACATTGAGGTTTTGGTCCTGTTTGTTACCAGTACATACCAAGACCATCTCAACTTGATCAGGTTCAATTTTATTTTATTCTATATGGAACATTAATGGTTACAATTATTAAAATGTGCATCTTTGCAGTGTCAGTTCTGAAGTAAACCCAGTCATCACATTTGTTTGCATTTGGATGTATAATCTCCTCTGACCCTTATCTATCCCTAGAAGGTAATGATCCTCCCTGCAGTAGATGACAACACAGAAGTTAACATAGCTTGAACTTTTACTGAGGTTATCGTATAAAGAAGGAGTAGGACAAGGATGAAACAAAATTGAGATTGAGATCCAAACACTGTGCTCTTACGATTACATTATAATCTGTCAAACTTAAGTGTCTGAAGGGTTAGTAAAATGTTGTATTGTTAGTAAAATGTTGTAAAATTAGTATGATGGAGTGGGCAAAACTTACTTGGTGTGGATTTCACCTTGACATTGTATCTTTAAGGCAGCATAATGTAGTCACACACAACTACCAATGAGTGTGCACTGTGAGGCTTCTCAATGCTTTTCACAGCAATTATTCTGTGTCCGAATTGCTTGCTCTTGTCTCTGTTTCTGAATTTATCCTTATTATAATATTTTTGGATCCACTTCTCATTTTCTACCCTGTTCCTTATCTAAACACTGCACTATATTTAAGTTGGATTTCCACAGGTTAACGCTGCTTTCCTGGGAAGACTCAGTTCAAACAAGTTGATTAGCTCCTTATGCAAAATTGTATAAAATAAATAAATAAAAATTCCCACTAACACCAACAGTACTAACTCAGGAAATATTTCTTGTCAAAGACATCCCGTGTGGAACCAATCTTGTGTCAGTCTTTTGCTGTAGGACCAGGCCTACAGCATGGAGCTGGGAGGTAAAAGTATGACCTACACCTCCCAATTCCTTAGAAAATTAGTTTTTAATTGACACTCTGCTTTTTTTTCCCATAACTAAAATGTACTGTCACCATCAGCTATGTCAGTAGATTAAAATGTCTTCAATAGAATGACTTTCAAGAAAGTTGTAAGGCTGATGCTGAACAGGGGCAAAACATAAGCTTGCATGAGAGGTAGGATCTAACAACATCTTTCCTCACCAACTTATCACTCACATTTAAAATCTTTTGAGGATAAATCATTATCTTTTCAGAAAGAGAGGAAGAAGAGATAAGCAGGAGTTCATTTATTTCATTCAAGATTTTTAGGAACAAAGTTACCAGTGAACAGAGTGTTAGGGTATGTATGACTGCACTGGTGAGTTGTAATCAGAGAGGTCAGGGCTTTAGTAACTTTGTGGTTCCAGAAAAAATACTAAATTGTGACCTTCAGGAAGCAGCAATCAAGAGAGAGAAAAAATGTTAAGTGGCTGAAGAGACAGAATTTACATAATAGTTTCGATTATATAGCACCTTTTTGGACTATAAGACTGAAAATTCACAGCCAAATCATCTACCTTTATAGTAAACAATAACAGATATTAAATGACTACAGTTGGAGAAAAAGAGCTTAAATAAATCATGATCCTTAAATGATATATTGATATATGTTTGAAAGGGTATTAATTATAAATCATATATATATATATATATACACACACACACATATATATATATATACAATAGATTGAACATGATAGGGTGTAACATGTTAAGGAATTTGAAAAAAAAATACCTCAAGAAAGAGCAGGGTCAATTTAAAAAAAAAAAAAAAAAAAAGAAAAGAAATAGGCTAGAAAGAAAACCTGATAAGGCAGCTGCATTTAATCAAGTACTAGAAAAGTAGATAGGGCTGTGATGTTCAGTCTTATTTGTCAGCCTGGCTGGTCTATTGTACTAGGTTTCCAGGGCTGCTGTAACAAAGTAATATAAGTGGTGTGGTTTAAAACAACATAGATGTATTATCTCACAGTTCTGGAAGTTAAATATTGAAAATCAAGGTGTCAGCAAATTCTTGATCCCTCTGAAACCTGAATTGGAAGATCTTTCATTGACTCTTGCAGCTTCTGGTAGCCCCAGGCACTTCTTGGCTTGTGGCAACAGCATAAATCTAATCACTGTCTCCTTCACATGGCAAACTTTATGTCTCTGTGTACCTCTACCTCTGTGTCCAAATTTCCCTCTTCTTATAAGGATAAGAGTCATATTGGATTTAGGGCCCACCCTAACCCATTATAATTTTATTGTAAATTGATGACATCTGTAAAGACCCTATTTCCAAATAAGGTCACATTCACAGATTCTGAGAGGAATTCAATTTTGGAGAGAGGCGAGCATATTTAAGAATGCTAGAGTACCCAGTGATTGGGTCAAATACTAATCTAGGTATTACATGAAGGTGCTTTGTAGATGGTTAACATTTACAATCAGAGGTTTTTCAGTAAAGAAGATTACCTTCCATATTGTATAGTTGTCATCAAATCAATTGAAACCCTATAAACAAAAAACAGAAACTGAGCTTTCCTAGGGAAGAAAAATTCTGCCTCAATACTGCATCATCAAATCCTACCTGAGAGATAGAGAGAAGGGGATATTATATATATGTCATGTATTATATATAATTATATATATATCCTATTATAGCCAATAGAATATATAACCAATATGTATATAATAGAATATATAACCAATGTATATATATGTTATATACATTATATATATATATATATATATATATATATGCATAGAAAATATATATAAGGAAACATCTATTTATCAATCTCCATTGTGTTTCTCTGGAAAACTCTGACTAATGCAAGGGCATAGACAAAAGGGAAGAAGCAGGACAGTATTTAAGATAAGAGAGAACAGGATCTTAAATTTAGATCACTGAGGATTTCTAACTAGGATTGTAGTCTGGATTTTTTAAAAGGTGAAGTTTTTATTTTACCTTCACTTATGTCTTCTTTGATTATTTTCCTTTTTTCATGTAGATCTGAGTTTTATCTTCCTTCTCTCTAAAGTACTCTTTTTAAACATTATTATTATTATTTTTTTTTGGCAAGGTAGGTCTACTGGTAACAAATTTCCTCAATTTTTGCTTATCTGAGAAAGTCTTAATTTCTCCTTAACATTTGAGGGGTAATTTCACATACAGAATTATGGGTTCGTGATTTTTTTTCTCTGAACACTAGGTATTTCACTCCACTCTCTTCTTGTTTGCATGGTTTCTGAGGAGAAGTCAGATGTAATTCTTATCTATTCCTATATAGATAAAGTGTTTCTCCCTGTGGCTTGTTTCAGGATTTTTTTTCTTTATCTTTGATACTCTGTAGTTTAAAATTAACATGCCTAGCGGTAGTTTTTCCGTCATTTTCCTGGTTGGTGTTCCCTGAACTTCCTGGATCTGTGGTTTCATGTCTGATAGTAAATTGGAGAAATTCTCAGTCGTTATGATTTCAAATATTTTTTCTATTCTTTTCTCTCTTCTCCTTTTGGTATTCCCATTACACATGTCACACCTTTTGTAGTTACACCATAATGTTTCGCTATTCTGTTCTGTTCTTTTTTTCGCATCTTTTTTAAAATTTCTGTTTGTTTTTCAGTTTTGGGAGTTTTTGCTGAGATATCCTCCAGCTCAGAGATTCTTTCCTCATTCCTGTCCAGTCTACTAATCAGCCCATCAAAGGTATTCTTCATTTCTGTCACAGTGCTTCTGATCTACCATTTCTTTTCAGTTCTTTCTTAGAATTTACATCTCTCTGCTTACATTGCCTATTTGTTTTTCCATGTTGTTTATTTTATAAAAGAGCCATTAACATATTAGTCAGAGGTTTTATTGTTTTGTTTTGTTTTGTTTTGTTTCTGGAATCTTAGTTTCCTGACCAGGGATAGAACCCACATTCCCTGCATTGGAAGAGCAGAGTCTTAACCACTGGATCACCAGGGAAGTCTCCAGTCAGAGTTTTAAATTCTTGATTTGATGATGCCAATATCCCTGATGTATCTGGTTCTGATACTTGCTCTGCCTCTTTACATTATGTTTGTTGTCTTATAGCATGCCTTGTAATTTTTCTCGATAGCCAGACATGTACTGGGTAAAAGAAATTGCTGTAAATAGGCCTTTAGTAATGTGGTGGTGAGATGTGCAGTGGGGTGGTCATGGGAAAGCATTCTGTAGTCCTATGACTAAGTTTCACTTTTTTAGTGAGCCTGTGCATCTGGACTATGAGTTTCTCAAGTATTTCTATTTTTCTGCCCCCTTAGGTGAGACAGGATGGCGAGAATTTGCTGGAGTTATCTGTTTCTCTCCTCCCACATGGAAGGCTAGAGCTGACTGGAGCTGGATATAACTCTCACCCCCAGGTCAGTTAGACTCAGATAATACTCCAGCAAGTTAGGCTCTGGTCAACTAGTTTCTTCTAAGGGCAGGACTTGTTAAGAAGAAGAGTGCTCTGGTGTATTTCAAAATTTCTCCTTTCTGTTTTCAGAAACATGAAGGGATTTTTCTCTGATATTTACTGTGGGAACCTGATCAAGATCCTGGAAGTAAATCTAAAAACATTTTGGGGGCCCCCTGATGACGGGGTCCACCTGGAGTTTTTAATTTCTCAGAGTTTTTCACTTTGAGCCTCCAGCAATTTGTCAATTATAGTTCAGGTTTTCCTTCCCTGACACTTGTTCCCAGGGCTATTTCTACTCCTGATTCTCTGCTCTGGAAATCCATTGCTCTCTGCATTCACCCATCTATCTCTCCAATCTAGGGGGCATGGGTTTGCCCTGTGTCCTCCCCTCTCTTGTGGATCCAAGAAGAGTCATTGATTTTTCAGTCTGATCAGCTTTTTACTTATTGTTATGGAGTGGCAACACCCAAGTTCCTTACAGGTAGAACCAAAATTTTATTTGTTTTTTTTTCCATTTATTTTCTCTGTTTTCCAGTTTGGGTTAATTCTATATCCTTTCCTTAAGTTCTCTGAATCTGTCCTCTGTCATCTCCACTTTATTATTTAACCAGTCCAGAGAGATTTTGTTTTTATTTTAAATTTTATTATTATATTCTCCAGTTCTATCATTTTCAGTTGTTTCTTTTTATAAGTTCTATTTATTTGCTGAGATTTTCTTTGTTACTTTAAATAAAATTTGTATTTAACTGTTGAAGATTTTTTATAACAGTTGCTTTACAATCCTTGTCGTATAATTCCAATATCTGGTTCACCTTAGTGCTTATCAGTTGACTGCCATTTCCTTCAATTTGTGATTCTCTTGGTATAGGTAGTATGGGTGATATTAGAATGCATCCTGTAGCATAAGAAGTATCCCAAGGCCAGGTGACTCTTGATGAAGAAGAAGTGTAGCACAGTCTCCTGACAAATGCTCTTTGGCTGCCCTAGTGTCTCTAAGTGGGGGAGAAAAGCCTAAGCCAGTGAGATTAGCTTCTCATGATCAGGAGTGTCCCATGATCTTGGAGAGACAGCAGTGAGCGTTGGTTTGAAGTGAGATCATAGTTCCCTGTCAGGAATTGAACCTGGGTAGCCTGGATGAAAACCAGCAATCCTAGCTGCTAGTTTACCAGGGGCTAGAGGCCAGAAGAAAAGTTGCCCTGGCTCTTGCCCTGTTTGAAAGCAAGAAGGTTTCAAGGAGGCAAAAACTGTAAAAACAGGTACAAAGTTTATTATTAGAGACACAACATAACAAGTGGGAGAGCACACAGAGAAACAGTTTGTTTATTTAACAGAAGCAAGGCAGAATTACACACCCGGAGAGAAAGGGTGTGGGCATCCTCACTAATGAGGCGGAGCACAGTAAAAAGGCAGTTAAATCATTTATATAGGGCAGTTCTTCCAGGTCTTTGTTTTACCTTTGGCCAATTACCTCCTTTCTTTTTTCACACCTGACCTGTCCTAGGACCCTCCCCAACATGTGGGCACAACTTTTTGCTAAGATGGATTTCAACACAGAGGCCTGTGGGGGTATGTCCACACTTATTATGGGGTGGTGTCCCGTAACTTTTTGACCCTCAGGGAGCCTTCCTGTGTATGTGCATACAGGGAAGTTTTCCTTGACCTCAGGAATGGTCATCTTATCTCTTTACTTTGGCAGAGCTCAGCTCTGGCCACTAACTTTGGCCTTGTCATGTCTGGGAAAACAAAGCTTCAATTTTACTCCACTTGACAAACACTAGCTGTCCAGCCCAGGGGCCCATCTATCTCCTACCCGACCCTAACTGAGCCACTTTTGATGATGATGTCATTTTACTGATTCTACTAGTTGCCCAGCTTGCTGTGATTGAGTCCCTTCTTCTTCTTGCATGTTCTGATTTTTCTGAGGACAGGAGAAGCGTCTTAGACCCATAAGTATAAACAGGCTTCCTGCACCAAGACACTTGTTATAGCTGCATCTTTCCTGGTAGTTCTGCCTAGCCATCTCAGTTCTTTTGGTGAAAAAGGGGGGGGGTGTCTCATGCTTGGCAGAGACTGGAAGTGCTTCTCCTGTCTGCTTATTTTTGTAAGGTTCCCAATCTATTCCTCCTACCTGTTGTAAGGCTCATCTAATGTTTTCAAAGGGATTTCAGTTCAATCCATGGCAGGAATGAATGTACCTGTGCTGTTTTCTTTTGTTTGGTTCAAAGTCAGGAAATGCTGAGTCTGAGTGGCCATCCTCTACTTGGTGAAGTGGATACAAGATACCTGTTATTCTTCCAGCCCTGAGGTCCCAAACTAATTCTCCTTCGAACCACATTTCAAGGTTCTTCTTCAGTTGTCACTTTCTTCATTTTCAGGGTTTATAGATGTATTTAATGGGAAGGAACAGGGAGAAATGGGTCTATGCCACCTTCTCTGGACTAATAGTGACTAGTGGAATTCTTTCTGAAGTGTAAATATGAAGGTTCTTAACAATTTTATTGAATCGCTATCTCCAGCCAGAGTTTGCAAATCTAAATATTTAAGAAAATACCCAAGTGATTCTGATCAGGAGATAACCTATGCAGATAAACTGCAACTTTTGACACATGTAGTTTCTAAACATGGCATCATTATCTAACTTGAATTATGTTAACAATATTTTGCATTTTGATAAATTTGACTTGCACGTGTAGTTTTCAATACATGCTGCAGGTTTTAAAGAAAAGACATATGCCAATAGTAATTATGCTATTCCCAGGAATAGTAATTCCTTAGAGCTAGATATTTCTAAATGTATCCCTATAAATTTCAAAGCAATTAAGCTTTGGTGTTAAGATATCCCACCGAGGTTAGTTTCATTAAATAATGGCTGAAAAGGGAAGAGAATGAACAAACTTTAGGTTTAAATTATCAAGTTAGCAGAACCAGACTTGAGATTTAACCATGTTCTTCATAGAATGCTATGAAGACATTTTCTCTTGATTTTGAGTAGTAAATTAACAGAACTATGGTCCTGAGCTTAATAGAGATAACCAACAGCTCTGTAAATTGTCTCTTTAGGGAATTTCTATGGTCTGATATGGTGGGTTTTTAGCTAATTTTAAGATGCTAAAATTAACATGGAAACATATCTCAACACACTTTGTCCTTGATTAATAACAATTTTAGGGTATTATAATTACTCTGAAAGAATTCAGGATTGTACTTATTATTACTGTGCTTTTCTTCTCCATGCCTCTATATTTCATTGGGAATAAAAGAAAAATCAGTTCCCTTCTTTTTCTAACAAAAGGATCATTTGTAGGAAGTAGCAATAATTGCTCTCTAAGAAAATGAAGGTAAAAAAGGCTTCAATTCAGATGAAGAAATAACAACCTACTTGTTATTTTTTATTCCATTCCTCAATGCGGTTTTCTTAATTGGAGAGGCATAGAATCACAGCATAAATATTCAGAGGCCAGCACCCCATTTCTCATCTCTTTTGATTTTCTGTTCTTTTCAAATTTAAGTACTAACAGCTAGCATTTTTTACATTAATAAAACCTACTTCTTATAAAATAATAAATCATTCCTTCTCCATCAAAAATGTTTCAATGTAGTTATAGAGCAAAAATTTTGTATTTTTAAAAAAAGAAATATTAAGTAAGCAAATCCTGGAAAGATAGTTTAAGACTATTTAAAAGTAAAACAGAGGAAAAGCAAAGCAAAACAAAAAAAACTATGGTGTTTAGTTAATGACTGAGTATTTAAGTACAAAACAATACAAATCTCACGGTGAGCATGTAAACAATATTGAAACAGACTTCAAACATTGAGCGTTCCTTTTGATCCAAAAATGCAAGCTAACTCTTTTCTGACTTAGGTAGGGCATCTTGAAAATGGTTGGCAAAAATTAACATACTCACACAATATTTGGTCAATCAAATTTACCTATGACTTACATGTGATGCTTCTCATCACTCTACCTTGACTGATGTTATCCTGGTTGACAATTCATAACCATATTCTTTCCATTTTTTTCCTCCCCAGCACACTTCAGGCTACATCACACATACACACTATTTCAATAATCCTTAAATGGGGAATGGGAGACCTAGAACTGGACAGTATGAGAAAGCCTTGACAGGACACTCACTCTGCTCCCCATTCATCCTACTTGTACACACACAGTAAAGCTCCTATTCACCCCAGGTTAAAGATTACAGATGTGAGCCAAAAGAAAACAAGTCTCTCTCTTATTTGAAAATGTTAAATCTGTTAAAAAATTCTAGCTTAGATCTGATTCAAATAATTCACTTTGTGTTCTTGTATGTCAAAGGTAGGACTGTTTCCATTTCTTTTAACACCAAACACAAAAAGAGATGGAGAGAGAGAGAGAGAGAGAGCTTCTATGTTGGTTTGGATTTGGCTGTTAGGATTATAGAACTGGTTAAACAAATTTTGAAGGTAAATAACTACCTTATACAGCTAGTTATAAACAACTGTGTCAGAGACTTGCTTCCTCCATTTTTTTCATTCACTCTTTCAATATATATTTACTAAGAGCTTTTAGACATGTTCTCTGTGTTAGTTGGTAGCATGATACCACTACCACCACCAACAAAATACATCAAAACTAAAACCAAGAGGACCAAAACTCCTTAGATCCTTTCTTTATGAAAATTTCAATTTAGTGGAGGATGAATATATTATGTAATAACAACAAAGAAAAATGAAAAATGATCACTGTCATAAATGATAAAAAGTACATGTACTAGCAATTGAACCCATTCTGGGAAATCAGAAAAAATCTTCTGGGATGAAAGTAACTTGATTTTAAATTTAATGAATAATGAGAGTCAACCAGCATGGGATTATATAAAATTATTCTTATATTTCTGCACAGTTAGGGCTTTGTGAACTATTTTTAATGAAATTCTGTCCCTAGGTTAAAGCAAGCACTGGAAGGTAATCCATTACTGATTGGATATTCAGTTCCAGAATGTGGGGTATGAGGTGCTTTGTAGAATAGTTCTCAAGTGAAATAGTCATAACTGCTGAAAGAATATATATATATATATATACAGAAAAACCAAATTATTGGAGAAAATATACAAAAATATCAGTAAGAACAGCAAGAGTATGTGGCTCTTGACTACTACTTGCTGCTCTTCTCTCTTGCTCTCTGCAGTCCAGCCTGGCATATGCTCCACTCTAGGAAGATGGGGTCAAGAAGTTGCAGCTTCCTCTATTCTCAGGTCCTAGTCAAGGGCTACAGTATCTCTCCAGGAGGGCCAAACCAGCAGCATTCCTCATCCCCCCAGCTTCATGCTGCAGAGGCTAAATTCCAAGTGAGTGTTGCTGAGGGTTAGAGGCTGTAAATCTGAAAGAAGTAGGCCATATCCATGTGCTTAGCCTTGGAGTAATGACTCAGAAATTTTGTAAGGGAGAGGCAGGCCATAAAAAACAAAAAGCTCAAAAGCTCTATCCAAAAAAACTGATTTTATTTAGAAAAGAGTGTGAAAAAGTGTGAGGATAAAGTACCCACATAAACAAAGTAGAGTTTGATGATAAGTAATTAAGAGAATGCTGGACGCTCCATGAAAGCAACAAGTTAGATGGCAGAGCAGCTAGTTTACAGAGAGGATGAGAGGAAATAACAGCTTAGAGGAGCATTTCTGATGTCAGAATAAACCTCACATATAAGCCATAAAACTATCCCTTTAAATTTTAGTTGGATTAGACTGAGGAGTAATTTGTGCCCCAGGTCATTGTCAAAAACAATAAGCAATCAGGCAGCAGTTAACAGAGCCTTAGAATTGGTGTGGTACAACAGATCCAAACAGCTTAACAGACAGACACTCCAAAAGATTTTTGCTAAAATCACTGTTATTCTAGGGTGCAAGTGGGCATGCCCAAGACTAGACCCTCTGGGGAGTGACAGGAGAGGCTTCACACTGCAAAGGGAATAGATTTCACTAAAATAATCCAGCCAAGTCACTAAATAAATAAACAAGCAGAATAAAATAACACACCTTGGGGATTAGGTGAAACAATAAGTAGAGTGGTTATAATATATATTATCTAGAATGTCCAGTTTTCAACAAAATTATGAGATTTGAAACAGGAAAGTTTGACCTATACACAGGAGAGTAAGTAGGTAACTAAAATTGTCTGTGAGAAAGTTCAGATGTTAGACTTAAAAGATTTTTAAAAACTCATTGTAAATATGCTTAAAAAATGAAAGAAAACTGATTAAAGAAATAAAGGAAGGCATGATGGCAATATCTCATCAAATAGGTAATATTAATACAGAGATTAAAATTTAAATAGAGCCAATGGAAATTGTAGAGTTGAAAAGTATAATATTTAAAATGAAATGTAGAGAAGTAACACCTGAACTAACAAAGAGGGAAGATCTCTATTTAAGATGGTCAAATTGGGGCTTCCCTGGTGGCACAGTGGTTGAGAGTCTGCCTGCCAATGCAGGGGACACGGGTTCAAGCCCTGGTCTGGGAGGATCCCACATGCCATGGAGCGACTGGGCTCGTGAGCCACAATTACTGAGCCTGCGTGTCTGGAGCCTGTGCTCCACAACAAGAGAGGCCACGATAATGAGAGGCCCGCACACCGCAATGAGGAGTGGCCCCCACTTGCCGCAACTAGAGAAAGCCCTCACACAGAGACGAAGACCCAACACAGCCATACATTAATTAATTAATTAATTAATTAAAAAAAAAAAGATGGTCAAAGAAAACTACTGAAAAAAAGGGGAACTAAACCCAAGTTAACTAGAAGAAAGAAACTAATAAAGATTAGAAGAAAAAAATAATAAAATAGAATAAAGAAAAACAGTAGAAAATATTAATGAAACCAAAAGATGATTCCTTAAGAAGGTAAACAAAAGTGATAAAAATTTAACTAAAGTGACCAATAACAATTAAGAATACTTAAATTACTAAATTCAGGAACAAAAGAGAGGATATGACTACTGACTTCACAGAAATAAAAATAATTATAAGGGAATGTTAAGAACTACTCTATGCCATTAATTTGCTAACTCAAATGAAATAAATACATTCTTAAAAAGATAAAAATTACCAAAACTAATTAAAGAAGAAATATAAAATATGAATAGATAAATAAAGTAAAAGTATTGAATTTGCAATTGAAACACTTGCAACAAAGACAGTCTAGGCTTCATGAGTATTCATGAATATTACCAAACATTAAGAATAATTAATGTCAAATTATAACAAACTTGTTACAAATTCTTCCAAACAAGAAAACAGTAGCAAACCCAAACCAACAGCATACAAAAAGAATTGTACACAATGACCAAGTTGGATTTCTCCCAGAAATGTTAGTGTAGGTTCAACTTATAAAAATTATTTAGTATACCATATCAATAGAATAAAGGAGAAAAGCTTAAATGACCATTCCAAGAGACAAAATTAAAGCATTTGTAGAATAAAGGAGAAAAGCCTATATGACCAGCTCAATAGACACAAAAAAAAATTTGTCAAAATTCAACATCATTTCATGATAAAGAAAAAAAAACAAAAACAAAAACAGGTAACATGCAAGGAATAGAAGAGAACTTTTAACAAACTGATAGATGCATCTACAAAACCCCACAGCTAACATCACCCTTAATGGTGAAAGATATATGCCTTCCCTCAAAAATCAAGAAAAGGCTATGTCTTCTCTTTACATTTCTTTTGAACATTATATTAGAAGTTCTTTCCAGGACAATTAGGCAAGAAAAAAGAACAGGCTTCCAAACTGGAGAGAGTATAACTATCTCTATTGGCAGATTACATGTTCCTGTACATGGAAAATACTAAGGTATCCATTAAAAAAAACTATGGAAACTAGTTAATAAGTTCAGCAGTGGTGTATGAAAAAAGTTCAATATACAAAAATAAATGTTTTTCTATTCACCAGTAATAAACAATCTCAAATGAAATTAGGAAAAAATCCTTTATAGTAGCCTAGCCTAAAAAAGTAAAATATTTAAGAATGAATTCAACAAAAGAAATATAAAACTATAAAGCATTGTATAAATAAATTAAAGAACACCTAAATAAGCAGAAGGTCCATCCATATTCATGGATCCGAAGACATTACTATTAAGATGGCATACTTCCTAAGGGATTTATTGATTAATGCAATCTCTATCAAAACTCCAGCTGGCTTCTTTGCAGAAATTGACAAACAGATTCTCGAGTTCCTATAGAAATGCAAGAGATCCAAAATAGCCAAACAATCTTCAATAAGTAGAACAGAGTTAGAAGATTCACACTTTCTGATTTCAAAATTTAATTACAGTGCTACAGTAATCAAGGCTGTATGGTACTGGCCAAAGGATATACCTATAGATTAATAGAATAAAATTGAGACTCTAAAAGTAAACCCTCACATGTGCAATCAGTTAGTTTTTGATGCGGATTCCATGACAATTCAAAGAGGCCCCAAATCCTTAGCCATCAGGGAAATGTAAATCAAACTACAATGTTTATAGTACTTCACAACCATGAGGATGATTCCAAAAAAAAAAGACAGAAATAACATTCCTGGCAAGGGTGTGGAAATTTTCAGTGCTCATACATTGCTGGTGAAATGTACAATGGTGTAGACTGTTTTACTTTAGAAATTAGTCTGGTCATCCCTCATACTTTAAGAATTACCTCATGATCTAGCCATTCCAGTCCTAGATATATATCCAAGATAAGTAAAAGAACATATGTCTATAAAAAAACGTATACATAAATGTTCACAGCAGCCTTACTTATAGTAGCCAAAAGTGAAAGCGATTCAAATATCCATCATCTGATGAATGGATAAAGAAAATCCGGTATATCCACACCTTGGAACAATATTTGACCATAAAAAGGAGCGGGGTACCAATACATGCTTTGACATGGAAAAACCTTGAAAACATGCTACTTGAAAGAAGCCAACAAAGACCTCATATTGAATGATTTATTTATATGAAATGTCCAGAATAAGCTAATCTATAGAAGTGGAAAGTAAATTACTGATTGCCTAGTGCCTGGGAAGTTTGGGTGTAAATGGAGAGTGCAAATTGATAGGGGGTTTCTTATGGGGGTGATTATAAAAATATTCTATAATCTGTTTACTTAACTATGGAGATATGTGTTTAATTTTCAAAGGTAGGCCTGAAATCTAAGTCCTAGGGGATTATTTTTTCACTAGGGTCACTCTAACTTTTCCATGTAGAGATTTACTTATATATCAAAGGCCTAGAGTAAGGATCCTCCAAGTAGACCCCTTCATAAGGGGAGTGAGCAAATAGTTATTTTCCCTTTAATAATAGAGGAAATCCATATTTATTTCTTTCTTACCCAAGGAGTGAACCTGTCACTCACACACAGTATTTTTCTATCTGGCTTTCATTGTATAATTCTGGGAAGCTGCAGGGCTTTTGGGGACCATTGTGATTCTGTATGTTGATTTTGCTGTGAGCATAAAATGAAATCTGGCTCTGATACAAAGAACCCATGTGTGCATTTAAGACAAAATTAATAAATATAAACATTAAAAACTTAACAATAAGTTGTAAGGAATGAGGGAAGAAGAGGAATCACAGTAGAGAAACAGAAACCAGGGGTTGCACTGTATTCGATTAGGCTATAAGAGAAGGAAGAAAACATCAGTCCTGACAAAGTTCATAAGCCATTATAGAGACTTTTTACTTTCACCTAAGAATCAGAGGAATATGGTAAAAAGACTGTAAGTAGGCACCGATTTAATAAACTTGGTTTTCCACGAAAATATTTCTTTATTTAACTACCTTAATGAAGATAACCAAGGGTGGATACAGGGAGAATGATTAGCAGACTGTTGTGGCAGTAAAATGAAGAAGGAAGAAGAGAAAGAGGACGACATGGATTCAGATTATTAAAAGTTAAAAACAAAGAAGGTAACATTGCCAGACTTGATGTTGTATGGGATATGAGGGTTAAGTATAAGAAGGCCATTCAGTATGACTCAATTTTTTGCTTTGTGCAACTGGATTGAGAATTGCACCAGTCAGAAAGGAACAGTAGACAAAGACCAACTTTTTTTTTTTTCAATTTTTTTTAAACAGCTTTATTTAGATTTAGTTCACATACAATTCACTCATTTAAAGTAGTCAATATAATGTTGAATTTTTTTTTTTTGTATATACACAGGGTTGTGCAGCAGCCATCACCACAATCAGTTTAGGACATTTTCATCACTCTAAAAAAATCCCGTACTCATTAGGAGTCACTCCCCATTTCCACCCAGGTTTTTCTGCCTGTCTTTTGTTTTAATTTTTAAGGATCCCTAAGAGTGGTCTGCAGCTCAAAGGAGAGGTATATATTTGTGATTTATATTTGTGAATCATCTTTTATTGTTTCTTGTAAGATAAATGGTAAATTGAAGAAAATACCTAAAATGAAATAATCATCCACTTAGGAAATATGAAGGAATCAACTGACAAATCATTAGGACTAAAGAACAGTTCAGCAAGTTATCACATAAAAGATAAAGTTAAAAAATCCAGTAGCATTTATTGAAACTGACAGTAACAAAGTAAACATCAAATTAAATATAAGACTTCCAACAAGAAGCATAAAGTGTATAGTAGTGCAATAATAAGAAAATATAAGACCTCTTTGGAGAAAAAAATTTAAATTCTAGTTAAGGACATTGAAAATAATCTGAAAAATTGGAATATTCTCCAAGATTTTTCATGGATGACTACGTATTTTAACAAGATCAATTCTTCTTGGAAAAATTCAGTATATATATATATATATATATATATATATATATATATATATATATATATATATGTTTATATTTATATATATGAAGTAATATACAGTAAGTAGAGCTCTGTAATTTAATAGGTGTGAGGCAGAATATTTAATAAATTGTATATGAGAACTGGGTTATATATGTGGATAAATGAAGCTGTGTATCTGTCTAAAACCACCTATAAGACTGGATCTTAACAGGATTAAGACTACTAAAGGTATAGTGACCTAGCACTGGGGAAGGATTCGTCAAATAAAATTTCCCAATCAAGATCTATATGGCAAGATAAAGGTAAGCTTTATTACATAAATTTGAAGATTTCTATTGAAGAGATGAAGCCCTGAACAAAATGTACATGCAGGAGACTGACTGGGAGAATGTGTTTGTAAAGTTTAAAACTAATATGGAATTAATATCTAAAGAGAAACCACCAAAAAAAAAAAAAAAAAAAAAAAGACTGCAACTCCCCTAGAAAAATTATAACCCTAATTGAAAAAAAAGACAAAGTCAAGTCAGAATAATGACAGATCTAGATACCCCAAAGGCTAACCAATGTATGGAGAGATTATAATATTCACTAGTAATCAGATAAGTACTAATTAAAGCAACAGTGCCGTACCACTTTACAACTACTATATTGGCAAATATTTGAAGCCCAGATAATGCCAAATTTGGGTAGAAATGTAAAAAAACAAAAACAAAAATAATCTTATATATGGGAGTAGAAGATAATGTACCTATTCTGGAGACCAATTTGGAGCAAATTAGTCACGTATAGGAAAACCTTATGACCAACACTTCTCCTAGTGCATATAAAAAATGTTCACACAGGTACATGGGTGGACTTGTGTGAAGACGCTCACTGTGGTGTCATCTCTGGTTTCCAGGAATTAGAGGCAATCTGGGGCTCACCACTGGGACAGTGTGTAAGGGTAATGTGGGGTGGTGTGAGATACATTGGAGGTTAGAGAATGATGGAGCACAATAAAAGAGTCAGAAGTAAAGGTCTAGATGTGCGTAGACAGTGATTGAAAGACAGAAACATCAATGTTAGCAAAAGAAAAAAAATCATGAGACCTAGAACCCAATTATCAGGTAAAATAAAAGGCATGAACATAAATCAACAATATACATTTTACAACAACATACAAACAAAAAATACCCATTAAAATCATTAATGGATATATATGGGGAATGTAGGAAACAGAAGTAGGAGATTAAGATAAAAGGAATAAATAAATTGATAAATCAAGAAAGGGGCTCTACAAGCACTTATGATGTGCCATGGAAGGAAGAGTATGATTTAATCCAGTCTTCAGTGTGTGAAAGAAAGTGAGGAAGGAATATGTGAACCCCATACTCTGACCTTAATTGCACTTAACATTGCATATCTTTCATGTGCTGTCATGCCTGCAATTTTGAAAATTGTGAGAAAAGTGTTCTCCCATCAAGGAACAATGTGATGCTCAGAAAGATTGAGTGACTTGCCTAATAAATTCCCTCACCTTGCTGAGACTAAATCTAGGCCTTCTGCCTAGATCTTTGAGTTATATACCACAAGAAGAACGAGCATTGAGGTTTTAATGTATTATAGCTTCTACTTAACATCAGGCAAGGATCCCTGACACTTTACTGAAAGGAAGGAAAAAGCGGAAGAGTGGGGAGGAAATTCTGCCAATGTACTGAGATCAATGCAAAACTTTTTTTTTTTTTTAATATCTTAATTTATTTGGTGTCAGCAGGATTTTGGAATCCTCAATGCTGCTTTATTCTACCTGTTGTTAGAGTTGGTCCTTCAAAGAGTCATCTGCTAAAGCAGGTCTCTGCATTGAACTTAGGCTATTTAATCAGGTTTTATTGTTTGTGTAAGACAAAGAATATTTAATGTTTAGAGAGGCAGGACCCTATGGTCCAAAGATGTAATGCTTGCTATAATATAAAATAAATATTGACAAGAAAGAAGAGCCATTTTGGAATTCCTTCCCCAGGGTAAGACAAACAGAAACAACTGTTGGTTTATTTTCAACCAGTCACATTTGATGTGGCTTCTAATATAATGAGGAGAAGTAAGGCTGTTCCTCAGGACAACGTTAAAGGCCAACATCCCACCAAGCTGTGAACAAGCGTTTTCAAATCTAAAAAATCACAGGACACCATCAAAAATTGTTGTGGTTATATTGACTTATTCATAAATGTATTCAAACAATGAATATCTGGTAAGCCCCCAAATTTTGCTAGTCATTGTGCTAATTGTTGTGGGTACATTGGTGAGCAAAATTAACATGGTTCTTTCTTCTATGGAACCTATAGTCTAGCATAAAAGATAGAAAACAACAATAAAATGTGCTAAGTTTTTTCTTAAGAGTAAAAAGTATGAAGTATGAATAGGAGACAATAAATTGATGGATTTTTGTAGGTAATATTTTCCTTTTTTTATTATGAAGAATTTTGAGCATACCTAAAAATTAGAAATAATAGAGCACACCATCTACCTCTCTTTTGCCTTTATTATTTGAAGTATGTTGCATACTAGGAATCATGTAATTTCAAATAAATGTTGTAGTGTGTACTCATAAAAAGATAAGATCTAATTTTTAAAACAACTATTTGCATAAATTTAGAATGATTCTAAAAATGCCGATAATATCCAAACTCTCTTGGATACCTAGTGGCACTAATCAATACCCAGACTACATACATTTGCCTTGCATTTAATAAACTTTCTAAGACTATTCTGTATAATCAAATATCTGTAGCTAGATTTAAAAGCTCATATTTTTATTGGTGGTTTATTATTTTGTTTATAAATGCATTGGTTAGACATACTTTCTCCATTTGAAATATGTTTCAAATTTTCAGTTGTACAAACAATAATAACATCTCTCCTGTAGGTGAAAAACTTCAGTTGAAAATGGAGGATGTATATGCAGAGCCCTATTCAATGAAGGGGATATAGAGTCAACTTTGTTTGGGCTGTAACAGCAAAAAATCTATAGACTGAGTGACTTAAACCACAAGCATTTATTTCTCACAGTTCTGAAGCCTGGGAAGTACAAGATCAATGTACCTGTAGATTTGGTGTCTGGTGAGGCCCTATTTCCTGATTCACAAACTGCCATCTTCTTGCTGTATTCTTACATAGTGGAGAGGGCAAGGTAGCTCTCTGGGGTCTTTTTATAAGGGGCACTAATCCCATTTATGAGGGTTCCACCCTCATGACCTAATCACCTCCCAAAGGCCCCATCTCCAAACACCATCACATTAGACTGTTTGTGTCCCCCCCAAAGTGTGAATCTGGGGGGACACAAACAGTCTATAGCAAGAGTAATATGTTAATATGATACATGTGAACTATCCAGGATTAGACCTATTGCTGGCCTCTATCAACCTATATTTCTCTATCTATTAAAGACTGCCATCTTTTTTTAAAATAGTTACAACTCACACCTAACTTTTATACAGAACTTGTCACTGCTCTTTGTTCCTTTGATGTATGGGTGGTGTTATTGGTGCTAACCATAGTGAAGGATGCAGTGCTCAGCTCCATCAAATATTTTCAAGTCTCATTGATAATGTTGGTCTCCTATATGCTGCTGAAAATTTGCCAGAAGGCAAAAACTTCAAAAATAATTGTAAAGTTATTTTTTTCACTTTCTCCTGATAATGCTCCTGTTCTTTTACATGGCATTACTGCTAAGAGTAGAAATTATAAAAGGATTGTAAAATATTACTCTGAGAAATGTGTTTTGTTACTTATACAACTTTTGGTCAAAATGCATCCCTTGGAGTATATTGAAGGCATTGTTAGCCTTATATGGCAGATATCATAATATTTGGAAAATCTCCCATGAGCCTGTGAATGAAATTGGCATCTGTATTCTATATTTCAGTACAAGACCCAAAGGCTCTGGCCATTGAAATAGTAGTCCCAGAATTGAGAACAGTAAAAATAATACTAGAAATAAAATAAAAAAGAAACAAAACAAAAACTGCATACATTGCTCCCATCCTAACAAATCCAAAGTCTCTCACACTGTTTGATATTTTTAATTTTATTTATTTTTATTGATTTATTTATTTATGGCTGTGTTGGATCTTCGTTTCTGTGCGAGGGCTTTCTCTAGTTGTTGCAAGTGGGGGCCACTCTTCATCGCGGTGTGTGGGCCTCTCACTATCGCGGCCTCTCTTGTTGCGGAGCACAGGTTCCAGATGCGCAGGCTCAGTAATTGTGGCTCACGGGCCCATTTGCTCCATGGCATGTGGGATCTTCCCGGACCAGGGCTCGAACCCGTGTCCCCTGCATTGGCAGGCAGATTCTCAACCACTGCACCACCAGGGAAGCCCCTTGATATTTTTATATACTACTAATAATTTTATTTATTAACATTATATTCTGCCATTTGTTACATGTTATGAACTGGAAGAGAGTATTGCACCCTATAAATATTTGCAAATATAGTCACATTTTCATTAATTTTCGGTCACTAGAAACTTCTGACAAATATGGTAGTTAAACAATAATTATATCGCCATAACACACTGCACTGTGACTATCTCATAACTTTCTCTGGTGTTGTCTATCACAACTTGCAATAACTGGTCTAATCTTACTGTTGCTCATTCTCTTTGTCGTAAATTCCTTACCCAAACCTGTCATCCTTTTTATCAAAATCTTCCATCACTCCAACTCACATTGATAACTTGCTTTTCTTAAGTGGTTTTAATATGATTTTCTTTGATAATTGGCTGTATATCATGTACCTTTTCAATTGCTCATAACTTCTCACATCGATATGATTTACCTTCCTAATTAGACTGCAAGCTCCATATGAATGCAGTTCATGGAGTAGTGTTTTTCGTTGTGACCTATTATGGCTTTGGTACTAAAAATGTCATTCTAGAACCAGCTAATAGGCATCAGCTGGTAGCTTGTTAGGAATGTGTGATCTCTGGACCTTTCTGTGATCCAGTGAAATAGCATCTGCAGATGATAAGATTTCCAGGTAATTCACATAAACGTTATTGTTTGAAGCACTGCCCTAAAATGTATCAGCCCTCTGTATACGTCAACTGAATGACTGCTAGTTTATTAGTTGTGATAAAAGTTTTCTCAGACTACTATAACAAATTACCACAAACTGGGTAGGTTGAAACAACAGAAGTTTATTCCCTCAGAGTATAGGTAGCCAGAAGTCAAAAATCAAGTTGCCTGCAGGGTTTGTTCCTTCTGGAGACTGGCGGAGAAACCGTCTCTTGCCTGTTTCATAGCTTCTGGTGTTTGCTGGCAATCTTTGACATTACTTGACTTGCAAATGCATCATTCCAATCTTTACTTTCATCTTCCCATTGTGTTCTTCTCTATGTCTCTCTGTGTCCTCCCCTTTTTGTAAGGACACCAGTCATTGGATTTAGGACACACCCTAAATACAAGATGATTTTATCTCAAGATACTGAACTAATTACATCTGTAAAGGCTCTATTTCCAAACAAGGTCACGTGCTGAGGTTCCAGGTGAACATGAATTTTTGGCGAGAGAGAGGGAACTGTATTCAACTCACTACAGCCATGTAAAAGAAAGGTGTAATTCATTACTATTAGTTCTTTTTTATTGCATATGGGATGATGACTACTCTTTCATCCCAGGACTCAGACAAAGTGAGAGATCATTATCAATAGAGGTAAAAGAGTGATCGTATTGGTAGAGGTAGAAGTATTAATTTTCATTGTGGCTACCACAAACCATTTAAACAAATCCAAAGCCTAAAATGATCTACCTCTCTCTCTCTCACACACACACACACACACACACACACACACACAACAGGCCTTTCTAACTCTAAAACTTGGCCTTTCTAACTCTAAAACTTGGTGTCTGGAATCACCATAAGACTCTCTCAAGGTTTATTCTTCCCATTAAATAACTATGAAGTCAATCTTTTTTTATGTATAAAAAAATGTATAAGCACCTGCTTATAGTCACTTTAAGAAAACTTAATGCTATCACCTACATTCTCTGCACCTACTGTATTCATTTTTTCATAGCCTCCATAGCAGTAACTGAATATTTATAGTGATTCTTTTTCTTACAGCTTATAGTTAAATGATCAGCCAATAGTATTTCCTGTGAGTTGTTTACAGATGTTTCTCCTTCATGTTGTGCAGTTAACATCTCTACAGCACGTTTTTTCCCTGGCAAAATGTTACTTCATGCTATATGTTAATGCATTCATACCCAGAAGCTTTTAATATAACAGGAACAAGGGTAAAAAAAAAAGGAAGAAAAAATAAACATATGTAAATAACTATGCCTCCCTATAAGTGATTATCTAGGAATGTTTAATTGTTGCTTTCCTTCTCCATTTGCTAAAAATGTCTCATATGTAAACAGCTGACAATCATATTGCTGACTCTGCTCAAAATACATTAGATGGTAGTAAGAGAGCTTATTAAAAATTAGGAGGGATTTATTTAATATCTGAGTTGTTCGAAACACTGTTGGGTGTGACAATGCAGTTAGAAAAATTTTGGTTTAATCCTCAAAACAGAGCAAAAATTACTTTCAATCTTTTTTGTATGTTTGTGTTTCTTAAAATACTTATTTTCAGATAAAAACATTTATTTGATCTCTGATTAGTTAGCTAAAACCAGGACTGACTTGCCCATTTCAGTATTGTCAAATAAATAAAACTTGCCTTCAGACAAGCAGGTAGGTAGTCTTAGTATTTCCTTGCTGTCAAGGAGTTGTTATTTTGTTAACCAACTTGTAACTGTTTTATGCTTTTTATTCCAGGGAGGGAATAAATACTCTCCTCAGGTACAAAACTTAAGGGGTTGCAAAATTAAAGAGGTGCCAAAAATCTATATTCAAGACAAATAGTATTTTAGTTAGGGATGCCAGAAAAAATACAAGGTAAGCAGTTAAATTTGAATTATAGAAAAACAACAAATTTTTTCAAAAATTTTAAGTATACTTCATGTAGTAGTTAATCTGAAGGAGGGAAGGGGGCAGGGCACAACCTTTGAAAGAACGACATAGCCTGAGGACATGACACAAACTGATTAGAACCAAATGGGTCCAAGATGGTGGGCAAGTTGACTTCCACTGAACCTTGAGTCTCAGTATACGCTCACTGTAACACATCAGCAAGCTAAATGACAAACCCACAGGTGCCATGACAGTTCCAAGGCCGACCATAAGGATCAAAAAGTGGGCGGTGGCCCAGCTCCTGGAAATCCCTGCCCCTTCCTGAAATAGCTGGACTACTCCTCCCACTCATTAGCCTATGAAATTACTCACCCCTATAAAAACTGACTACCCCATTCCCTGGTGCCCTTCTTACCTTCTGAGATGGCCCACACTCTGTCTGTAGAGTGTGTTTCTCTCTAAATGAATCCACTTCTTACCTATCACTTTGTCTCTCACTGAATTCTTCCTGTGATGAGACATCAGGAACCTGAGCTCCATTAAGTCCTGAAACAAGGTGTGTGATCTCAGTTGGAAGACCATGAGTTTTGGCTGGGTATGAGTCCTGGCTTCATGGGTTCGAGTCCCAATCAGGGTTTTGGCTGGGTTCGAGTCCCAGCACATGGGTTCAAGTCCCAATCTGAGTTTTATATGGTTTCACATCCAAAATTCAAATACTACCTATAAAATGTATATCAAATTTTTTCTTGCTGTATATATTAAAATTTAACTTTGTCCTATGTTTTTATTTGCTAAACATGGCATTTCTAACTTTAACGCACTATGTTTTAAAAGTGAAAATTAATACCAAAAAATCCAGAATGGAAGTAATATCAATTTTAAATAGGCCCAAGACAAGTCTTACTAATTTTTTTCTTTTTCCTCAGGCTGAGAACAACATGGTGATTGATTCTAAGTTTTAAAATATTACATTAAAATATTATGTATCTTGATTACTGAATAAGGAGTACCTGTTCAGTTTTGCTCCCACAGCAAATACCTCATTTGCCTCTTCACAATCTGAGCACTGCCTGGAGTCTTTCTTAGCTTCTTACAGTTTGGTTTCGCCATGGACCATGGTTTTGTTGAGGAATAATGTGATAATAACCAAGGAGCCAGAAAATGTATACTGAAAGGGTTCTTAAAGATTATTCTATCTCATGATCACATTTAACTGATGAAGGACTCGAAGCCCTGAGGGTGATTTGATGTGAACTCTAGTCACATGGGAAATTATCAGCAAGTTTGGAAACAGCAAACAAATCTCCCATCAATCCAGTGCTATAGAGCTATTTACACACAAACACACACACACATACATACACTGTTTTCAAGCAAATTGCAAAGGAGAATAGAGAATAACTGTCCTGTCACTCAAGGGCCTTGAATAGAATGACCTATAAAATGAGGCCACAATCAGTCTCTTCAATCCCACCTAAAGTTACAAGTAAGATACTGAGAGAGCAAAAGAATTGTATCATTTATTTATTCTTCCAGTATGTACTGAGCTCCTTTTATGTACTAGTCATTATTCTTGATACTAAGCATATGGCAATCAATATGAAAGATAAGGCCCCTTTTTTCTTGGATCTTTCACTACAGTGAAGCAAGCTAGGAAAAAACAAATAAAGCAAATAAACAAATAACATAATGCAGGTATTACAAAATGCTAAAAACAAAACAAAACAAGCCTGATAATAATAATTATGTTCCTGAGTCTGAAAAACTATAGTAGGTAGTATGGACAGGAAAGATTTCTTTGAGATGATGACAATTGAGGAAAGAGATGAATGTTGACAGAAGTAATCAAGATCTGGCTGGAGAACATTCCAGGCAGATGAAAGAGCCAGGATAAAACCTAAAGGAAATATGGAACTTGGCTTAAGTAGGGAACAACATTAGTTTTTAAAGTCCAGCATTGCATAATACCATTCTGCCTTTATTTTAATAAGCATCTGGAAATGCTTTTTCAGAGCTATTTAACTTTATACCAGTGTTTGTAGAACCATACAGTAACCCTTAATTTGGAAGTTGCAAAAAATGACAAAAGTGGTAACTAGCCACATATCGCTGTTAACATTTAAGTTAATAAAATTTTGAAAAATAAAAAATTTAGTCCCTCAGTGGCACTAACCAAGTTCAAGTGCTCTGTGTGGCCTGTGTCAACTATGCTGGACAGTGCAGGTACAGTGTACTCGTATCATCAAAGAAAGTTCTCTTGTTCAGATCATGACTAGACTGGGGGAAAGAGCAGATTAGTTTTCTTTTAATTAAATTTTTTATTGGAATATAGTTGATTTACAATGTTGTGTTAGTTTCTGCTGTACAGCAAAGAAAATCAGTTATACATACACCTATATCTACTCTTTTTTAGATTCTATTCCCATATAGGCCATTACAGAGTACTGAATAGTGTTCCCTGTGCTATTCAGTGGGTTCTTATTAGTCATCTATTCTGTATATAGTAGTGTATATATATCAATCCCAATCTCCCAATTTATCTCTCCCCCCCGGTAACCACAAGTTTGTTTTCTACATCTGTGACTCAACTTCTGCTTTGTAAATAGGTTCATTTGTACCATTCTTTAGATTCCACATATAAGTGGTATATGATATTTGTCTTTCTCTGTATGACTTATTTCACTCAGTATGACAAGAACAGATTAGTTTTATATCTATATAGATATAGATATAGATATGCATGTATACATATATATTTTTAGAAGAAATTCAATTATTTGTATGCATTCCTTTGTTCATAATATTGGTTGACTGCCTACTACATGACAGATAACAGGAACTATTATAAGCAATGGGAATTTAGTGATGAACCATAGAGGCAAAATCTTTATATTCATGGAGCTTATATTTTAGTGATGCATAAATAAGAAAAATATAGTGAATTCAATATTAATAAAAGCTAGAGAGAAAAAATAAAGTAAGACAGGGAGTTGAAATGTTGGGGTTTGTTTGGAAGAGTTGAAATAATAAATGTGGTGATTAAGGAAAGTCTCTCCAGGAAGATGACATTGGGGGAAAGACCTGAGGAAGCATAAGAGGAGGAAGGAGACACTTCTAGCCAGAAGGAAGAGCAGGTACAAAGGCCCTGAGATGGGTGCTGGACAAGCCTGTTTGAGGAACAGAGAGATAAGCACAACTGACACAGAGCAAAAGGAGGATTAGGGAAAAAGAGGGAGCTAAAGACAGGGGGTTAGTGGGCCCAGACTAAATGAGAATTTAGAGATCATTGGAAAAAAATTTGTATTCTAGTATGTATAGGAAAAAAGCTTAACAATTTTCTTTTGAAAGATGCCTTTCAATAAATAAGAAACAAACTGTTAGCACAAATGCCTTATTAAAATTGTTTGGGTAAGAGGATTCAAGATGACAGTGTAGGAGGATCCTAAACTCCCTCCCTCACGGACAAAACAAATGTGCACCTACATGTGGAATAATTCCTTTGGAAGGAAATCTGACAACTGGGTGAACAGAGCCTCTACAACAAAGGGTAAAAGGATGACATCAAAACAGGTAGGAGGTGTTTTGCCAAGGAAAAGCCCATACCCCAGCCGTGGGGTGGGTGATCTGCAATTGGGAAGACTCACAAGGGTATGAATTTTCTCTGAGTGAGGGATTTGAGCCCCACATCAGCTACCCCAACCCCTAGACCCTGCCTAGGAGAAACAAACCCTCAAACAGCTGGCTTTGAAAAACAACTGAGAAAACATCTAGTAAAACTATAAAACTGCAGGGAAAAAATCTTCACTCTTAAAGGGCTCACATGCAGATTCACTAGACCTGAAAACCAGCACACAGACACCAGATTGAAAAGCTTGTAGACCACAAGTAGAAAGGGCCCATGTACTAGTCTTGAAGCATCTGTCAGAGAGACAAAAACCAGTTGGGATGAGTAACTGGTGGAAACCATTTATGTAATTTCAGGCTACCTTGTTAATACCAGCACTGGTCGGCACCATTTTGGAACTCTCCATTTAACCTGTTAGTACAAATGGGGATGCCCCACTGAGAGCCCACCCACCCTGGGCCTAGGCCAGACCTCATAACAAGTGGAGCAATAGCCCTTGCTACCAGTGCCCCACAGCAGCTGTGGCCCCACCACAAGAGGAAGGTACATGCAGCCTCCATAGGGGACCCCACTTGAGTGCCTGGCTCTAGTGTCCAGGTGAGGTTTCACTTCTGAGACCCATAGGACATTTCCTAAATCAGGCCACTCCTTCAAAACTGAGAGAGATAACAGATATACCTAATACATAGAAACAACAACAACAAAAAAGGAATATGTTCCAATTGAAAGAACAAGACCAATCTTCAGAAAAAAAACTAAACAAAAAATAAACTAGCAATCTACCAGATAAAGGGTTCAAAGTAATGCTAATAAAGATGTGCTCTTAGGAGAAGAATGGATGAACACAGTAAGAACTTCACCAAAGCGATAGAAAGTATAAGAAAGTCCTAAACAGAAGTTTTAGCTGAATTGAAAAAATAAAATAGAGAGTTTCAACAGCAGATGGATGAGGTAGAAGAATGAATCAGGGAGCTGAAAGACAAAACAGTGGAACTCATTTGGACAGCAGAAAAATGAAAACAATAACTTAAAAAGTGAATTAAGGGTTTTATGATGGTCCCAGAAGGAGAAGAGAGAGGAAAAAGAGCCAGAAAAATTATTTGAAGAAACAGTGTCTGAAAACTTCCCTAATCTGGGGAAGGAAACAGACACTCAGGTCCAGGAAGACCAGTGAGTTACAAATAAGATGAACACAAACAGACACACACCAAGACACATAATAATTAAAAGAGTAAAATTTAAGGATAAAGAAAGACTCCTAAAAGCAGCAAGAGAAAAACAACTTGCTATGTACAAGGGAAACCCTGTAAGGCTATTAGCAATTTTTTAGCAGAAAATTTGTAGGCCATAGAGAGGCATGTGACATTTAAAGTACCAAAAGAAAACAAACAAAACAAGAAAAAACCCCAAAAAACAAACTTCCAACCACAATTCTCTACAGACAATGTTATCATTCAGAATTAAAGGAGAAATTAAGACATCAGCAAAAGCTAAAGGAGTTAATCACCACTAAAACAGTCTTACAAGTAATGTTAAAGGGACTTCTCTGAGCTGAAAAGAAAGGCACTAACTAATAACAAGAAAACATAAAAAAGTAAAAATTTCACTGGAATAGGTAAATATATAATAGAGGTAGTGGGTCCATCACTTATAAAGCACGAATGACAGTAAAAGACGACAATTGCGCAAATAACTAAAATTATAATAACTGATTAGGGATGCATAAAATAAAAAAAGGATATAAAAAGTGTCACCAAAAGTACAAAATGTGGGAGTGGGTGTAAAAAGACAAAGCTTTGGAATGTGTTCAAATTTAAGCTACTACGAATTTAAAAAGACATATTTATACAGGATGTCAATGTGAGCCTCACCAACTAAGGAATAACAAAACCAATGGGAAAATAAAATGATATCCACTACCTAGTTATCTATATTTTATATCTTAAATTTTGATATACATTTGAATTTTGTTTGGATTTTGAAAAAAATAGATCGCCTACAAAAAAAAAAAAAATAGATCGCCTACCTTAAGACTAAAGGGAGGAGCCTTTGTTATAGAGGACCATGATACAACACTAGATGTAAACTCCATTATGGTTAAAAAACACAGCTTATTATTTTTGCAACCCTGTAATTAGCATAGCATGTGAAACACAAGAGATGATCAATAAGCATGTCCTTCTCTGAGTTCAATTCATCAACATCCCATATCAAAAGAAGCTATAGGGGGGAAAATGTACCAGATAAGACGTCTTGATATATCGAAGTAAGATTTTTTTTCCTTTTCGTTTACAAGGGTATAGACAAAATCAGAGTGACAGGATAAGTGAATGAAAAAACATATATAACAATATAAGGGTGGAATATGTCAAATGGAAACTGAGAGAAACTAAGAGTAGGTGCTCTAGGATGGTGGCTCTCACTTCCCATTAGCTATGACATTCACACATATGACATTCTAGAAATAGCAAGTCTCGACCCAACAGCCTGTAACAGAGAGAGCAACAGAGCCTGCGAGGAATGCATGATTCTTGATGGCCTTGCTGTAGCCTCAATCATTCTCTTTTTTGTTGGTTTATTTTATTAAAGAAGACTTTGGAATGAAAGTGACTGGGAGTGACATCATTACAGGTAAGGTGACTATGGAACTAGGCTGAGGAAAGTGAGTGGTTTAAGAAAGCAAATCCCAGGTGCTGACCTTGTACTTATAAGAATTTGAGAGTAAAAACCTCCTTAATACTGTACCCTAGGAGCATGGCTGGCTTCACATAATTCAGGCCCATTGTTCTGCGTGGCTCAGGACAGTTTGGAATTACAGTCTATCTTTCTGACTTAATTAATGATAGTGCTTCTTTTCACTTCCAACATTTTTCTAGTTTGGATGATAAACTGTATGTTCATCATAGCTACAGGAATCTTTTTTAATCCATATTAAAGTAAATAATTTGAAAACATTAGATCATTATTCTTATATTTTACAAATTACTTCTGTCCAAATTCAGAACTGATTGAAACACGTCTGTGCTTTGAGATATCACAGTTGAAAACTGCTGCTCTAGGCATTTAACAGAATTGAAAAGCTCACTCTGGGCTAATGTAGACTTGAAAACCTTTACAGAAGACATGAGCACTAAGCTGATATATGATATGTAATGCTATATGATATATGATAAAAAATAAAATGTGTATACTTTCAGGTTGGAAAAACAGATAAATACTACTAAGTTGCACAGGAATCCACTTATGTGTGGGGTTATGTAGGACAAATATCTTATATTCTTATCCCTTCTTTTTCCCTCTTTTCACAGGACATGGACATAGGATAATAATCATTTAAAAAATGTATTACTTAGATTTGACCTACGTTTTAACGTACTGCTGACAATAAAACAAATATTTTAACAGACAGCCTTCCTGACTGTCAGGTAATTCTTTCATTTGACCTCTGACCCACTCAATTGGTCACTGGGTCTTTTGTCAGAGTCTTTAAATGATTTATGCGTAATCAATTAAATCAATAGATTGTCTTTGCAGTGGGAGTGAAAACATTTAGTTCTGGAATTTCCCATGAATGGATCAATGCTTCAAACTTATGGAAAGCATAACTTACTCTTGTTACCACATACTTCAGAGATTAAGGTAAAGAATGACAGCACAAACGGATCTTCCATGGCTCCGTGGGTCCTTCATTTCTTCCATAAATCATGGAGGCCTGACTAGTGTTTGTATCAAACACTTGGGGTATTCCATTGGGTAGCATAATTATTTGTTGGTACAATAAACCAATACTAGTAGCTCTCTCTAGAAGAAACTAAAGCAAGAAGAAATCCATGTATTCCCTACAGTCAATGCTCACAGCTCAGTGGAGGTCAGTGTCAGTTGATCTCTAGCACACATCGCGCCTTGTGCACTGACTCTCCATCTAGTTCTGGCTTTGTGGACCCTCATGGCAATATCCAAATAGGGTCCTTGTTAAATACCACATTCCCCCAACAAACACTTATCACTCAATATTTAATCAGCTTTGTCTTTCCTTATCTTAGAGCCTAAGGGGAAGCATCTAGATTAATTGGCAAACTAACTTGTGTGATATTGTGAACAGGAGAGGAAGAGTAAGCCATTATTCTCCAAGTTCATGTGTACATTTTCACTGTGGCTGTCTGGAGACATTGGGGGGATGCCAGTGAGTGCTCTAAGTTGTTACTGTTTTTGAAGGCAATAATAGGAGATTCTACATAAGGATGCATTGCTTTTATGCATATGATTTGTAAAGGATCCGAGGTGTAGAATACTTGATGTTCAATTGAAACATCTACTTTACCAAATGAATACTGTTCACTGCCAGCCACAGTGCCAGAAATAACACAGTTAATATCTCCAACAGAGGGAATTTTAAACAAGACAGAAAGCTATGGCAGCAAGCAGGAATGGAGAAATGTATAGCATAGAAATTCAGTTGTATGGAGTCAGTTCAGAAGTATGACACTGGCATTCATTCACTGTATGACTGTGTTCAGTCCATTTAGCCACTTCGAACATGTGTTTTCTCATCTGTAAAAGGAGGCAAATGTTATCCTACTGAAGTTCTTGATTAAGCGAGATAATATCTATAGAAGTGTTTAGCTAGTGCCTTGCATATAATATTTCAAAAAATATTATTATTACTATTATTATTTTTTTTATTATAGAAAAATGAAGAGAGAGATATTTGAGGGCCAGATGAAGACTGACACAGTCCTGCAGACCACTGTGTGTGATCAATCATCTCATCCACCAGGGTATTGCTAATTTGGGGTAAGAAGTACAGAGGGTTCCCTTGTTACTCAGGAATACTGTTTCACTGCCACTTGCTTTGCACTAAACTTATTTAAATCATTGTTTAATGAAATCTGACTGTCAAGTCACTTGAGAATGAAATATATCCAGAATCAGGACCAGAACTCAAAGTACCATTCCTATACTATTTTTGTTACTCCACAGTTAAAATATTTATCTAATGGGGCAAATTGCAGCAATTAGCAGTAAGAAGATTTTTGTTGTGAGGCATCAAGTCTCTGGCCATCCCCAAGGAATATAAATAAAAGATTTGTTTAAGCCCCTTGTCCTTGTATTTTAAGTATGTGAGCAGTTTTCCTGAAGAAAGTAAAGTAAGATCCATGCACATAATCCTCTGGCTTAAGTCTTGGAGGAAACTGTCTGCTTTATATTTTCCCCATATGTTGTGTGCTTCCCTAGACTCTAAGGGTGAAGAGATTTTTTTTTTTTTTTTAATCTCAAGGGCATTCAAACCAGCAAATTATTTGCTGGCTTGTGAATTTCAGACAGTTGATCTGTCCCTCCCGTCCCTAACTCCCCTCAATGCTAAAACTATTAGGAAGTAAGATGCAATTCTTTGAAGGCCAAGACCTTTAATCAGCATTTAGATACTCCTTTACATATTGCATTTTATGTGTGGTTATCCTAAAATTTTTAGTGTACACTCCTCCCTCAACCAGCTTTGAAAAGTGGGGGGAAGTTGATTGGTTTGCTTGGTTATTTTTTACAATATTGTACCACTGTCAGTGAAATTGACCATGAAAGTGCATTAAATGGTTGATCATAAAATAAAGCATTCTTGGCATGTGGAACAATGACAAAATAACATAGTGTTGAGCTTATTTTAATTAAAATCAACCCTTTTTGGCTGATTAACTAAACTGTTCTGAGTGCTAGCGAGAAATTGGTAAGCACTGTAAAAATTCTGAATAAGGAGCTAAAGGTATCCAATTTAATTAATTCCAACCATCTAACCACCTGTGTACAAGATCCTGAAATGTAAACGTTTAGTATGGCCTTCATGGTGACAGCACAGAGATAGTGTGACCATTGTGTAAAGTTTTCTAACAGAAGTGTTTAGATATGGGAAATCACAGCTCGGTGCCAATCACTAACCAGCATTGCTAGATCCTTTCTGTCCTTCCCTTGCCATGAGCCCAAGTGATAGAATTCAAAGCAGAGGTAGTCAGACAGGCAAGGACAAATCATCTGTACCAAAGAAGGAAGTATTTGCCTATATGGTTTTAGTGGAAACTGTCTGGATCTTGCCCTGATTTTCATTACTGGCCAGGCTTGTGCACCCACCCCAGCTGCCATGAGTGTGGGTTGATAATTCACAACTGTCTCTTCTCTGAAGAATTGTCTCTGGCCACATGCCAAAGAGACTAGCCCCAACAACACCCCAATATCCGTAGACCTCAGCCAATGGCTGCCGGCAAGAGAGCACTACAAAAGACCAGGTCTCAGATCTCAAGACTAACACTATGGAGAACACACACACACACACACACACACACGCACAAAGAGAGAGGAACACAAGAACATTTTTGGAGGTGAAAGGTATGTTCAGTACTTTAGGTGTGATGATATACTATAAGTTTTAACCTTTCACACTTGCACATGGACTTTATGAAGCCTCATATCATCCATGTTGATATCACTGACAGATGACACTAAAATTGCTTCCTATGATAACATGAAAGAGAGATAATCAGTGTACATTCTAGTAAATGAGCACATTTTTTACAAGTAAGAGAAGTGTTTATTATTAAAAATTCTTCTTTAATTTAACTGAAACTCTTTTAAATATTAAAAGAGTAAAGTAAAAAGTAAAACCTATCAGCATTTTGTGATATCAATAATATAAGAACAGGATAGAAGGTCTAATCATTTTCATTATAATAATTCTGATATTCCAATTCTCATCCACACTATGATTATGAAATATGTCCAATTTATTTGTAATGATAAAATTTCAACAGTTATTATTATCTCTAGAGGGATGGGATGGCTCTCCCTGCACTGGGAAGTAGAGGATGATGTGGAGTGAGTGATCAGTTGGCAGGATTTCAGGCAAGAAAAATAAGTCAAAATTTTAAGTGTTAACCATAGAGATTTGATTTTTTTTGAAAGGTACTGAGAGCCACAGAAAACTTTAAAAGAGACTATCAACACGATCAAATCTGACAAGATGGGATCTTATCTAAAAACTAAAGCAACAGCTGATAAAGTTTAACACTTCTTGACAACACATGCCTTTAACCAAAGATTGGATATGTGTTTGGTGGCATAATCAAAGGCATGATTTTGTTGAACAGGTTTTCTTATTAAATCTGTAGGATTCAGATTATTAATCCCTGCATGATAATGTTTTTAACTAAGAGAAGAGAGAGTGAATAGTTTTCTAATACGACTTCAGTGTACACAGACAAGTCTTCAACTACTTCATAGTGTTTCCAACCTTGAGGTTCATCCCCAGGAGATTAGGTTGGTTTTCAATTCCTGAAATAAGGAAGAGAGGTGTCAGAGGCCACTCTCAGGGGAGAGGGTGTTGTCAAGATGCTATCTTGGTTGATACATTGCCGAATGAGCACACAGAATAATATTAAAACTCCAGAAGCACACACTTTACTCTCATACTCTGGACAACTTAGAATGCTTTGGTCTAAAAGTGTTTGAAAACAAGCTACACCCATGTTAATAAATCCAATGGCTTGGAGTTCCAAGTTTGTTTCCATTAACACTATCTATAGGCTTTCTTTGACAAACCTGGTCAATCACTGCCAACTATCCTTTTCCAAACCTCTGTGTGTGTGTGTGTGTGTGTGTGTGTGTGTGTGTGTGTGTGGGTGTGTAATTACTCTGATCAGAATCTTTCAGTGACTTCACAGTGGAGTCTGGTCTGAAAATATGACCTAGGATGTGGAGCCCTCCACAATCTGAATCTATCTTTAATTTGCAGTTCCTTATCCCATTTTTATTTTTAAATATTAGGTTAAATTCCAATTGGCCTTCAAATTACATTTTTAGGAATGAGTCAGAAGGCAGAAATAGTATCCATGCATATAAAAACTGTGAAATTCTGGGAGAATAGAAAATTGCACAGGCTTGCTTTAATCGTCATCATCTGGCTGTTTTCTCATAGTTTGTAGCCTTAGAATCTTCAAACAAGTGAGACCTGTGTGGTTGGTTTTAAATAGAACCAATATCCAAAACCTGAGTGCATATTAAAATTATCTGGGGATATTTTCAAAAATATTGGTACTTGAATTCCACTTCCAGTGTCAATGGTCTAGGATGAAGACTGTCATCAGTATTATTTAACATCTTCAAGGGTGATTCTGTCATGCAGGAAAGGTTGAAAATGATTGAAGCAGAGCAAGGAAGGGTCAGTAGTAGCTAAGAGTTATGTGCCCTACTCCAAAGTAATTCTTCTGAGGATCTAAAGACAGGTAATTTATGAGAGAAAATTACCAATTAATTACATCGGAATCAACAATGTATTTTAGATCAAAAATACCTACAGAGTACTTAATGTGTGCCAGGTAACACGTCTTCACTTGATGTATAGTTCTAAATAAGACAGGGACTCTGTTCTTGAGAAGCATACAATGAAAGCCATGGTTACTGACAATCTGGCATTCTGGAGATAGTGTTGTATTTCACTTTATGTAAATTATTCTTGAATTAAAATTATCAAGTGTCTAGGAATGAATCTAATGAAAGCTGTCAAATGTATTTACACAGAAATATGTATGTGAGTTACCTCTCTGGTGTGGCAGATAAAGTTGCCAGTGGACTGACTCTCCCACACATATGAAAACAAACTCAATATAAACTTTTAAAACACTGTGTAAAGGATCTAGAGAATAAGCAATTGCAGGCACGTTTGGAAGGGAGTGGAGTTTTGTAAGAACAAACAAGACAGAGAGAAAAAAATTCAAAGTTGTTTTTTAATAAATTGAAACAATAAAGTCGTACCTACAGTGGAAAAAAAAAGAAGAAAGCACAGGAATCAATATCAAGAATGAGATTACTGTTGGCAGTATAGACCTAAAAACACCACTTTTTTGCATTTGCACCACTTTTTCTCAGGTTCTCTCCTGAGAAGTGTCTCGATCTCTAACTGGATGAATATTTAAGGCTGATACTAATTGTATCTCCTAAGCTCTCTCATGCCATTTTATTTTCTTTTCCTCATTTTCGTGTTAAATCAAAGGCCAGATGATATGTAAAACCTGTCAACCCGTGTATTGTAATCATGGTTTCTCACTGTCTTAAGCAGTCTTGCAAAATCAAAGCCTTGTCTCATTAAGTGATGCTGGGACCCAGTTGCCAAAAGTAACATGCATTTTCCTGAGGAGAAGAATGCTGGGAATATGGCTTCTGACCAAAAAAAGAAATCAGAAGAAATTATGTGGAGAGTCCCCTCCATGTAAGAAAGTCACATAGTTTTTCTTCATCAGACTTGTGTGCAGTTTTTATAATTTTGCCTCCTTCCAACATGCATACTGAGAATTTCTGAAGAACAGAGCTGAATACTTGCATATTTTAAAAAGCACTCAAAGGATTTTGCTGTTCACCCTGGAGATATTACCTCCCACCTGTCAGTATGGCTATTGTCAAAAAGACAGCATATAACAGTTGTGGGTAAGGACGTGAGAAATGGGAGCCCTTGTGCACTGTTGGTGGGAATGCACATAGGTGCAGTCACTATGGAAAACATTATGGAGATTCCTCAAAAAATTAAAAATAGAACTACCACATGATCCAGCAGTTCCACTCCTGGGTATTTATCTGAAGAAAACAAAAACACTAATTCTAAAAGATATATGCACCCCTACGTTCATTGCAGCTTTATTTACAGTAGTCAAGGTATGGAAGCAACCTATGTGCCCATCAATAGACGAATGGATAAAGGAGATGTAACAAATGTATCTATTACTCAGCCATAAAAAGAATGAATTATATAAATATGAAATCTTGCCATTTGCAACAACATGGATGGACCTAGAGGGTATTATTCTAAGTGAAATAAGTCAGGTAGAGAAAGACAAGAAACAGAGTCATAGATACAAAGAACAAATTGATGGTTGCCAGAGGGGAAGGGGGTGGGAGAGAAGAGAAACAGATGAGGGAGATTAAGATGTACAAAATTCCAGTTACAAAATAAATGAGTCAATGGTATGAAATGTTCACCATGGTTAATATATTCAATAATCGTTAAAATCTTTGTATGGTGACAGATCATAACTAGATTTATGATCATAATCATTTTGAAATGTACAGAAATATCAAATATGTTGTGTATCAGGAAGTAACATTCTGTTGTAGGTCAATTATACTTTACAAACAAACAAATAAACAAACTAATCGAAAAAGAGATCACATTTGTGGTTACCAGAGGCAGGGGTCGGGGGACAGGGAATTGGATGGAGGTGGTCAAAAGGTACAAACTTCCAGCTTTAAGATAAATAAGCGCTAGGGATGTAATGTACAACATGATAAATATAATTAGCACTGCTGTATGTTATATTTAAACATTGTTAAAGAGTAAATCCTAAGAGTTCCCATCACAAGGAATTCTTTTCCTATTTCTTTAATCTTGAGATGATGGATGGTCACTAACCTTACTGTGATAATCATTTCATGATGTATGCAAGTCAAATCATTATGCTGTAAAACCTTAAACTTACAAAGTGCTGTTAATTATATCTCAATAAAACTGGAAGAAAAAATAAGGTTCAAAAAATAAGATGATTAAGAGAATCATGAGGAATTATATAGGCAGAGAAAATTAAAGAGCTAATGATAAATAATTATTACTTTCTAAAGACAAACTTGCAATTGCAACCTTTGTTCATAAACAAGGAACTGAGCTATGCACAGAAAGTTATAGTTGCAAATAGTTTGCTCTCACATGGATTAAATATGAATATTTCAGAGGAACATAAACGGTATTAAAATAATACAATTTACAAGAGATATTAATTTCTTTTTTGATGATGCTTAAAAAACTGTGTACGTGGCTCCTGCACGTTTTTATTAGACTCCTTTTATGATGGAGAGGGGATGCTGAGAGGAGAAAAACAACATACTTACTGTCAACTAAATAATGGCATATGTTTTTAAAAACAACACAAGAAACTCTAGAGTGATTGAAAGGGGAAACATAAAATTTGGATCAAAGTAATCCCAATAAAGAATTTCTAGACTCTTCTAAGATTCAGTGTGTGAAGTGGAGTTCTTGGAACTAGGAGGCTTAATGCAGAAGCATTTATTACTTAAGATATTCCTATGCAATTGAGGAGTGGGAATACATTATCAGGAGAACTCTCAAGACCTACACATATGTATCCACTAAATTAACGATTGTTGAAGTATATAGTATTTATCATTAATTAAACATCTTAATATACAAATATGTAAAATGAGCTTGTTTTATTGTCTTGTTAGGTACCTCTCTGGTTAGGGGAACTCAAAACAGGACACAAAATGAATGATCTAAGGAAGTGGAAGGACTTTTGAAAACATGAACGATGATGAAATTGTAAGTAACAGTAGGTCTGCTATAATAGTGTTATTATTTTTACTTCCTCTGACCATAACCCACGCTACCAGCACTTGAAGAGAGTGTTCAGGGCTGTATAGATAGCCTACTATATTTATTTCTGAAGCCAGTTCATGTTTTGTCCTGGATATAGCTGCATTATCAAAAGAAAATAAGTAACTTCTGCAAGTCTTCTCTTCCCAATATTATGTCAGATTCATAGTAAGTTTTCTGCCCAAATAGATATGTGTTTTGAAGGGCATGGTCGAAAGGTTTACATGTGAGTCCTTCACAGCCATCGCCATATTGCACATGTGAGTCTCAGATATGATCAATAGATTTCACTTTGCATTTGAGCTTCTATTATTGATACTACTAACTAAAACCTCCTGTTAAATAGGAATCTGAGGCATGTTCTGACTTCAGTGGAAATATGTCCACTGTGGCAAGAGATGATGGAGAGGCTGTTCCCATGAGAAGAGTTACACATTTCCCAATCTCAGTAAATACTTTTTATGTGCATAAGAAATTATCAACTTAAAATTTTATTTTATGACTTGAAATATCACAGTAAACATTCAGTGAAATATCTGTTATTCCCTTGATTTTCAGAGAAATAAAAATGAGGGTTTTCTGCCATTTGCCAAGTAGTGGATGTCAGTTAATGCAATGGCAAAGCCATAAAATACTGTAAAAAATAATGCAAATACAATAGCACTTATTGACAGGTAATTTAAAAAGCAGTTTGCCTTCCAATTTCTGGAGAACGTTGGTCATTTTTGACCATTTAGCATCCATTCCCATTTTAATCATAATAATTTGCTTTTTCTTGGGAATTCACACCTCCATGTGATCAATTATGACCAATGCCATACCTAACTCACCTCTTGGGAAGGGAATAGCCACTTGATTAGTTCAAAGCCTATGACCTACCCATGGATGTAGTCTTTTGAAAAGAGAAACTTTCTTACTATTCAGAAAGGACTCGAAAGAGAAAGCATGTAATTGTGTAACTCCCAGAAGTTGCTGACAAAGATCTCTCAAAGTGATCGAGACAGACTTCTGGTGAAGCAACCACCACGGAAGTCAGGGAGAAGAACCCAGAAAAAGGAGGGAGAGAGGTTTGGGGAAAGAGGGAGGGAAAAGGGGGAAGGCAGGGGAGAGAAAGAAAGGGTGACATTTTGCACCTTGCCTCAACTCAGCATCAAATTTTACTTAAAATAATTTCTACAACTGGACTTTTAAGTTAAAGCCAACATTATTGCCTGAGCCAGTTTGAAAATGTTTTCTAGTATTTATATCCAAAAGATATCTCACTTACACATCATTAACTCTGCTAATGGTGTCTTTTGTTTTGTCTTTGTTAACTTTTGTTTTTGTAGTTGCAGGCAGAGGTAGAAGCACTTTGCAATTGTAGTCCACAGACAACAGAAGTTCCAAAAACACTAGCATACACTGCACTCTACCCTACCTGACCAAATAAGACTTCAATACTCTCATGCCCAGAATTATGGTCTGAAAGCTTGGGCATCAGGTAGGTTCATTAATTTTTACGGCTTTTCCATTTTACCCTAGTCTCACATAACCACTGGCTTAGGTGATTACTTTTGGGCAGAGAAAACTGATTTGCAATCCATGATCCCAGCAGGGGAAAAGAAAGTTCACTCTCTGGCTAGTTAAGTTCTTGGAGAACAGGACAGGCATTTTTATTAAATCATGGGAGGGTCTAAATAGGATATCCTAGTCTCACCGAAGCTGAGCTAAGATAAAATACACTTTATTAGTTCAGTTAGTACATTGCTTATACAGTTATCTAATGCCCATACATATTTGCAATAAAGCTTTATTAGCATGACAGAGGAATTTTAATTAGATAAAGCATAACATCTTTCCATTTATTAATTCTTTCCCTTGGTTTGCCTTTTAAAAAGTCTGGATAATTAAAACCTGGTAAGAAATAACATTGTTTCCTAACGTGTTGCTCTAAGAAAAATATTTACTTCTCTCTCTCTCTCTCTCACAAAAATAGAAAAATATATAAATGTATCTGACGAATACCAAAAAATATGTTGGCCAGTTGGGATCCCAACCTGAGTGACTGGGGTTAGGGAGTCCTATCAGAGGATGGTAGAAAAGTCATGATTTAGGAATAAATGCAGAAGCCCAGTGGTTACCCTTGAGGAATTGCAACCTAGTTTGCTTTGGAATGAAGTATATAAATGGTGGCTGCTTTTAGTGTTATTACCTGTTTATTTAATACATATTTTCATATTATCTACTTCTCTTTCATTGTAATTCATCTTACTTTTCATGATATGTATTCTATATTTAAATGGAATCATAGAATCAAAGTGTTTGAGACTTCAGTTAGGTTTTGCCTAAATGCTTAACTTTTCAGAAAGAAAATCTGGAAAAAATTCCAAGATCTCATTTTGAATGGGAATAGTGATCAAAAAGAGGAGATTCATATACCTAAAATTATCTTCTCAGATTCCTTTTATTTGGCCTTTGACACCGATAGGCAGGGCCACACACAGCACCACTTACCAATGTCTCCACATTACAAGTCTTGGTGGAAGGTACAAAGAACTGAATAGATAAATGGAAAATTCATCAAAAAGTGGCAAATACAGATACACAAGACATAGTTCAGTAAGATTATTGACCTCTAATACTTTCTTTAAATATAAAGCTACTTCCTTACAGTACTATTTATGCACTTCAAATAAAGGGTTTAAGTGATTTGAGGACAAACTTTATGCAAAAATTATGAAGAACAGTAATCATCTAATAAATCAAGCTCTGCCATATGTCTTTATTAATATCAGAATAATAAATAAATTGATAAAAAAATAAGTAAAAGTCTAGAAATAAATTTTTTAAGAGATGCTGACTATTTTGATATGTGTCTGACTTTCTAGGTTAGGGTCAAACTAGAGTAATGGACTTTGAAATTCCATTTATAATAAGAAAACCAAATTGTTTTAAGGGTGAATGCTTTTTGATGAATTTTTAATTCTACAAAATTTTAATTTGGATTCTAAGCTTTAATTGTTAAAGTTTACAAGTTGATGTAATATTAGATACTTCTAAAAAAATTATATATATATATATTTAATTTTGTGCATCAAAGTTTTATAAGATATAGCAGCCTGGAAGGTGAAAATACTTCCTGGATAGACACTGATGATCACAAATGATCTGTCAAAACTGGTTTGTAGATAAGACAGGCAAAGAACCCCAAACACTGTCAATTCCAAAAAGTATATAATAATCTATAGCTAAGTAGGAAATAGAGACACATGTTGTTCATTTCTACTTGTTGGGAACACATGGAAGAGAAGTTGGAAAAAGGACACAGAAAAGTAAAAAAATGATTCTGCAGAAAAATGTTTTTAAACTTTCAAGATGATAAACAATAATTTAAAATATATAAAAATAAAAACACAAAGTTCAAACTTAAATGACAAATTAATCAATAATTTGGGTAAATAACTATTCAGATAAATACTTTCAGTTCACCTTCTAAGAACTGAAATAATTTTCTAAAAGTAACTGCAAAGATCAAAAAAATTAAAACCTTTGGAGATCTGTGTATTGTGATGTTTAACAGCCTTTGTCATGCTGTAAAATGTCTTTTTAGAATTGGAAAGACAAAAGCTTAGAAACAGAAATAGAAAAGGAATGATGATGGTCGTCATCTCTGTGTATTTCTCAGTAGCAAAATGCGAACAATCTCACTATTTTTTTATACAACTTATTCCCTTTATATTATTTTCCTTTGCACAATTAGAGAGGAAAGACAATACCATTTTCCCTCAAAGTAATTCTTCCTATCTTCCTTCTCAACCCCTTACCCAATGACACACAAGAAACAGCATCAATAGTGGCAGTCCTCAACCTCTAAAAGGCATGAAAACTGACATTTAAATGGCCTTTGACATTTCACTACTCAATTAGTCTGCCTTAATCAGTGTATTCCTGACTGTATGGTACACTGGGAGCATTTCAGCAAAACAAGTTTGAAACAGCCAAAGCCAGATAGGATTAGGGCTGGAGAAAACTAAAATCGCACCCCCAAGTTTTGGTGCCAACTGTCAGGGGTTAATAGTTCAAATCATCAAACAAGGGGCCTTAGCATCTGAGCCTGCTCCTGCTCAAACTGAACTACTTACCCAAGGGTTCTGATTGAGGGGCTCACTAATACTTTCCATACGTAAAATGCATTTCCTCCTCTCTTGGTGTTCAAGCCACTCTTTATTTTCTTCCTGAGAAAGTGTATTGCCTGACATATAAACTAATGAGAATGGAGTTAATACAGAGAAGACCTTAATATATACTGAATTTACAAAAAAAGTGTTCTTTATTATTCAGTGTTCTATTGCATATGACTTAAACTGCTCTATTTTTGTAAAAAAAGAGTCATATAGTATGATGGACTGGAATATGTTCTCAGCCATTCACTCCCTGCTTCCCAACTGGATTATGCAGTCTCACTTTCTGCCATGTTAACTACAGTAATTTCACACTCCTTGATGTTGGGCTCAGCATGTGACTTGCTTTGACCAATGGAATGTTATTAGATGTAACATAAGCATTGGCTAGAATTACGATTGTGTGATTAAAGTTAGTCTCTCACCCCTTTGCTGTTACCATGAGAAAAACATGCCTCAGCTACCCTGCCACTCAGACTGCAATTCACCTGGAGAAGAGCTGTCAGGCTAAGCCCAGCCCAAGTCAGCAGGATCCCTACTGACCCCCAGCAATGTGAAAATAAATGCTATTGTTGAATGTCGCTGAGGAGTTTTTGTTGGTTTTTATGCAGCATTATTTCAGCAAAGGTTGATTGAAAGTTATAGGGTATTAGGTACTGACGTGATTACTCAAAGGGCCAAAGGAGCTGACTCTAGACCAGACCTCTAAGAATGATTCCACAGAACCAAACTAGCTGGCCCCCATGGAAGCTGCTCTTTCTAGTACAATTGCTCAGTTGCTATAGGAGCCGATTCCTATCGGTTCATATTCCTATATTAATAGGAATATGAATGGATAGTTCCTAATCCTATATTAATAGGAATATGAATGGATAGTTCCTATTCCTATATGAACTGATTCATATATCACTTGTCCTAGATAACATGTGTGGGAGCAGTTGGTTAACACAATACATATTCATAATTGGATTCATGATTAGCAATAATATACTATCAAGCCTTCCTTTATTTGACTCAAAGATTAGAAACAATTAAGTTAGCAAATACATGGACACTTAGCCCTTCTTGGACAAGTCAGAAGACACCAGGGACTGTTGAAACCTGCCAATAATCCATATAAAAATATAGGAATATATACTCCTTGATAAGAAAATAATATCCAAATGCCACAGTGTATCAATTAGCCTTTTTCTCACTTATTTTTTTCGTACTTCTTTCAACCCTTTAATCAAGCAACAGCAAGCAGCAAAACAAAACAAAAAACAAAACTAAAAACAAAAATAAAAGAGGAAAAGCAGCTGTGAAGAAAGAATGCAGCTTTTACACTCAGGGAACAACAGAGCAGAGGGAAATTACATCCCGTTCAAAGTTTCAGCATAGACATCAAAAACTGCTTTCATTGGCTTAAGCCATGTAACGTAATTTAGTAACATTAGTAGCATTCAAACTGTAATAGAGATTGAGACCATCTGCTGGATTTATGGGTGCTGACATCTGGGGGTAAATTGTGATCTACACTACTGACTTGATCTAATACAATTTTGTGGGAGACTTGAAGAATCACAACACTCCTATGTATTTCGTTGTCATAGTCATATAGAGACATTATTATTATAAAATATAAATACATATTTAAGTCAACTGCAATTTGCTTTAAGGTAATTTTATAATGTTCATAAAAACATGCCATGATAACCTATAACCTCAGCCTAAATATGAGAAAAAAATCAGACAAATCTCATTCACCTGATTAGGCATAACTACCTGTAATTATTTACAAATATCAGTAATTCTCAAAACTTTCAAGGTCATCAAAAACAAGGACAGTCTGAGAAAGTGTCACAGCTAAGGATAGCCTAAGGGGGCAGGAAGACTCAATGTAATGTGGTTTCCTGAATGGGATGCTGGAATAGAAAAAAGGATTTTAGATACCTAAAACTAAGGAAATCTGAATAAAATATAGAATTTAGTTAATAATGATGTATCAATATTGATTCATTAATTGGGACAAATACACCATACTAATGTAACTTGTTAGGACAGAAAACTTAATGTGGTGTATATAAGAACTTTCTATTGTATCTCACAATGTTTTCATAAATCTAAAACTATTCTAAATTTTAAAAAGTTATTAGGAAAAAAAAAATAACAAAAATAATTTTGTCAGGAAGTCAAGCAGTAAACCACAAATGCCTTTCAGTACAAAGGAAATTTCCTACATAAAATTGTTACTTTCATTTTATGAAGAGGGCTTGAAGGTCATGTGATCCAAATATAAGCTTCAGGATCTCAAGCTAGGCTCACCTATGACAGGGAAAAAATTGAAGCTATTCTTTCTCCTGGAGACAGGAACTACATACTTAAGCATAAATTCCAGTACCAAAATAGTTTTAAAGAACTACTGTCACCCTTATTCCTATGGGTTAGAAGGAAAAAAATCAACTCTAAAGTTTCTAGGTGAAAACCAACAGGTGAAAAATTCAAATATGAGCTATGATAGCAAATGTTGTGAAAAATCCAAATGTAATCACATCTTAAGTAACTATTTCTCTAACTTTAATAATTTTCCTGAGATATGGCATTGCTTATAGGTAAAAATTAAATTAAATATTTAAATGTGCCTTTTAGGTGTTTTGGTTGTAATATAAAGAATGTCTTTCATTGTAGTGAGTGAGAGAAAAGCATGAATGGTTAGATTGAAGTTTTTTTTTTTCCTTGCTTATTTTGACATTCTTGAAAAAAAGCACACTTAGAATTAAGAACTTGCTTTTTAAGGTGTGGCCCATGGATAGGCAAAGAGCTTGCTAGAAATGTGAAATTTCATACTTCATCCCAGAACTTCTGAGCAAATTACTCATTTTGACAAAATCTCCTAGTGATTTGTCTGCTCATTAAAATTTGCAAAACACTGAATTAAGCTACTTAATAACTACTTACTGGCAACTATCTAACACACACACACACACACACACACACACACACAAGCATGTGCACAACCATTTTTATCCATTCATTTATATCATGAAGCAGAAATTTGAATTCTCATAAACTTATCTTCAATAGGGCCACATGATTAATAGGGTCAGAACTAGATAAAAAGAGGAGGGATGGTATTGTTTCTGTCACTTATTATCTTTGTGGCTTGGATGTTGATTAAATATTCTGTGACTCATTTATTTCATCTGCAAAGTGGGGCTATAAAATCAATCCTTACTGCTTCACAGGTGTTTTTATGAGAATAACAATCAATAATTCATGTGTCCACTTTGCAGTCCATAAAGTACTAGAGTCATATGAAATTTGCCATGATGATTCCTATTAGCATCATTTGATGAAGGAAAATTTCGTAATTGTAAGTATATCTAAGACTACAAAGCCAACAACAGACAGGTTAGATTCATTTGTTGCTATGGTAATGCATATCAGATAGATGAATTTGATATAGAATTTTTATCAGCTGATTTCCTCTTGCCTCGAATATTTTTCTTTTCATAATGCAGGCCTCATCATGGGATTCTATCTATGATAAAGATTTTAATTAGCAATTTGGCAAAATTCATCAGGGAAAAAGAGGTTTATCAAAACATTGTTAGAGAGGGTGTCTGGGCAAGATGGTGGAAGAGTAAGAGCGCCGCCTAAACGAGCTCCAGAGACGAGCAAGAGCTGCGACTATCAGCGCGGACCCCAGAGACGGGCATGAGACGCTAAGGCTGCTGCTGCCGCCACCAAGAAGCCTGCATGCGAGCACAGGTCACTATCCATAGCGCCCCTCCTGGGAGCCTGTGCAGCCCGCCACTGCCAGGGTCCCGTGATCCAGGGACAACTTCCCCGGGAGAACGCACGGTGCACCTCAGGCAGGTGCAACGTCATGCTGGCCTCTGCCACCACAGGCTCGCCCCGCAACCGTACCCTTCCCTCGCCCCTGCCTGAGTGAGCCACAGCCCCCAAAGCAGCTGCTCCTTTAACCCCGTCCTGTGTGAGCGAAGAACAGATGCCCTCAGGCGACCTACACGCAGAGGCAGGTCCAAATCCAAAGCTGAACCCCGGGAGCTGTACGAACAAAGAAGAGTAAGGGAAATTTCTCCCAGCAGCCTCAGAAGCAGCGGATTAAAGCTCCACAAACAACTTGATGTACCTGCATCTGTTGAATAACTGAATAGACAATGAATCATCCCAAATTCAGGAGGTGGACTTTGGGAGCAGGATATATTAATTCTTCCCCTTTTCCTTTTTTTGTGAGTGTATATCTGTATACTTCTGGGTAAGATTTTGTCTGTATAGCTTTGCATTCACCATTTGTCATAGGGTTCAGTCCGTCTATTTTCTTTTTTTTTTTTTTTCCTTAAAAATTTTTTTTTCTTAATAAATATTTTCTTAATAATTTTTTCCTTATTTTCTATTTTTAAAGATTAAAAAAAATTTTCTTAATAAGTTTTTTCATATTTTTTATTTTAAAAAATTAAAAATTTTTTTCTTAATAAATTTTTTCTTATTTTTTATTATAATAGCTTTATTTTATTTTATTTTATCCTCTTTATTTCTTTTTTCTATTATTTCTCCCTTTTATTCTGAGCCGTGTGGATGAAAGGCTCTTGGTGCTCCAGCCAGGCATCAGGGCTGTGCCTCTGAGGTGGGAGAGCTAACTTCAGGACACTGGTCCACAAGAGACCTCCCAGCTCCACATAATACCAAATGGTGAAAATCTCTCAGAGATCTCCATCTCAACATCAAGACCCGGCTTCACTAAATGACCAGCAAGCTACAGTGCTGGACACCCTATGCCAAACAACTAGCAAGACAGGAACACAGCCCCATCCATTAGCAGAGAGGCTGCCTAAAATCATAAGGATACAGACACCCCAAAACACACCACCAGACGTGGACGTGCCCACGAGAAAGACAAGAACCAGCCTCATCCACCAGAACACAGGCACTAGTCCCCTCCACCAGGAAGCCTACACAACCCACTGAACCAACCTTAGCCACTGGAGACAGATACCAAAAACAACGGGAACTACGAACATGCAGTCTGCGAAAAGGAGACCCCAAACACAGTAAGATAAGTAAAATGAGAAGACAGAAAAACACACAGCAGATGAAGGAGCAGGGTCAAAACACACCAGACCTAACAAATGAAGAGGAAGTAGGCAGTCTACCTGAAAAAGAATTCAGAATAATGATAGTAAAGATGATCCAAAATCTTGGAAATAGAATAGACAAAATGCAAGAAACATTTAACAAGGATGTAGAAGAACTAAAGAGGAACCAAGCAACGATGAAAAACACAATCAATGAAATTAAAAATACTCTAGACGGGATCAATAGCAGAATAACTGAGGCAGAAGAACGTATAAGTGACCTGGAAGATAAAATAGTGGAAATAACTACTGCAGAGCAGAATAAAGAAAAAAGAATGAAAAGAACTGAAGACAGTCTCAGAGACTTCTGGGACAACATTAAATGCAACAACATTTGAATTATAGGGGTCCCAGAAGAAGAAGAGAAAAAGAAAGGGACTGAGAAAATATTTGAAGAGATTATAGTTGAAAACTTCCCTAATATGGGAAAGGAAATAGGTAATCAAGTCCTGGAAGCACAGAGAGTCCCATACAGTATAAATCCAAGGAGAAACACGCCAAGACACATATTAATCAAAGTATCAAAAATTAAATATAAAGAAAACATATTAAAAGCAGCAAGGGAAAAACAAAAAATAACACACAAGGGAATCCCCATAAGGTTAACAGCTGATCTTTCAGCAGAAACTCTGCAAGACAGAAGGCAGTGGCAGGATATACTTAAAGTGATGAAGGAGAAAAAAACTGCAACCAAGTTTACTCTACCCAGCAAGGATCTCATTCAGATTTGATGGAGAAATTAAAACCTTTACAGACAACCAAAAGCTGAGAGAGTTCAGCACCACCAAACCAGCTTTACAACAAATGCTAAAGGAACTTCTCTAGGCAAGAAACACAAGAGAAGAAAAACACCTACAATAACAAACCCAAAACATTTAAGAAAATGGGAATAGGAACATACATATCAATAATTACCTTAAATGAAAATGGATTAAATGCTCCCACCAAAAGACACAGACTGGCTGAATGGATACAAAAACAAGACCCATATATATGCTTTCTACAAGAGACCCACTTCAGACCTAGAGACACATACAGACTGAAAGTGAGGGGATGGAAAAAGATATTCCATGCAAATTGAAATCAAAAGAAAGCTGGAGTAGCTATACTCATATCAGATAAAATAGACTTTAAAATAAAGAATGTTACAAGAGACAAGGAAGGACACTACATAATGATCAAGGGATCAATTCAAGAGGAAGATATAACAATTATAAATATATATCCACCCAACATAGGAGCACTTCAATACATAAGGCAACTGCTAACAGCTGTAAAAGAGGAAATCAACAGTAACACAATAATAGTGGGGGACTTTAACACCTCACGGAAACCAATGGACAGATCATCCAAAATTAAAATAAATAAGGAAGCAGAAGCTTTAAATGACACAATAAACCAGATAGATTTAATTGATATTTATACGACATTCCATTCAAAAACAGCAGATTACCCTTTCTTCTCAAGAGCACATGGAACATTCTCCAGGATAGATCACGTCCTGGGTCACAAATCAAGCCTCAGTAAATTTAAGAATATTGAAATCATGTAAAGCATCTTTTCTGACCAAAATGCTATGAGATTAGAAATGAATTACAGGGAAAAAAACGTAAAAACTACAAACACATGGAGGCTAAACTATACATTACTTAATAACGAAGTGATCACTGGAGAAATCAAAGGGGAAATCAAAAAATACCTAGAAACAAAGGACAATGAAAACATGATGACCCAAAACCTATGGGATGCAGAAAAAGCACTTCTAAGAGGGAAGTTTATAGCAATACAAGCCTACATCAAGAAACAGGAAACGTCTCGAATAAACAACCTAACCTTTCACCTAAAGCAATTAGAGAAAGAAGAACAAAAAAACCCCAAAGTTAGCAGAAGGAAAGAAATCATAAAGACCAAATCAGAAATAAATGAAAAAGAAATGAAGGAGACAATAGCAAAGATCAATAAAACTAAAAGCTGGTTCTTAAAGAAGATAAACAAAATTGATAAACCATTAGCCAGACTCATCAAGAGAAAAAGGGAGAAGACTCAAATCAATAGAATTAGAAATGAAAAAGGAGAAGTAACCACTGACACTGCAGAAATACAAACGATCATGAGAGATTACTACAAGCAACTCTATGCCAATAAAATGGACAACCTGGAAGAGATGGACAGATTCTTAGAAATGCACAACCTGCCGAGACTGAACCAGGAAGAAATAGAAAATATGAACAGACCAATCACAAGTAATGAAATTGAAACTGTGATTAAAAATCTTCCAACAAACAAAAGCCCAGGACCAGATGGCTTCACAGGCGAATTCTATCAAACATTTAGAGAAGAGCTAACACCTATCCTTCTCAACCTCTTCCAAAATATTGCAGAGGGAGGAACACTCCCCAACTCATTCTACGAGGCCACCATCACCCTGATACCAAAACCAGACAAAGATGTCACAAAGAAAGAAAACTGCAGGCCAATATCACTGATGAACATAGCTGCAAAAATCCTCAACAAAATACTAGCAAACAGAATCCAACAGCACATTAAAAGGATCATACACCATGATCAAGTGGGGTTTATTCCAGGAATGCAAGGATTCTTCAATATACTCAAATCAATCAATGTGATACACCATATTACCAAATTGAAGGAGAAAAACCATATGATCATCTCAATAGATGCAGAGAAAGCTTTCAACAAAATTCAACACCCATTTATGATAAAAGCCCCGCAGAAAGTAGGCATAGAGGGAACTTTCCTCAAGATAATAAAGGCCATATATGACAAACCCACAGCCAACATTGTCCTCAATGGTGAAAAACTGAAAGCATTTCCACTAAGATCAGGAACAAGGCAAGGTTGCCAACTCTCACCACTATTATTCAACATAGTTTTGGAAGTGTTAGCCACAGCAATCAGAGAAGTAAAAGAATTAAAAGGAATCCAAATCGGAAAAGAAGAAGTAAAGCTGTCACTGTTTGCAGATGACATGATACTATACATAGAGAATCCTAAAACTGCCACCAGAAAACTACTAGAGCTAATCAATGAATTTGGTAAAGTAGCAGGATACAAAATTAATGCACAGAAATCTCTTGCATTCCTATACACTAGTGATGAAAAATCTGAAAGTGAAATTAAGAAAACACTCCCATTTACCATTGCAACAAAAAGAATAAAATATCTAGGAATAATCCTACCTAAGGAAACAAAAGACCTGTATGCAGAAAATTATAAGACACTGATGAAAGAAATTAAAGATGATACAAATAGATGGAGAGATATACCATGTTCTTTGATCGGAAGAATCAACATTGTGAAAATGACTCTACTACCCAAAGCAATCTACAGATTCAATGCAATCCCTATCAAACTACCACTGGCATTTTTCACAGAACTAGAACAAAAAATTTTACAATTTGTTTGGAAACAAAAAAGACCCCGAATAGCCAAAGCAATCTTGAGAACGAAAAATGGAGCTGGAGGAATCAGGCTCCCTGACTTCAGACTATACTACAAAGCTACAGTAATCAAGACACTATGGTACTGGCACAAAAACAGAAATATAGATCAATGGAACAGGATAGAAATCTCAGAGATAAACCCACACACATATGGTCACCTTATCTTTGATAGAGGAGGCAAACATATACAGTGGAGGAAAGACAGCTTCTTCAATATGTGGTGCTTGGAAAACTGGACAGGTACATGTAAAAATATGAAATTCGAACACTCCCTAACACCATACACAAAAATAAACTCAAAATGGATTAAAGACCTAAATGTAAGGCCAGACACTATCAAACTCTTAGAGGAAAACATAGGCAGAACACTCTATGACATACATCACAGCAAGATTCTTTTTGACCCAGCTCCTAGAGAAATGGAAATAAAAACACAAATAACCAAATGGGACCTAATGAAACTTAAAAGCTTTTGCACAGCAAAGGAAACCATAAACAAGACCAAAAGACAACCCTCAGAATGGGAGAAAATATTTGCAAATGAAGCAACTGACAAAGGATTAATCTCCAAGATTTACAAGCAGCTCATGCAGCTCAATAACAAAAAAAACGAACAACCCAATCCAAAAATGGGCAGAAGACCTAAATAGACATTTCTCCAAAGAAGATATACAGATTGCCAACAGACACATGAAAGAATGCTCAACATCATTAATCATTAGAGAAATGCTAATCAAAACTACAATGAGATATCATCTCACACTGGTCAGAATGGCCATCATCAAAAAATCTAGAAACAACAAATGCTGGAGAGGGTGTGGAGAAAAGGGAACACTCTTGCACTGCTGGTGGGAATGTAAATTGATACAGCCACTATGGAGAACAGTATGGAGCTTCCTTAAAAACTAAAAATAGAACTACCATATGACCCAGCAATCCCACTACTGGGCATATACCCTGAGAAAACCATAATTCTAAAAGAGTCATGTACCAAAATGTTCATGGCAGCTCTATTTACAATAGCCAGGACATGGAAGCAACCTAAATGTCCATCATCGGATGAATGGATAAAGAAGATGTGGCACATATATACAATGGAATATTACTCAGCCATAAAAAGAAACGAAATGGAGTTATTTGTAGTGAGGTGGATGGAGTTAGAGTCTGTCATACCGAGTGAAGTAAATCAGAAAGAGAAAAACAAATACAGTATGCTAGCACATATATATGGAATCTAAGGGGAAAAAAAAAAAAGGTCATGAAGAACCTAGTGGCAAGACGGGAATAAAGACACAGACCTACTAGAGAATGGACTTGAGGACATGGGGAGGGGGAAGGGTAAGATGTGACAAAGTGAGAGAGTGATATGGACATATATATACTACGAAACATAAAATAGATAGCTAGTGGGAAGCAACCGCATAGCACAGGGAGATCAGCTCTGTGCTTTGTGACCACCTAGATGGGTGGGATAGGGAGGGTGGGAGGGAGATGCAAGAGGGAAGAAATATGGGAACATATGTATATGTATAACTGCTTCACTTTGTTAAAAAGCAGAAACTAACACACCATTTTAAAGCAATTATACCCCAATAAAGATGTTTTAATAAAAAATTGTTAGATCTGTAATTAAACAGCCCGTTTACAAAAAAAAAAAAGTAAAAAAGAAGCCCCTTGACTAAATTTTACACAAAGACCAAAACGGTAAACTTTTTTCATTAATTTATGGGTAATACACAGGAACAATTTAATTCATGCCAAGTTTCACTACTAGTCCTGCATATGTATAAATTGTCTTCCTACCTTCACACTCTTTGTGAATGCAAGTTAGTTTTACTGTGACTTGTAAAAATTTAATTCAATACCCTTGCTTAGAGTATTCTCCGTCAACATCATTACTTTCCTCACTTATATAAAGATTTAATTTCTCATATATGTATCATCAACTGTTATCCAAGTCCTTCTACATCTAACATTTAGGTTGTTTCCTATTTTTATGTGTTAGAAATAAAAATTGAATAAATGTTCATACATTACATAACATAAATGTCTTGTCGATTAGGTTAAAATTCTTAAACCAAAATTCCTGGGTCAAAGTTATCCTTCTTATAAATATTTTCATATACATTTTCAAATGGCACCTTCCCCTGAAACTTTGAACCAATAGTCTCCCAAACAGGAGATGACAATAAGCATGGCTGTCTTTCATTCCAACACCAATGATTATCTTTAAAAATTGACTAAATTAAACAGACAAAAATAGAATCTTATTTTTAAATGTATATTCATTAAATTTACGAGGGAAAATCAATTTTTAATTTTACTAGTAATTTTTGGTTATCTGCCTTCCTTTCTTCCTTTCATCTTTCTTTCCTCCTCCCTTTTTGAAAAAAAAAATATTTTTATGTTGTTTTACATTGACTTGTGCCTTTTTGCTGAAATTTACCATAAAAATACAGAAAAATAAAATATCTCTTTATTATTGAAGATAACTTGTTGTCAAATGTGTGACAACACATTTAGTTTTAGTTATTTTCTTTTAAATGTCTTATTTTGATTGTATGGTATTTACTGTTTCCATGTAAGATATTTAAAGTGTTTTACTGTACTAATTTCATCCTTTATTTTTTGTTATTTAATGGCCAATATACACTTGTCTAATTTTATATTTGCTTCTTATATTTTATCTTAATTTTTAACTCCTTAATTTACCTGTAACTAATGCTAGTCCATGCTCTGATATAAACATTTACATTTCCATGTATCTAAATTTAACTATTTGTCTCAACACCATGTGTCATATTTAGACTTTTACCCACCGTTTTCAAATGTCACCATCATGTGGCTCATTGTAATGTGTGCTAGATTGTTGTTCTGGTTGTTTTTATCTGTTCCACTCGTGTGTTTGCTCTTGTACCAGCAACACAATTTTTTTACATATACTATCACCTAAAACATTTTACTAACCAGTAGAGCATATTCACCTCACAATTTTTTTGCATTTTTAAAATTTTCTTTATTGAAGGATAGTTGATTTACAATGTTGTGCCAATCTCTGCTGTACAGCAAAGTGGCTCAGTTATATACATAGAAACATTCTTTTTTGTATTCTTTTCCATTATGGTTTATCCCAGGATATTGAATATAGTTCCCTGTGCTATACAGTAGGATCTTGTTTTTTAATCCATCCTATATATAATAGTTTTCTTCTATTAACCCCAAAGTCTCAGTCCATCCCTCCCCCACCCATCCTTCTCCTTGGCAACCACAAGTCTGTTCTCTATGTCTGTGAGTCTGTTTCTGTTTTGTAGATAGGTTCATTTGTGCCATATCTTAGATTCCACATATAAGTGACATCATCTGGTATTTGTCTTTCTCTTTCTGACTTACTTCACTTAGTATGATAATTTCTAGTTGCATCCATGATGCTGCATATGACATTATTTCATTCTTTTTTATGGCTGAGTAGTATGCCATTGTATATATTATATGTACAACATCTTCTTTATCCACTCATCTGTCAATGGACATTTAGGTTGTTTCCATGTTTTGGCTATTGTGAATAGTGCTGCTATGAACATAGGGGTGCATGTATCTTTTTGAAATATTTTTTACATTTTTGAAGGTATTTGTTTTTCCTAAAAATTAACTCATTTCCCTACTTAAAGGCTCACATGAAGTTTTTTATTGACAGAAAATTGAAATATTAACTTACTAATGAAATTCACCTGAGTATGATATATCTTTCTTTTTTATTTACCTGTTCTTTTTAGTCCTTCTAAAAAAAAACATATCTTCATCGAAAACATTGTTATAATGGTAATCTCAATATCTGTGGGTGGTTGTTCTTAAAAAGGAAATTGAAACGTCAAACTTAACCTACTCTGAGTATAATTATACAGCATTTGTAATTGGCACATTTACAAGCTCCCATTAGTTAAGAGTGTGCTCTAAAAGAAGCCCTTTTATATAAAAAGAAAACAAAATAGTGATCTCACATGTTAATGCTCTCTGCTGAGCATTGTTCATCTGTCTTCATTTATTCTGTACCACTTTAGTTTACACCTAAATAAAACCTTCTATGCATGAATGAAAAACCCATACACACGAATCTATAGGAATAGTGGTTTAATTTTTATAGCAACATTTCATGTAAATTATTTTTTTAATTGCAAAGTTAGATTCAGAAGACAAACTTGATGAGAAACTTGAGGCTCAGGAAGGTGAAGTTAAATGATTTAGGTTGCATTCCAAGAAGGAACAGAGCTGGGAACAGAGTCCAGGTGTGCAGAACTCTGTTGCCATTTACTCACAAAACTCAGCTCTCGTGTAACACAATACAAAGGATATTTTTAAATTATTATATGTTAACTACTTACTCATAATTATTCTTAAGAAGAATCATCATATATCAAGAATTGCCAGTTATACCCATACTATTAAGCAGTTGTTTTTAGTTATTGTATCATGCTCAGATTATATTTAAATATTTATTTAAAGGTGCATATGTTAGGTGGCATCAGTGACAAAATTGTTCTAATAAACCTAAAAATGAACTTTCTCTATAAACACATGCTCAACACTTTCAATACCAAAGTTAATTTGAAAAAGAAAATAAAATATTTCCTGGCTTTTTCAATTAAATTTGGAGATAGAATATTTCTTAAATATTTTTCGGACAGCAATCATGGCAAGTAAGTTAAAAAATTAAAACAAAGAAAATAGAAGTTCTTTTAAAATTCGTAGAATGGTCATCATAAAAAAATCTACATACAATAAATGCTGGAGCGGGTATGGAGTAAAAGGAGCACTCCTACACTGTTGGTGGGAATGTAAATTGGTAAAACCACTAAGGAGAACAGTATGGAGGTTCCTTAAAGAACTAAAACTAGAACTACCATATGACCCAACAATCCCGGAGAAAACCATAATTCAAAAAGATACATGCACCCCAATGTTCACTGCAGGACTATTTACAATAGCCAGGGCATGGAAGCAACCTAAATGTCCATCAACAGAGAAATGGATAAAGATGTGGTACATATATACAACAGAATATTACTCAGCTATTAAAAAGAACAACCAAATGCCATTTGCAGCAACATGGATGGACCTAGAGATTGTCACACTGAGTGAAGTAAGTCAGACACAGAAAGACAAATATCATATGATAGTGCTTATATGTGGAATCTTAAAAAACAAAAGGGTACAAATGAACTTATTTACAAAACAGAAGTAGGGTCACAGAGGTAGAAAACAAATTTATGGTTACCAGAGGATAAGCAAGGTGAGGGATAAATTGGGAGATTGGGATTGACATACATACACTACAATATATAAGATAGATAACTAATAAAAACATGCTGTATAGTGCAGGGAACTCTACTTAATACTCTGTAATGGCTTATATGGGAAAATAATCTTAAAAAAAAAAGAGTGGATGTGTGTATATGTATAACTGATTACTTTGCTGTACACCTGAAACTAATGCAACATTGTAAATCAACTATAGTCCAATAAAAATTTAAAAAACAAAATAAAATAAAATGCTTAGTCCACATCTAGACAGGCATTTAAAATACAATTTGGGACATCTAGTTCAAGGCAGTAAATATGCAAATGCTCTGTTTGATAACTGAAAACGTACCACAGAATTAGATAATGGTAGAGGTCAGATTTGAACACAAATCTGTTTGATACAGAGCCCTCCTCTAAATAAAGGGTAAAACACAAAAGAATATCAGAATATATATATATATATACATATATTGTATAAAGATATAAGCTAACTCAAAAATATTTGCAAAATGAAACAACAGATAACAGCAACAATAAAACTTCAGTTTTATATCAAGGTATTGATAAAGGTTTCATGGAGGCAATGGAAATTAATTGAGGCTGAAGCATTCCTGAATTCATAAATTCAAACAGTCTAGTCTCAGGTCACAACCAGTATCCTTTCAGTTTTGTCCTTCAGTCACTCCTACTGAAATTGTTCTCTGACCACATCAGTGTTTCCCTTATTTCAGGTTTGTATTTCTTTTATTTTCTCCTTTAGAACCTGCCATTCCAGATGTTCACAAGGGAAAACACCAACCTTCTACCTTCTATCAGCATTTGAGGCTGTGCGTGGAACCTCTTTAAAATACTCCCTTTGAATAAATACTGAACAAGGTTTGAATTTATTATATTAAAAAGTAAACTCTCTTGGAGATAGAATCACTGCTTTTCCAACTTTAATTTTCTGGTAGAGTTATATGCGTGATATTTCAATAAGTCTTATTATAACATGGCTTCCATTTTAGTTCATCTGATTTATATTACTCTAGTTTGTCACTGTCATTCTTAGCTTATGACACAGAAGACTGTCAATGTGTGCTATGCAAATATTATATTCATATTTATTAAATTTAAATTGAACAAGACATTGATTGTATTATCAATGCATGCACCTACAATTTTTTCTTCTTTGAGCCTTGTGTGTACACCAGAAGGCTTTAGTTTCTATTCATAAACCATCTTTCCCTAATTCTTTAATGAACACTCTTATTCCCAGAGTGCTAGAAAGTACTTCCCCCACTGAGATTTCAATTCAATAAATAGTGAGACAGATAAAAGTGTATTTCATATTCACATATCAGAATAAATAATGGAACATTTTGAATTTTTCTTCAACTTCTAGAAAATAAATGAATGCTACCTTAGAAAGACAATGCAGACTTCTGCATGAAATGAGGAAAAAATATCATGTAATTAATTTTAACCTACTTTATATATTTTTTCTAACAATGTATTACCATCTTATAAGTAACTTAGAGAATTAAAATAGGAAGGTAGTCCTATAAATTTTACCTTTAAATGAAGCAGGATCATTTATAGATGGGAGGAGTAATCTTACAATATTTAAATCAAAATAATATCTTTCTGGTGTCACACAATCCTCTCTTCAAAGTTTTCCAATGATGATTAAGCAAAGAGGAATTAATAAAGTCCTTTTTTGGGCTCTCGCCCAGGGACAATGGATGTTTACTTCGATTAGATGATCACAAGAAGTATGTATATATGTCTTATTTTCATCTCCATGTTCTCTCTTTTTTGCATGCTAAAATTTTTGGCTGCATATATTTTATTCTTATAAACATCTTTAACTCTGGCAGTTATTGATATTCCAGTTTGGGGGCTCAGTGCAAAGAAGATAACGCTGCTTTTTAGGGTGGGTTTTGGGCTTCAAGGATAAGAATGGGGAAAGAGGGCTTTGGACGGCTGCATTATTTAACATTCACCAGGTTAAAAAGGTGGCAGGGATTCAGTGTAAGGGTCTGGTTTGCAGTCAAGGGAGTGCGTTCATGTGGGAAGTTCTTTTTTTAAATTTTTATCTTATATTGGACTTTAGTTGATTTACAATGGTGTGTTAGTTTCAGGTGTACAGCAAAGTGATTCAGCTATACATATACATATATCTATTCTTTTTCAAATTATTTTCCTATTTAGGTTATTAGAGAATGTTGAGCAGAGTTCCTTGTGCTATACAGTTGGTCCTTGTTGGTTATCTGTTTTCAATATAGTGGTGTGTATATGTCAATTCCAAACTCCCAATTTATCCCCCTTTTCCTTATTGTTATTACTCACTATCCTATTTTATTAAAGAGACATTGTCAAAAAGATAAAATCATGAGACACATAGATACAAAATAAACATGTTAAAGATTTTATTTAACTCACTATTAAGAGGAAACCAGTAAGGTATTGCAACCAGTTAAAAGAACAATCCAAGCAAAGTCACATTTTTAGATCAGAAATATTGAAATGAATGTATAAATTGAAGCAAAACTGGATTCTCCCATATTGGAAAAATGGGAAGTCAATAGAGCCTCTATTGGAGTAATTTATTTGCATGTCTATAAAATTATTTTAAATTTCTATCAGCTATGTAAAGCTTGAAAACTACAAAATAGCTAAAAATGAAATACTTGAATTAAATGAATTATATGGAATTTTTTCTCTATTTCTCTTTCTGAGAACTTATTATAGTGTGTAGAAATGCAACAGGTTTCTGTACACTGATTGTGTATCCTGTAAATTTACCAAATTATTTATTAGTTCTGGTAGGTTTTTGGTGGCATATTTGGGATTTTCTCTATAAAGTATCATGTCGTCTGCAAACAGTGACAGCTTTACTTCTTTTTCAATTTGCATTTTCTTCTTACCTAGTTGCTGGGGTCAGGACTTACAATACTATGTTGAATAAAAGTGGTGAGAGTGGACAACCTTGTCTTGTTCTTGATTCTATAGGAAAAGTTTTCAGCTTTTCACCATTAAGTGTGAAGTTAACAGTGGGTTTGTCATATATTGACTTTATTAGATTGAGGTATGTTTCCTGTATACTCACTTTGTTGAGAGATTTTATTATAAATGGTTGTTGAATTTTGTCAAATGCTTTTTCTGCCTCTATTGAGATGATCATGTGACTTTGATTCTGCATTTTGCAAATGTGATGTATCATATTGATTGATTTGCAGATGTTAAACCTCCCATGTATCTCTGGAATGAATCCCACTTGATCATGGTGTATGGTTCTTTTAATGTATTGCTTAAGTTGGTTTGCTAATATTTTGTTGAGGTGTTGAGGATTTGGGGATCTATGTTTATCAGGGATATTGACCTGTAAATTATGTGTGTATTTGCTGCCTTGTCTGGTTTTGGTATGAGGGTGATGCTGGCCTAATAGAATGAGTTTGAAAGGGTTCTTTTCTCTTCATTTTTTTTTTTTTTTTTTTTGAATAATCTGAGAAGGATAGGTATTAGTTCTTCTTTAAATGTTTGGTAGAATTTACCTATGAAGTCATTTGAAGCTGGACTTTTGTTTTTTGTGAGTTTTGATTACTGATTCAATTCTGTTACTAGTAATTGTTTTATTCAGGTTTTCTATTTCTTCATAATTCAGCCTTAGAAGCTTATATATTTCAAGGAATTTATCCATTTCTTTCAGGTGTTCTAATTTGTTGGTATATAATTTTTCATAGTGTTCTCTTATGATCCTTTATATTACTTGTGGTATTTGTTGTAATTTCTCCTGTTTCATTTTTGACTTTATTTATTTAGGCTCTGTCTCTTTTTTCTTGATGAGTCTGGCTAAAGGTTTGTGTATCTTATCAAAGAACCAGCTATTAGTTTCATTGATCCTTTTCATTGTTTTTTAAGTCTCTATTTCATTTATTTTTGTCTCTTTACTATTTCTTTTCACCTACTAACTCTGGGCTTTACTTGTTCTCCTCTTTCTTGTTCCTTTAAATGTAAATTTAGATTGTTTGAGTTTTTTTTGTTTGTTTGATTGTTTCTTGACATAGGCCTGTTTTGCTATATACTTCTATATTAGAACTGCTTTTGCTGCATCCCACAGATTTTGGAAAGTTGTTTTTCCACTTTCATTTGTCTAAAGGTATTTTTAAAAAATTTCCTCTTTGATTTCTTCATTGACCCATTGGTTGTTTAGCAGCACCTTATTTAGCTTCCATGTGTTTGTAGTTTATCCAATTTTCTTCTTGTAATTACTACCTTTAGGAATCTCTCTTTAACTTTTGCCAGTTTATTTTTGCTGTTCTGATTGGATGATTGCTATCATTCTATTTGCTTATCTGTTCTTCTGTATCATCTAATCTGCTGTTGATTCCCTCTAGTGTAGTGTTTATTTCAAGTATTGTGTTCTTCAGGTCTAATTGGTTCTTCTTTTATTTTCTCTTTGTTGAAGTTCCCTCTGAGTTCATCCATTCTCCTCCTGAGTTTGGTGAGCAGCTTACCACCATTGCTTTACACTCCATCAGGTAAATTTCTTATCTCCATTTCATTAGGGTTTTTTACTGGGGTTTTATCTTCTTCTTTCATTTGGAACATATTACTCTGTCTCCTTATTTTGTTTGACTTTCTGTGCTTGTGTTGATGAATGAAGCAAAAGAGCGTCTTCTCCCAATCTTGAAGGAGTGGCCTTGTGTGAGAGGATACCCAGTGTAAACTACATATACCAGGCAGTTTTAGCAGGTAGGGTAGAGATGGAGCAGATATGGATGGAAATGGGATCCCAAGGGGACTTAAACAATGGTGCTCACCAGTGCCTCTGACCCCGGAGAGAGTTCTAGCAGTTCCCTGACCATTTGGCAGATGCTCTAAGGTAAAGTAATTGGATTTCCTTCCCTTATAGTATAGGCACCCTTTAAACTGATATATATATATATATATATATATATATATATATATATGTGTATATATATATATATATATATTTATATATATATTTATATATATAATATAATATATTATATAATATATTAAAAAATATATATTTTATGTATATATATATATATATACACACACACACACACACACACACACACACATACAGCTGTGTCCCTTGCCAGCTGTGTCCTTTGCCAGGCATGCCTGCAATGGACCCTTCAGTGATATTCCTCCCTACTATAGGTCACTGTGTCATGGGTGGGGTTTCCATGAATACTGTGTCTTCACTGTTGCTATCCATTTCTATGTGGTCCCTCTATGTGCAGAAGCTATCAATTAGCCCTCAGTTCTTCAGGAAAAATTGCTCTATACGTAGGTGTAGATTCAGTGTGTCCCTGAGAGGAGGTCGGTCTTCCTACACCACCATCTTGGACCCCTTTCAGAATTTCCTTCCTTTTAAATGTAGAAAAATAACCCATTGTGTTTTATCACATTTTGCTTATCTATTCATCCATAAGTGGATGCTTGGGTTGCTTTCTTCTTTTAGGTTTTGTGAATAATGCTGTTATGAACATGGTTGTAAAAATACCTCTTCTAGACCCTGCTTTCAATCCTTCTGGGTATATACCCAGGAGAGGACCTGCTGGATGATATGCTAATTTTAATTTTTAATATTTTTTAGGAACCACTGTACTGTCTTCCACAGTGGCTTTACCATTTTACATTCCCACCAACAGTGCCAAATGTAAAATGGCACTGTTGGTGGGAATGTAAAAAAAAAAGTGGACCAATTTCTCCATATCCTCGCTAACATTTGTGAATAACATTTTCTTGATCCTAATTTTTCTGATTAAGCTTTCTGTTGACTTCTGTTTACTTCTACTGTATTTGAAGTGATTGCTACTGGTTGTCACAACATAATATAATGCTAACTCTCTTATTGATGTTCCTTATATTTGCCTCTTTTGTCCCCATTCTCTAAATGTCAGTATCCCTCAAGTGTCTAAGTACAACTCTGTTAAATTATTTTTCTTAATTTTTCTTGCACTATGATTTAACCAAAAACTATGTCTATAAGTCTAACCATTAACAATAGCTCCCACATATTTGTGCAGATCCTTCTATGTGACAATTGAAATATTTTGAATTTTACAGTAGAATATCTTTGAAATGAAGTTTGCTGCAAAATTCAAACACATCCTAAAAATATTTATCTAGAGCTCAATCTTAAATTTACTGTTATTTGATTCCATGCAAAACTGCAGTAAAATAACTGACATTAGAGAGGCAGTCACTAGGGGATATGCTAATATTCCATTTATAAATGTGTTTATAGTTTACAATTATGCAAATAGATTACACAATATAGAATCTATGGATAAGTATAGCTGAGCTTTCATTCCAAAATGATTTTAATTAATTTCATATATTCTCTAGAGCATCAAGAGCAATTCTGTCTGTAATATAAATATCATGTAAATAAATGAAGCAATGTTAACTAATAATACTATTGACAGTAACAGAAATCATTTTTTGTGTTTGTATGATATAGAAAGTGCCGAAGAAACTTAATGATTTTACAAGTATCAGATATAAGTCCAGGCAACAAAAACTAGAGATAGGTTTTATTATTTTATCTTACAAATATAAAGAAAGTATAAAACTAATTTCCCTGATTTGAACAAGTTCAAAGTGCTAATAAATGGCAAAACTGTGATTCAAACCTAGACCTCTAGCACCTCAAAGCCCTGTAGTTAGACAATATCTTTTTTTTTTTTTGTCCATGCCACATGGCTTGTGGGATGTTAGTTCCCTGACCAGGGATTTGAACCTGGGCCCTTGTCAGTAAAAGTGTGAAATTCCAACCACTGGACTGCCAGGGAATTCCCTAGCCAATATCTTATACTTTAACTCCACAGATATAAACTGGAAGAAATACAATTTAAATGAGATATTGTCTCATTATTCCATACTTTGACAGATCAACAATCAAACAAACATGAAAAGGCCAAACAATACAGTGAATAAAGATATATTAGCTGTTCCACCTTTCTTGTTTGGGTTGCTTCTCTCTGGTATCATGGATTCCTCTCATTTTAGGGAAGTAAATCTTGGTTCATGGTTTTATGTAGTTGTTTGTGGCATAATTTGATCACTATGTCTCACAGGCTAACTATGACTACAGATGTTTGTTTCATATTTATCATTTGCCTAAATCCTAATCCTAGATTTCTTGAATTCCTCTGTTCTGTGAATGAATGATTCTCAGTTATGCATTACCTTGGCTTTGATAACAGAAAGCATATAAGTTACTAATTCAAGAGAGAAGCCTTAAGTATAAGATTTTGAGGATAATAATGGAGAGAATTATTTGGTGGCCCACTCTTTCCCTTAATCTTCATTGCTTAATGTATGGTATTTCTCTGAATGTCTAACTGTTCTGGTTTTCAGGGTAGCTGACTATAGATTGGAAAGCACAGAACCCAGCTGTTTAATCTCCTCTAAGACTTCATCTGCTGTGACTCATATGACTCATACATCTGCTTTTGACTTACTTTTGTAATTCCCTTTTGGCAGGTATTTTCCAAATTGCTACCATGTAGGGTAAAGTGTTTTACCCATCAATTATTCTTATCTTTTATTATTTAATTAAACAGTTTTCTTAAGGAAAAAAAAAAAAATAGTGGTATTTATCTGAATGATGGGATCAGCAATAACTACCTTAGTAGACCCTGCAGAGGAAAGTCAAGATACCATAGAAATTCTGGGTTTCCATTATTTCTGGATCAAGAGCCAGCAATGGACTCAGATAGGTTATAAAGCCCAGACCCAACACTGAAGCCTAAAGAATGAACTTACTTGAAAAAGATGGAATGAACACCTGAGGACTTTACATAAAAACATTATGGATGGTTTTGTTTGGGGGATACTGACTCAGCTCTTCTCTAAGAAAAACTGATCAGTCCAAACCAGAGTTTCTACAATTATATCATGGAGAGTTTATCATTCTGTGTCCAAATAAGAGAGGGAAACTACACAATTATAAGAATATAAGAAATTTATTATGAAGAATTATCAATTCCAACAGGAGGTTGGAGTAAGGAAGTATAGTTTGCTGGAAATCCTCCCTCTAGTATGTTAAGAACATTGATCCCAAGGCAATGCCTCACTGAAAGCACCATACTACAAGTTTGCCCAAAGGACAGTGTTGGCAAAAGCCACTGGCCACTGGGTGCTGTTGACTACCATGCAGGGAAAGAATCAGGTGCTGAGGAAGCTTTGAGCAGTGCAGCAGACTGTTGAGAGAGCACCAGAACCAAGAAGCAAAACCCTTCCTCCTGCAATGAGATCCCATCACTATCTATGGACAAACAAAGGGAAAAGTATATAAAGGGCTCAGATCCATTTGCAAAGAGCAGGAGAAAATTTATGAATTAGAGGCACAAAGGCAGTAAATCAATAACCAGAACAAAGTGAGATAATTTGTGTTAATAAACTTATTGTTGGCTACTGAAATATGATCTCTTGGTTCATTTGTTAAGTTTTTCTTAACTGAAATAAGTTTACCTAAAATGCAAGGATTTTTAAAAATTTCAATTTCAACCTATGTATTTATGTCTTAATCAAACCATTACAATGTGAAAGAACATTTGCTTTACCTCACTCCATAGTTAACAAAATATTTTGTTGAACTTCATACCTATTTTAATTTCTAATGAACTTTTCTAATGAAATTAGAAATTCTGTTAGCATGTACATTGGAGGAAAGAGGAAAATACTCAGACAAATACAAAGTGGTCATAATTGTATAAGGAGAAGCTGAGAAGAGTCATACAGGAAAAGAGAGATGAAGTTATTCTATTTAAGAATGTATCCATTATTTTTTTCACTCATTTCTCCTAAACAAATTTAAACCATAAGAAAACACAGTTTGTAAGTAGTTGCTTTTATAGTTAGAAAGCATTACTATGCCTTGGATTGATTTCTTTTTTTTTAGTTTTTATTTATTTTATTTTATTTTTTAACATCTTTATTGGAGTATAATTGCTTTACAATGGTGTGTTAGTTTCTGCTTTATAACAAAGTGAATCAGCTATACATATACATATATCCCTATATCTCCTTCCTCTTGTGTCACCCTCCCACCCTCCCTATCCCACCCCTCTAGGTGGTCACAAAGCATCGAGCTGATCTCCCTGTGTTATGCGGCTGCTTCTTACTAGCTTTCTAATCCACCCAAATGAAACTCAGGAACATGACTACTGAGGTTTTAAATCTCCTTTCCACTGAAGTTGCATTTAAAACACTGTACTTCTATTGGGCAGAGGGCAATTGGGTTCACATGTGTGTCTAAGTGTGTATTTATACAACACAGATGGTCCCTGACTTACAATGAATTGACTTAATATTTTTATACTTTGCAAGGGCACAAAAGCAATACACATTCAGTAGAAACCATATTTCAAATTTTGAATTTTGATTTTTCTCAGCTTAGCTGTATGATAAACCATACTCTCTAGTGATGCTGGGCAATGGCAGCTAGCCACAACCCCCAGTCAGCCACATAATCACAAGGATAAACAACTGATACATGTACAACCATTCTGCTCTCTTAAAACCATACGGTTTTTCACTTTCAGTACAGCATTCAATAAAGTACATGAGATATTGAACACTTTATCATAAAATAGGCTTTGTGTTAGATGATTTTTCCAACTGTAGGCTAATGTAAGTGTTCTGAGCACATTTAATAGAGGCTAGGCTAAGCTATGATTTTTGATAAGTTAGTTTATCCAATGCATTTTCAACTTACAATGGGTTTATTGGGATGTAACTCCATCATAAGTTGATGAAGATCTGTAGTAGTAGATGAGTTTGGTGCCCCCACTAGATTGAGAGCCCTGACGGGTACTTTGACCATTTCTGTAACATCAGTGTGCACTCCATGCACAGAACAGAACAAGTGTTCCCCGTAAATGTTGATCAAAGGTCTATGGAGTGTATCTAACATAAGAAAGTTTGAGAACCATCCAGAGATTTGTAGTAGGGGTATTGAACATGATCTGTCATGGTCATTTTTCCAAACAGATTCAGATGCTGGAGTTGGAAATTTTATGATTTTTTAAAAACATATTCTTCAGTGTTCTATGTTTCTTTGTCTCATATTACTGAAAAGATCGAAGGGCTACTGGTAGTTCAGAGGTTCCATTATTAATGAAGAACAATATATCCATTCTTTAAGTATATACCATCAGAGGATGTAATTTTTTCTGATATAGCATTCTCACAATGTGTGATGATGAGATCAAATACACTCAAGAATGGAGGAAAATCAAAGACCTGTGATATGGCCCATTTATTTTAATACCAGCATCCAGAATAGGAAAAAGCATGAAGTTTTCTTGTTTCTATGACACCTACATATGGAAATTTCCCATTTCTAAAAAGGCTCAATGGATTTCATAAAATGAAGTTCAGCACTTTTTAATTATAACTGAATTTTACTTTCAAAAATAATTGTTACCCAAACATATTTATATTTGTTTTCATGTGATCATATGAGAAACTAACCATCCGAGGCTTCTTTATATTCCTATAGAAATTCTTGAAGAGCAACTATATTTTTTCTTTTATCTCCTCTGTTGATAGGCCCTTGAATTTCTCATAAGATGTCAAAAGCTTCAGTGTAGAACAGACTCTATCAATTATGTTCATATGAGTTCCAAGAGCTTGTGGGTTGGTAGCAATCAGATTGATCCTGAACACAATGCATTTATTTATATTCCAATGTTTAGGTATATATAAGCGTATGTATGTGCATCATGCAGAGATGGAATGGATTTCTAGTCAAAACTTCTTTGCTGCTTATTATGAATCTGTCTTCCATTACCACCAATTTTTTTTCCCATACCTGTTATGATGACTTTTTCTGTCCCATGCAGTGACAATTTATGTAATGCTAAGATCTGCTTAGCATACTCTGCAGTACAAGTTCCTACAGTAGGAATATTTCTAGAACATTTGGCAGCTGTCAAGATCTTTATTTATTTGTTTAATTAATCACTAATATTTTGCATTCATTTGTAATAGATGGGTAATGCAAACTTGGTTTGGCTAAGGACTTATCATTATGTAAGTACATATTACAGGTAGACACCTAAGGATCAGCCTTGCAACCCACATGGATACAGCAGAAACATTAAAAAGAGAATAGTGCAACTCCACAGATGTTGGGGATTACTGCTCTTCATATAATTGACATGGAGGAAACACTTTATATCAGTACCTCTTTTTGCCCTTAGTTTTTAAGATTAAACATACAGAATGTTTAAAAATTTTTATTCTACAAAAATGGTAATTTCACGTGGTCTGACAGAATATTTTCCTTTGATTATACTCTGCTCAGAACATATCACTGTGATGCTTTATAAAATTCACCATCTATGCTCATCCTATGTTCCAGAGCTTTAATTTCCCCTACTTTTTTTCTCAAATTTATTGTCCCTTCCTCATCCTCCTCTAATAGAATACTATCTCATCAGATCTCTCTTGGAGAATAGAAAACCACCCTGATTTCACCTCTGTGAAGCACAGCTCTCAGCCTCAGCTGAATTACACTTACCTCACAGCTGTAAATATCTATTTCAAAATCTCATTTTTTAAATGCCCCGAGGAAAACAGCCTAGGCTTTTGTAAGCCAGGTTGGGTGACTGTGCCTTTATAGTTGAAAGACTTCTTAACTTCACAAATGCCTCTCTCTCTGTGAAGTTCTTTACACCTTGGAGGAAACTGTGGAATAACATCTTCATTCACACCTGAGTTTTTGGCCTCCGGAAGGAGTTTTCCAAGTCCCTTGTATAAATTGATAGCAGCTTTCTTGCCTCCCAGTCAAGACAATATTAAACAGAGAAGTGTCAGATTATGTCATAGCTCAAGGTTTAGACTGGTGTTCATAATGTCCTACTCTAGTATACATTCCCAATAAGCTTTGTGAGTATGAAAAATGTCAAGAAGCTTGTGCTTTCCATAAGACTCCTTAGACCTATTTTATATGGCCACTTATAATCTGATTATCTCCTGAATATCTCTGATTTTTATTCATATCACATTTAAGCTGCCTGCACTGATTAGATCCTCTAAAAATTTCCAAATTCACAGCTACTTCTAGGTCTATCTCAGGAAATCTATGGTACTTATACAGAAAGGAAAGTGCATATGCAGTTAACTGTCACATTTGACTTGGTGCCAGAAGTCATATGCCTTCAGAATGCATACTGTACCTTTCAGAGCCCATGGCCAAGGCACTTGGCCAAGGTATAGACGTGGAGGTAGGTTGCTTTGGTCAATAGGACATTAGTAGGTGCGATACAGGCTGTGACTTACAAAACGCCTATGCATTGAACACTTGCTCACTTTGTGCTTAGAAATGGAAAACCAAAATGTGAATGAGCCTCTACTCTGAGATACCACTTTGAGTAGAATTGAAGCTTTCCCGTCAACAGCCTGCAAACTGCCAGACATATGAGTGAGGCCATCTGTTTTGGTCATTTCAGACTGCGTTAAAAAACACCCCAAAAGTGGCTTAAAACATTTACTTTTTTCCAGAATATGGTGTTTGAGCATGGCTTGGCAGGGATAGCTCAACTATGCTTTGCTTTTCAGCTAGGGCAGTTTAAAGGCTGCAGGTTAAAGTCATCTGAAGACTTACACTTCCCTGGTGGTTGATGCTGAATGCAGATTGGGTGTGTCAGTTCCTCTGCACAGGAGACTCTTAGAGTGCTTTCTCTGTATGGTCCATTTTGGACTTCTTCTCAGCATGTTTGGTTGGTTGAAGAACAGGCATATCAAGAAACAGACCTAGGTACAAACTGTATAGACTTTTTTAACCCAGCCTTGGAAATAATGCATCAGGGACAGGCCCATCCAGATTCAAAGGGAGGAACTATGGACTTCAGTTCAATGAAGGAGTGTCAGTATTGCGTGGTAAGGAAAACAGAAGAGATGGAATGTATATTAGTGTGGCTGTTTTTGGAAAATACACTCCACCAGATTATTCTAGACTATCTAGCCCTTGCTCACCTGCCAGTGAACTTCAGGCTCATGAATGAGTCCAGAAGAGACCTGTGTTAAAAATCACCCAAGTTTCCAATTCAATATATTTTAATCTGGTAAATAATAGTTGTTTCAAAATTCTATGTTTTGGGCACTTTGTTATGCACCAAAGGATGATATAGTTATTGATACCCAGAGAAACAGTGCTTCTCTAATAAATTCTGATGTGAAACAACAGAAACTTGAATACACTACTGGGCATGAAAATTGGTAGAACCACTTGAAAAGTAGTGTGACAATATTCAGTAAAGGCAAAGATGTTCACATCCTGTGACCCCAACAATGCCGTTCCTAGTTACTTATCCTATAGAAATGGGTGCATATGTAATCGTGGCCCCCGTACAAGAATAATTGTGGTATGATTGCTCTTATGGTAGGTAGTAAAATTATTAAAAAAAACAACAACAACAACCAATCATCAACATAGTTGTTACCATTAAGAGGAAGGAAGGGGGCTGTGACCACGAATAAACATACTGAAAGATTCTCAAGTATTGTACTAGCAATGTCCTCTTTCTTAATCTGGGTGATTTGTTAAACTGTATATATATGTTTTATGCACTTTTATAAACTGTTCAGTTTCAACATTGAAAAATGTTTTTAATCCCTTAAATAAAGAAAAGAAAAGAAAGGAAAGAGAAGAGAAGAGAAGAAGAGGAAAGGAAAGGAAATGAAAGCAAAGGAAAGATGTGATATTGGCTAGGGACTGGTCAGTGAGCAGATGATAGAAAAACAATGGAGAAACTGCTAGAGATAGCTAGAAAATCAGCAAAGAAACATTTAATATGACTGAAAAACTGTGAGCAAACTCAGAAGAGGTTGGAAAATGGGTGGTTTCTTTCAGGCCCTCCATATAAACAACAGCAGCTATGACTTTATCACCTTGCTAGGATTAGAAATGTTTCCGTATTTTTATTATCTTAAATTAGTTTTAGTCTGACCTTTATGGAGCATATTTTCTAGGACTCTAAAATCTCTAATTTCCAAAAGATGACCTTACAGTTTTATCTATTTACTTTGGTATGGAAGCACTACAACACTCTCTCGCTTTTGTAGCAGTGTAGCTGTTTTCTAATGTACATCCATGAGCTAACATTGCCGTAGGTTATAATCTAGGCAGCCATGGGTTTCCTCTTGTGCCCAAATCTCCAAAATTGTCTTATGAAATGCATATGTTGAATTCTAAATTTCACATGCTATTTTAGTTTATCTAGAGTGCTCAGAAGATGAAAAATGCATACATCCACGGACATGGAACAAAAGTGAGTTCAAAACTAGTCTACAAAATGGCACAGATAACTGAAAGAATTTCGGTATGTCTGACTCCAGAAAACACTCCCTCTGTGTCTTATATGATTTTGTTCCTCTATCTTAGCTTTATTTCTCTTTGTGCACTGACAGCAATTCCCTCCTGTCCCTTACTTACTTCTTCTTAGTTAAGTATACTTCTAGCATATTAACACCAGAAAGAAGGGGTCATGTTCCCTGTTGATGTTAACAGAAGATGTAGAGAGATAGGACTCTGATTGGATCTGTGTGGATCGCATAACAATCCTACGCCAGTGTCTATAGTCAAGAGGGTTAAAAGCTCAAGTTAGTCTGGGTCACTTATCTACTTATACCTGTAATAAGAAGGAAGGATCAGACCCATCAGAATATTCTAAATTATGAATAAGCGGGACTTGGCTCCTCAAAAAATGCTGGACAGATATGCAATCCAATTTCTATTCCAGCTTCAACATTTTGGTCTTTTCTGGTTTCCCAAGTTGGTCTCTTAGTTATATGATTAGGTTGCTTTCTCTTTTCACTATGTTTGGACTGAAAATTCACTGAGAGAGCTTGGCTTCACTTAAGATACTTCATGTCCCTGAGATATTGCGGCTCATTTTGGCTTTCAGTGTTGCAAACATGGCTAAACTACTGTATCTAATAGGCTTTAAGGATGGCAAATCTTGGCCCAGACCTCAGGCCTCTTTTTCTGTGGGAGAGTTTGGGAGATTATGGTCTTCCAATCTCAAAAGTAAGAGAAACAAAGAAGAGTTTGGTGCAGTGGTGATGCTGAAATAAATGGAAAATGCATTGAGTTAAAACAACAATTCAAATTCTAACCTCTCTCACAAACTTCACTTTTGTATATACTGTTTTAAAATTTTTTATTGGGGTATAGTTGATTTCACAATGTTGTGTTAGTTTCAGGTGTACAGCAAAGTGAATCTGTTATATATATACATATATCCACTCTGTGATATACTTTTGAATTGCCACCTGAAAGTGCCTTCATTACTCATCAGAATTTGTCCTCTGAGATGCCATGTAAAAACTTGCTTTCCAGGTTAATCCACATGGATCATACCTATGTGTTTGAGGGATGACTGGCTAAAACTTCTATTACTAGATAACAGAAGCTATGATAGAAAAAATCTATTGTATTTAAACATAATTGGCCATGATTTCAGAGTTTTTTTGGTACCATGTGTAGCTGAATAGGTTTTAAAAATCTATTCATAAACTTTCTTAAACAAAGAATAATATTCTGAACCTCTAAACTCTAACTGGAACTTGGGCAAGATTAAGCTGAGTAGGTATGTATGCATGTGTGTGTGTGTGTGTGTGTGTGTGGCAAGTAGGGGAGAAAGAGAATACGAAGGAGAGAGGGAGAGAGAATATTAATTTATTTTATATATTTTAAAAAATATTTTAATTTTATTGGAACATAGTTGATTTACAATGTTGTGTTAGTTTCAGGTGTATGGCAAAGTGATTCAGTTATACATATACATATATTCATTCTTTTTTAGATTCTTTTCTCATATAAGGTATCACAGAATACTGAATAGAGTTCCCTGTGCTACACAACAGGTCCCTGTTGGCTATCTTATATATAGTAGTGTGTGTGTGTGTGTGTGTGTGTGTGTGTGTGTTCATACCAATGAAAGTAATTTCTTTAAGTAGACAAGATAAAGTTGGGTGAAGAAAAAATATATTGTTCAAATATATTGGCTAATTATTGTGCACTATTATTATTATTCAGACATTAAAAGGGTCAAAGCAAGCCAACTATAAACATTAACATGGCTTAATTAAAATTGATCATTAATACTTATAGAAATATCAAGAGAGATACACAAAGACTCCTTTTATGTGCTTTCAACTAAAGCCAAAGAAAAGGAGATTCAAGTGATAAAAGGTAGTTAAAAGGGTAATATCTGCTTTGCCCATTCTTATGCTTGATTTCTTCCAGTCATGATCTGGATTTTTATTGGGCTTTTTCTCCAAATCTCTCCATCAATGTACAAACACTTTTTGATGACTATGCCCTTGATGTTTCATTTACATTGCTGTTCCTGATCTTCCTAATAGACAACAATTGCTACATATTACAAAAACAAGTATACCATAAAACCATTTTTTTTCCTTATGCCAAATTCCATTACTTGCAGAAAGCAGTATATAAATCAAGACAACATTCAAGCTTTGGAACTTATTTTAATTCCCTTGTAATGACTTCCACAGTGCTTTCAAAATAAAATCGAATTTCTCTGCAAGATATAAACTCATGAACAGTTTCAGGTACTTCCCTCATTTGTCTCCCACCCTTATATACTATGAGTTTATGAAGACTATGAAGGAGTCTTGTTTTACTCATCTTCCAAACTATTCTATGGCTATAGAAAAAATGTTGGAGTGTATATAGCCCGATATATATTTTTATAAGTTTGCAAAAAGTTTATTGATTAATAAAACAAAACAAAACAGATGTTTGTCCAAGTCTATCGCTAGTTAATGAAGAGACTGTGTTAAAGGCAAGGTGTTTTTCCATCTGGTTAAGCTGCATTTAGCGTATACCAATGTTCTTCCTTTCTACTATGATTTTCAAGTCCATAAAACAGTCAGGCCTTGAGAAAAATTGCAAATCAAGAAAAGCTGTGGACGCCACCTCTAGTGTTCTCATCCATTGTGTTTTGGCGGAACAAATGCTTCTTTTTCTTTCCCGCTAAGAATGTCATGGTTAACATAAGCTCTTGCCTACCTAGTTTTCTCCATCAAAACTTTTTATTTCAAAAAAGACATATTGAACACCTTATGTTCCAAAGATAGGAGTAAGCATATGGGATAAAGATCTGACCTAATAAAATCTACCATCTACTAGGAAAGGTATACAATTATTGATGTACAATACTGGTTGGTTAATTTGGCTTCTGTTTTAAATCTCACATTTTTTGATTTATTTTGAAAAGCAAAGTAAATTCTGTCATGGTGATTGATATTTTGTTACTGTAGAAGCATGGAATCAGATGTGGTTCTTTAAATACTTCTTTTTCTCTAAGGTAACACCAGAAGAAATAAGTTTGAGAAGTCCTGCTTGGAGCAAGCTCTGAAGAAATTAAATTGAATAAATAATTTTTCTACTCCTTGTTTAATGTCATAAACTCTCATGTGGTATGGAATAAATTCCAATTCTGCACAAGAATTTCCCAGCCTGAAATACCTCAAGTAAGTTTTTATTTACCTTTTCCATTAGGGTTATCTTAATTTTACAAATTTCATAAGATATAGTTAAATGAACAACTTTGCAAAGTTTTAATATTGGTGTCTAAAATCAGTATTATCATTCAGTGGACCAAGAAAATTAAAAATAGGAACACTTTCTTGCTCATAATACTTTTCCCAGGAAGCTCCTGAGTGTATATATGAATTTTAAGATTGCATTACTTTTTCACTCATTGATTTATTTGAACTATACACAGTGGAAGGTGATTTATTTGAACTACATACTGAAGAGTACAAAGAATATTTGAGATCAGAGTTAAAATTAGTTCCAATTTTTAAAAAAATTAGTTCCAATTTACAGCATATTTCTGGTCATCTGAGTTAAAATAAACCAAAGCTCTAATGTTTCATTTAAAATTTAATTATTCTGATCATTGTAGACAGACAATTCAGGTCATTTAGGGTAACCTATGATTTTTTTCTGCAGAGTGAATTATTTTGTCTAAATTATTTGGCAAATTGGTTTTAACTCCATTATGTCAAAATCTATCCCATTAAAAAAATTCTCTGTTAGATATTTATGAAGAATCCAATTTACTCTGTAATGTAAGGTTTTCCAAATTTAATTTGGCACAAAAGCACAGATCAACATTTATTCTCAGCATATGTTTGTATATTTTTATTATTTAATGTATATTTATGTCTCTATCCTATGATATAATATTCACAGGTTTATTGCTATATATCTAATGTTGTCTAGAACGTTGCTTGCTATTAGTAAATGTTCATGATCTATTATGAAAGAAACACAAAAGAAGAAAGAAAGAAAGAAAGCTAAAAAGGAAGAAAGAAAGATTGCAGCACTATTTACAATAGCCAGGACATGGAAACAACCCGAAGGTCAATCAACAGAGGAATGGATAAAGAAGATGTGGTGTATATATACAATGGACTATTACTCAGCCATAAAAAGGAATGAAACTGGGTCATTTGTAGAGAAGTGTCATACACAGTAAAGTAAGTCAGAAAGAGAAAAACAAATATTGTGTATTAATGCATATATAATATATATATGTAGAATCTGGAAAAAAAATGGTATAGACGATCTTATTTACAAAGCAGAAATAGAGACACAGGCTTAGAGAACAAACGTATGGGTACCAAGGGCGAAAGTGGGGGTGGGATGAATTGGGAGATTGGGATTGACATATATACACTATTGATACTATATGTAAAATAGATAACGAATGAGAACATTCTGTATAGCACAGGGAACTCTACTCAGTGCTCTGTGGTGACCTAAATGGGAAGGAAATCCAAAAAAGATTGGATACATGTATATGTATAGCTGATTCACTTTGCTGTACAGTAGAAACTAATACAACATTGTAAAGCAAATATACTCCAATAAAAATTAAAAAAAAAGAACACAGTGAACTGAAAGAAAGAAAGAAGGAAAGAAAAGAAAAGAAAAGAAAGAAATAAAGGAGGGAGGGAGAGAGGAAAGGAGGGGGAGGTAAGGTGAGGGAAGAAGGGAGGAAGGGAAGATGGAAAGAAAACAAATAAGAGATTGATAAGCCTCTTTTCAAGGATTAGGACTGAGAAAAGGTTTGTAAGTTCATTCAATTTCTACCCTGAGTACTCTACAAATTCTATATTCTTGGGCCCAACAGCTGAATGGTGGCAGTAAGGAAATGATTCTCGGAGCTGGGAATTCTCTGTGAAAGAGTCATAGCTTGTAGAGTATTGTTTTTCCAACTCCTTAATTGTCTTGTCTCTGTGAGTAGAACCTTGTGAGCAAATTATTCATAACCCCTGTTCTTGAATTCCCTTACCAAACAAATGTTCAAACAATAGTATTCACAAAGTATTCACACCCAGGAAGAGAAATCTTAGCAATAAATATTCCAAAAATTTCAGAATTTGTAGCAAACCTAGTGCCCCCCCACCACCTATCAAGAATTTCAATGACTTCTATAACATGTTGCATACTTGATACTACTTGAAGCAATCTGTTTTATTTGGGGGAAAATTATTAAAAATACCTTCTTTATAATGGGGAACAAGGAAAAAAGGCATCCTCATAACCTCCACTGAATTTGGCTCACTGGAACAATACTACAAAAATGGCATCTACATCTAAACATGACTTTGCTGTTTGCTGCTTTCCACCTGCTACTGACTATGTGGCAATTCACAAGAATTAATTAAAACTTTGTTTCTTTTTTTTTTAAACATCAGTTCTTTTTTCTTTTTTTGGCTTTGTTGGGTCTTCATTGCTGCACACGGGCTTTCTCTAGTTGTAGCAAGACTTTTTGTTGTGGTGTGCGGGCTTCTCATTATGGTGGGTTCTCTTGTTACAGAGTACAGGCTCTAGGCACGCAGGCTTCAGTAGTTGTGACACGCAGGCTCAGTAGTTGTGGCACATGGGCTTTGTTGTTCCACGGCATATGGGATCTTCCCGGACCGGGGTTGAACCCGTGTCCCCTCCGTTGGCAGGTGGATTCTTAACCATTGCACAACCAGAGAAGTCCCAAAACTTTGTTTCTTGTTATAAAAAAATTCCTCCAAAAATATGTCACCTCAATGAGTAAGGCAAACAAAATAAGCAGGAAGTGAAGAGGGAGGTCCAAAGCAATTTTTGACTACTGTTTCCTGGGAGTCCTGGATAACTCCATTTACCTATATCTGAAGAGTTCCAACTTGTAGTGGGTTTCCAGGAAACCACTCTTCTTGTTGGTGTCTAGAACTTTCAGATTCACAATCAATACAGGCTGCAGTTGTCTTGTTCAAGAGAGATCCTACCCTTCATCAACCTCAAAAGACTTGAGATTTTTTTTCAGCTACCCTCAACATATCATGTAATATTATCATTCTAAGTCACAATAAAATAAATTCCTGTGGCTAGCCATCTATTCTCTCCTCATCTTTGTAGAATAACTACTGTGTCTATAACTTGCTTCAACTCAATCTCCCACAAAACTTTCAAATATATCCCAAGGAACTCTTAATTGTGGTTAAAATAATAAAATGTAATGAAAATAAAATGGACAATATCAATAACAGCAATAATTCACACAGTGTAATTTCCTCTTCTAAAGAATCCATTTTATAAATTAAGGTAAATTATACAAGTTAGTTAACAACTCATTTGTACCCTCAGGTAGTTCACTAAATATTAAATCTTACTTTAATCTTAATTATTTTTCTTTGGGCAGTCAACCAAGATGGTGATATAAGTGGATCCTGAATGCCTCTCTTCCATAGATGCACTATATGTACAGATACATATGAAGTAGTTCCCTATGAAAGAGATCCAGAAACTAGCTGAGTGACTCTTACACATTGGACAAATGAGAACATATTCACACTGAAACAGATAGGAAAGGCTGAAACATAGGAAAGGCTGAGACACTCTCTTACCATAAATCCCACCCCTGGCACAGTACCATAAAATCAGTGAGAACCTCAATTCCCAGCTTCTCCATGGGGAGTAAAGGGTTTGGACCCACATCTAGTGTCACAGATTTTAAGACCCCCACCCAAGGGTTGGGCCCCAAAACATCTAGTTCCAAAAGGCAACAGAGCTTGTGTCCAAGAGACCCACAAGACTATTTACAGCAAACAAAGAAGCTGTTCATATTGGGCTCACAGAGCACTTGTGTGACCATATTCCCAGGACTCAGCTCAGTGGGAATGGGCAAAATTGCACATTTCCAGTCTTTCCCTGAAAGGAGTGTATCTGCATACCTTAAAAGCTGCTGCCTAAGGGCCAGGCTTCTGTTTTACCTGGTATCTTATGGACTGGCTGCAGCCTTATACAGAGACTGAGGAAGCCAGAGGACACCTCTTCTACCTTTTACCTCCAACTTGCTCCAATAATAAAACTAAGTCACCAGTATCTTCCTGGTAAGGACCTGTGCACACATCTTATGCCCCAGCTCTTGCAGCTGTCACAAAAGGGACAGGTACACAGATTGCTTAGCCCTGATAGCCAATGAGGCTTGCGTTCACCAGTACCACAGGGTTAAAACAAACAAAGAAGCACTTCTTGACAGGTACAGGAGCATCTCCCTGCACCTATGTAACTAGACCTAGCACAGAGGGAGCAGGCAAAAACACCTGTTTCTCCTTAGAATGGGCTTAACTACATACTTTTTAACCTTTTGCCAAAGGATCCAGCTTCAAATCAGGCTGCATCAAGGTGCTTATTGTGATCCTACCGTTTGGGACTCCCAAGGGTCTTGGCATACCTTCAGCTACTGGGAGCCACTAAGGACAAAGAAGCCTTGGACAATCACAAAAGCTTGAGAGACAACCAATTGCTTGGGTTAGGCTAATTGATGAGATTCATCTCATACACAAGGCCGTTTTGTCAAGACTGGGAAACGTGGCTGTTTTATCTAATGTGTAAAAAGCAAAACAGAGAATTAAGAAAAATAAAGAAACAGAGGAATATTTTCCAAACAAAACAGCAAGAAAAATCTCCAGATGCAGATCTTGGTGAAGCAGAGAAAAATGATTTACCTGATAGAAAGTTTAAAATCACAGTCCTAAATATGCTCATTAAAGGTCAGGAAAGTAATGCAGGAACAAAGTGAGAAATTCAACAGAGAGATAGAAAACATATATAAGAAAAGAATCAAACAGAAATTACACAGGTGGTAATAAGTACCCGAACTAAAAATTCAATACAGTAGTTTGATATCAGACTATGAAGTGGAAGAAAGGATCGGCAAACAAATTCAGGGCAGTGTAATTCATCTAGTAAGAGGAGCAAATATTATAAAGAATTAAAAGAGTGAAGATAGCATAAGGGACTTATAGAACACCATTAAGCAGATTAAAGTTCACGTTATAGCGGTCTCAGAAGGCGTAGAGAGAGAGAAAGGGGCAGAAAACTATTCAAAGAAACAATGGCTGAAAACTTCCCTAACAGGGGAGAATAGACATCCAGATCCAGGAAGTCCAGAGAGATTACTAAAAACTGGAATCCAAAGAGACCCACGTAGGGACACATCATAATTAAGCTGTCAAAAGTTAAAGAAAGGGAATCTTAAAGGCAGCAAGAGAAAAACAACTTGTTACATACAAGGGAACCCCCATAAGACTATGAGCAGATCTTCTGCAGAAAATTTGCAGGCCTAAAAAATAAAGGAGTGGGATGATATGTTAAAATGCTGAAAGAAAAGAAAAGAAAAAAAAGAAGGAAAAAAAAAAAAAACAACAAAAACTGCTAACCAAGATTCTCCTACTCAGAATTGAAGGAGAGATAAAGAGTTTTCCAGACAAAAGCTAAAGGATTGTATTATCTCTAGACTGGCCTTATGAGAAATGTTAAAGAGAATTCTTCAAGCTGAAATGAAAGAACACTAACTAGTAACAGGAAAACATATAAAAGTATAATACTCACTGGTAAGAGTACATATACAGTTTGATTCAGAATATGATAATTTTGTAATGGTGGTAGTTACATCACTCCAGTATGCAGAATAGAAGTATTAAAATAACTACTACTATAATAATTTACTACTGGATTCATAATGTAAAATGATGTAAATTGTGACACCCAAAAAATAAAATGTGTTGGGGAAGTTTTTGTATGCATACAAACATTAGTTATTATCAGATTAAAATAGACTGTTAAAAATATAAAATGTTTTATGTAAGCCTCATGGTAACCATAAGCAAAAGCCTTTAATAACTACACAAAAGAGCAAGAGAAAGGAATCAATGCCACTACAGAAAATCATCAAGTCACAAAGAAAGAGAGCAACAGAGGAAGAAAGGAACAAAGTTATTACAAAGCAACCAGAAAACAATTAATTAAATGAAAATACTAGATTCATTGTTAATAATAATTTCACATGTAAATGGACTAAATTATCCAACTGAAAGACATAGAATGGCTGAATAGGTAAAAAATAAAAATAAAAAACAAAACCAGCTATAGTTTGCCTACAGGATACTCACTTCAACTTTAAGAACACACAGAGACTAAAAGCAATAAGAAGGAAAAAGATACTCCATGCAAATGGAAGTGAAAATAAAGCAAGTGTAGCTATACTTATGTCAGACAAAATAAACTTTAGGTTAGAATGTTACAGAGACAAAGAAGGTCATTATACAATGATAAAGGGATCAATTCATCAAGAAGATATAATATTAGCATACATTTATGCATCCAATATAGGAGCACCTAAATATATGAATCAAGTATTAACAGATCTAAAGGGAGATAGAGACAGCAACACAGTAAACGTAGGGGGCTTCAACAATGGATAGGTCATCCAGACAGAAAATATAAAAGAAATCATTGGACTTAAACTACATGTTAGAAAAAAGAGAATAACAGATATATTCAGAACATTCCATCCAACAGCAGCAGAATACACATTCTTGTCAAGTGTACATGGAACATTCTCCAAGATAAGGCATAGTTAAGCTTGGCAATAAAACAAGTCAATAAATTTAAAAATATTAAAATCATATCAAACATCTTTTCCAATCACAAAGATATAAAACTAGAAATCAATTACAAGAAGAAAACTGAAAAATTCACAAATATGTAGAGATTAACTAACATAGTCCTGAACAACCTATGGGTCAAAGACAAAATCAAATGCTATCTTGAGACAAATGAAAATGGAAATACCAGATACCAAAACCAGTTCTATCAGGGAAATTTATAGTGATAAATGCCTATTTTGTTTAAAACTCTCAAATAAACCATCTAATCTTACACTTCTAGAAACGAGAAAAAGAAACATCTAAGCCAAAAGTTATTAGAAGGAAGAAAATAACAAAGATCAGATGGCAATAAATAAAATAAAGATGAAAAAGACAATATGAACAGTCAATGAAACTAAGAGCTGGTTTACTGAAAAGATAAACAAAATCAACAAACTTTTAGCTACACTTAACAAAGAACAAAAGAGAGAGAAATAAAATAAATAAAATTATAAATGAAAGAGAAGATAATAAAACTGATATCACAAAATTCCAAAGAATGATGAGACTACTATGAGTAATTATCCACCAACAAATTGGACAAACCTAGAAGAAACAGACAAATTCCTAGAAACATAGACCCTATCAAAACAAATATAATAAATAGAAAATATGAACAGACCAATTACTAGTAAGGAGATTGAATCAGTAATCAAAAACCTCCCTGAAAATAGAAGTCCAGGACCAAGTAGCTTCACTGATGAATTCTGTCAAACGTTTAAAGAATTAATACCAAACATTATTAAACTCTTCCAAAAATAGAAGAGAAGGGAATACTTCCGAACTCATTTTATGAGGATAGTATTACCCTGATACCTATGCCAGATGAAGACTTTACAAGAAAAGAAAATTACAGAGCAATATGCCTGCATATATGCAAAAGTCCTCAACAAAATAATAGAAAACTGATTTCAACAATAGATAAAAGGATCATACACCATAATCAAGTGGGATTTATTACAGGGACTCAAGGATGGTTCAGCATTCACAAATCAATCAATATGATACATCCATTAACAAAATAAAATATAAAAATAATACAATTACCTTGATACATGCAGAAAAAGCACTAGACAAAATTCAACATCCATTCATAATAAAAACTCTCAACAAACTAGGTATAGAGGGAACATACCTCAAAATAATAAAGGACATATATCATAAGCCCACAGCTAACATCATATTCAATGATGAAAGCTGAAAGCTTTTCCTCTAAAATCAGGAATTAGATCAGTTTGGAGATCCACTTGTATTCACCTTTTATTCAACATAGTACTGGAAGTCCTAGGCAAAGCAATTAGGGAAAAAGAAAAAAGAAAAAGAAAAAAAAAAATAAAAGGTATCTAAATAGGAGAAGAAGAAATAAAATTCTCTCTATTTGCAAATTATAAGATATTATATATAGAAAACCCTAAAAACTCCACCAAAAAAGTGTTAGAACTTATAATAATTTCAGTGAAGTTTCAAGTTACAAAATCGATATACAAAAAATCAGTTGGATTTCTATACACCAACAATTTGAAAACAACCTCATTTACCATAGCATCAAAAACAATAGAATATTTAGAAATAGTTTAGCAATAAATTTAACCAAGAAGGTGAAAAAGTACACTGAAAACCATAAGATATTGATTAAATAAATTGAAGAAGACACAAATAAATGGAAATACACTCCATATTCATGTATTGGAAAAATTAAAAAATAATATTGTTAAAATGTGTATACTACCCAAAGCAATCTAACAGATTCAGTGCAATTCTTATCAAAATCTAAATGGTACTTTTCACAGAAATAGAAAAATAATCCACAAAAGACCATGAATATCTGAAGAAATCTAGAGAAAGAGAACAAAGCTGGAGGCATCATGCTCTCTGATTTCAAACTCTACTACAAAGCTATAGTAATCAAAATTCCATGCTATTGGCATAAATACAGATACATAGATCAATGGAACAGAATTGAGAGCTCAGAAATAAATCCATGCATATATAGTCAATGAATTTTCAACAAAGGAGTTAAGAATAAACATTGGAGAAAGAATAATTCCTTTAATAAAAGGTACTGGGGAAACACATGCAAAAGAATGAAACTAGACCCTTATCTTACACCATGCACAAAAGACTTAAATATAAGACCTGAACTCATGGAACTCCTAGAAGGAAAATACAGAGGGTTTCTGCACAGCAAAGAGTACCATTAACAAAAAGAAAAGGCAGTTTCTCTTTTCTCCACACCCTCTCTGGCATTTATTGTTTGTAGATTATTTTGTAGATGGCCATTCTGACCAGTGTGAGGTGATACCTCATTGTAGTTCTTATTTTCATTTCTCTAATAATTAGTGGTGTTAAGTATCTTCTCATGTGCTTCAATATAATTATAAAAAAAGTATCAGAAAAGGACAAATAGGGGGGCAGTGTACAAAATACCTGACGAGTACTCCTCAAATTGCCAATGTTATCAAAACAAAGAAAATCTGAAAAACTGTCCCAGCCTAGAGGAGCTTAAGGAGATAGAAGACTAAATGTAATGTGTATCTGAGATGGGATCCTGGAACAGAAAAAGGACATTAGGTAAAAATTAAGGAAATCTGAATAAAGTATGGAATTTAGTTAATAATAATGTATCTTTGGTTTATTAATTGTGACAAATATAGCATTCTAATGTAAGATATGTATAATAACTGTCTGCAGAGATTGGGTGGGCAGAGTATATGGGAACTCCCTATACAGTCGCTCAATTTTCTGTAAATTTAAAGCTGTTTTAAAAATAAAATTTATTAATAAAAAAACAGAAAACAAACCAGCAAAAACAAAATGAAAAGGCAAACTGTGGAATGAGAGAAAGTATTGCAAACTACGTACCTGATATGGGGTTAATACCTAAAATGCAAAAAGAACTCAACAACTCAATAGAAAAAAATATAATTGAAAAATGGGCAATGGACCTGAATAGACATTTTTCCAAAGAAGACATTCAAATGGCCAACAGTTTATGTAAAGGTGCTCAACATCACTAATTATCAGGGATATTCAAATCAAAATCACAGTGAGATATCACCTCACATCTGTTTGGTTGGCTGTTATCAAAAAGACAAGAGATAACAAATGTTTGCAAGGATGTGAAGAAAAGGGAAAATGTATACACTGTTGGTGGGAATGTAAAATGAGTATAGCCATTATGGGTACAGCACATTATGGAAAACAATATGGTAGTTCCTTAAAAAATTAAGAATAGAACTACAATATATTCTCACAATTCCACTTCTAGGTATATATCCAAAGGATACAAAATCATTATCTCAAAGAAATATCTGTACTCCCTTGTTTATAGCATTCACAAGAGCCAAGGTATGAAAACAATCTGTGTCCCATGATAACAACAATGGATGAATTGATAAAGAAAGTGTGATATATGTATACACACACACACACAAAATGGAATATTACTCAGAGTTTATAAAGAAGGAAATCATCTTATTTGTGACAAAATGGATAAACCTGGAGGGCATTAAGCTAAGTGCAATAAAGGCAAATACTAAAAAAAAAAAGGTCAAACTCATAGAAACAGAGAGTAGAAAAGTGGTTGCCAGGGACTGGGGGAGCAGAAAATAAAGAGAGATTGTTAAAAGGGTAAAGACTTTCAGTTATAAGATGAATAAATACTTTGGATCTAATATATAACATGGTGACTATAGTTGATAACAGTTTCCTATAACTGAGATTTACTAAGAAAGTAGAACTTAAATGTTCTCACCCCACCCCCCCACCAAAATGTAAATATGTGAGGAGATGGATGTGTTAATTAACTCGAGGGGGGAAATCTTTTCATGATGTATAAAATATATGAAATCATCACATTGTACATTTTAAACATCTTACAAATGTATTTGTCAATTATAACTCAATAAGCTGAAAAATGAAATAAAATAAAAGGGAAAACACAGATAGATAGGTAGATAGATAGATAGGTAGATAGACCCATACATACCTAGATACTTTTCCTGCAAGGATACTTCTTCCTCTGCAACCTTCTCAAAAAGATTCTACTTATTCTCCATACCACATGTCACATGTACCTCTGACCTCTTTCTGGCAGTAAAGTTGTTTTTTTCTGTACTCCATTTCTTTAGTACTTTAATCTTTCACCTTTAGGTAAAAACCCTATCCCACTGAAGTCGATAACTATTCAATAAAGGCTCTTCCTAAGTTTTATATTATCAATCTGTCATCTAGTCAGAACGAGCATTCTTTGTACCTGGATAAATCCTTCCCTCCACTTCAAGTTTCACCATTATCCTATCTGAATTCACCAGTCATATGGCTACATATCCAGAACCATGGACCCTCAATGGACTCATGATACACATCTCCATTTTAATTTGGCCACTAGGACTTGTGGTCACAACTTAGATCTTGGTGAGCAAAGTGTTTTACTGCTGAAATTCTAAGTTTACACCTCCAACTATAATATCCTAAATTTCTATTCTGATTTCTTAATCTGTTGTTTCTATTACAAGTGGTAATGTTATCATCAAGACCTGTAGTTCTTTGACTTTTCCATTCCACAATTCATCTCTCTCTCTCTCTCTATCTATCTATCTATCTATCTATCTATCATCTATCTACCTATCTCTCTACAATCTATCCATCCATCCATTCATCCATCCATCTATTCATGCATCTAAGTATGACACTTCTTTCTTTTTTAAAAGTTTTTAATTTTTTAAGTTAATTTTTACTGGAGTATAGTTGCTTTACACTGTTGAGTTAATTTCTGCTGTACAGCAAAGTGAATCAGCCATACATATAAATGTATCCCCTCTATTGGATTTCCTTCCCATTTAGATCACCACAGAGTACTGAGTAGAGTTCCCTGTGCAATATAGTAAGTTCCCATTAGTTATTTATTTTATACATAGTAGTGTATATATATCAATCCAATCTCCCAATTCATCCCACTCTCCCCTTCCCCCCAGTATCCATACGTCCTTTCTCTACGTCTGTGTCTCTACTTCTGCTTTGCAAATAAGTATCATTTTTCTAGATTCCACATATAAGTGATATTACATGATATTTGTTTTTCTCTTTCTGAGTTACTTCACTCTGTATGACAGTCTCGAGGTCCATCCACGTCTCTGCAAATTGCACAATTTTGTTCCTTTTTATGGCTAATATTCCATTGTATAGATGTACCAAAACGTTTTTATCCATTCTTCTGTTGATGGACATTTACATTGTTTCCATGTCCTGGCTATTGTAAATAGTGCTGCAATGAACATTGGGGTGCATGTATGGTTTTCTCCAGGTATATGCCCAAGAGTGGGATTGCTGGGTCATATGTAGCTCTATTTTTAGTTTTTAAAGGCATCTCTATACTGTTCTCCATTACATTCCCACCAACTGTATAAGAGGGTTCCCTTCTCTCCACAGCCTCTCCAGAATTCAGTGTTTGTAGATTTTTTGATGATGGCCATTCTGACCAGTATGAAGTGATACCTGATTGTAGATTTGCATTTCTCTAATAATTAGTGATGTTGAGCATCTTTTCATGTGCCTTTGGCCATCTGTATGTCTCTTAGGAGAGATGTCTATTTAGGTCTTCCACCCATTTTTTGATTGGGTTGGTTTTTTTTTGATGTTGATCTGCATAAGCTGTTTGTATATTTTGGAGATTAATCCCTTGTCAGTTGCTTCATTTGTAAATATTTTCTCCCATTCTGAGGGCTGTCTTTTCATCTTGTTTATGGTTTCCTTTGCTGTCCAGTTTTCCCAGCACCACTTATTGAAGAGGCTGTCTTTTCTCCATTGTATATTCTTGTCTCCTTTGTCATAGATTAGGTGACCAAGGTGTGTGGGTTTATTTCTGGACTTTCCTGTTCCATTGATCTATATTTCTGTTTTTGAAGGTACTTCTTTCTAAACTTCCTGCCTTCCTTCCATGTTCAGCTAGATCCCTTAAACGTATATTTTGTTTATAAGTTACCTAGTCTTTGGTACTTTGTTACAGCAGTTTAAACTGATTAAGAAAATTATTAAACTCTTTTCATTGATAATTGGGCAAAAGTATTATAAAAGAAAGTTTGGAAGAATAAAGCAGAAAGAGTACTTAAGTAAGAGTTAACATTTAATTATACCAGGGCAGCGATTTTATATTAAAATAACACGATAGTTCTTACAATCTTTTTGAAGAGCAATAGTGGATAAAATTGAACAGGTAAGATTTTGATTTTAATTGGTCAACCTTACAATGTACTTATTTAAAATTTATCCTATTCTTGTATATGGTCATTTTCCAATTGGATTAGTTATTTTTCATTCATAATACTTGGAATTTATAACATGAATAAAATAGTCTTGATATCTTTTGAAAAATAAATGAGAAAAATAAATATTAATGATAAATAATTTTGAATATTATCTAAGTTAAAATAATTGGATAATAAATAAAAGCAAGGTGTCATTTATTTATTCAATCTATATTTGGAAAACATCAAATGAGTGACTTCAATGTGCTAGGCACTGTAAATTCCATGAATCAATTGACAGATATGGAAACCAACGTCAGAGATTTCATGGAAATTATAATCTAGTGCTTGGGAGAGAGAAAAATAAACTAATAATAGAAAATCAAGGCATTTTCATATACAGTTAACCCTTGAAGAGCATGGGGGAGGGGATGGGGCATCAACCCTACTTGTAGTAAAAAATCCACATATGACTTTACAGTCTGCCCCCCCGTAACTGATGTTCCATACCCTTGGATTCAACTAACTGTGGATAGTATAGTCCACAGTATGCATTTAGTGAAAAAATCCGTGGACCTGTGCTGTTCAAACCTGTATTGTTCAAGGGTCAAATGTAGTTTTAAATTCTATGGAAAAGGAAAAGAATGTGGCATCAATGTTTTCCTTTATTAATTTTGGATTTGGATGCATAGGTATGTATCATGTTGTAGTCTGTATGCTTGAAGTATATCATAAATAAAGAAAAACAAAAACTATAAAATGAATAGAAAATTTTATTGCAAAATTGTTATAGCATAATACAATATGACACTAGTCTCTTTGTCCTAATTGGTCTATTTAGACTGATATAATCTATATCTTATTATAGACGTGGATTCAAATTGAGGAACTACAATTAAAATATCACAGCATATTGGTGGCAATTATGAACAATAAAGGAAGGAAGAATGGCAGGTTTGGAGGATGAGGGAAATATATGATCTCAGTTTGTGGTGTATTGAACTTGATAAGGCTTTGAAGCATCTAGCTAGAAATGTTTAGTTTAAATATGGATGTACAGCAACAGGGGTGTGGAGGACAAAGCGGAGAGATCCCTGCACAGAGGACCAGTTCTGGCCACCACTCACCAGGCCTAGAGGCTTGTCTGTTCATCTGCTGGAGGGGGTGGGGGGTGGGGCTGGGAGCTGACGCTCCAGCTTCGGAGGTCAGATCCCAGGGAGAGGACTGGGGTTGTCTGGGTGAACAGAGCCTGAAGGGGGCTAGTGCGCCACAGCTAGCTGGGAGTGTGTCTGGGAAAAGGTCTGGAGCTGCCAAAGAGGCATGAGACTTTTTCTTGCCTCTTTGTTTCACGGTGCATGAGGAGAGGGGATTCAGAGCACCACCTAAACGAGGTCCAGAGATGGGGGCGAGCTGCGGCTATCAGCATGGACCCCAGAGATGGGCATGAGAAGCTAAGGCTGCTGCTGCAGCCACCAAGAAGCCTGTGTGCAAGCACAGGTCACTATCCACACTTCCCCTCCAAGGAGCCTGTGCAGCCCTCCACTGCCTGGGTCCCGTGATCCAGGGACAGCTTCCCTGGGAGAACACACTGTGTGCCTCAGGCTGGGGAAACGTGATGCCCGTCTGCCACCACAGGGTGCCCCGCATCCCGTAGCCCTCCCTGCCCCTGGTCTGAGTGAACCAGAGCCCCCTAATCAGCTGTTACTTTAACCCCATCCTGTCTAGAAGGAACATATGCCCTCAGGCGACCTACACACAGAGGTGAGGCCAAATCCAAAGCTGAACCCCAGGAACTGTGCGAGCAAAGAAGAGAAAGGGAAATCTCTTCCAGCAGCCTGAGGAGCAGCGGATTAAATCTCTACAATCAACCTGATGTACCCTGCATCTGTGGAATACCTGAATAGACAACAAATCATCCCAAATTGAGGCAGTGAACTTTGGGAGCAATGATATATATATTTTTGTCCCTTTTTCTCTTTCAGTGAGTATGTATTTGTATGCTTCTGTGTGTGATTTTGTCTGTATAGCTTTGCTTTTACCATTTGTCCTAGGATTCTGTCTGTCTGCTTTTTTGTTTTGTTTTGTTTTGTTTTTTAGTATAGTTTTAGCACTTATTATCATTAGGGGATTTGATTTTTGGTTTCGTTGCTCTCTTCTTTCTTTCTTTTTTTTTTATACTTTTAAATTTTTAAAATTTTTTTATTTTTTATTTTAATAACTTATTTTATTTTATTTTATGTATTCATTCTTTTTTTCTCCCTTTTACTCTGAGCCATGTGGATGACATGGTCTTGGTGCTCTGGCCGGGTGTCAGGCCTGTGCCTCTGAGGTGGGAGAGCCAAGTTCAGGACATTGGTCCACCAGAGACCTCCCAGATCCACGTAATAGCAAATGCAAAAATCTCCCAGAGATCTCCATCTCAACGCCAAGACCCACCTTCACTCAACGACCAGCAAGCTACAGTGCTGGACACCCTATGCCAAACAACTAGCGAGACAGGAACACAACCCCACCAACTAGCAGAGAGACTGACTAAAATAATAATAAAGTCACAGACTCCTCAAAACACACCACCAGATGTGGACCTGCTCACCAGAAAGACAAGATCCAGCCTCATCCACCAGAACACAGGCACTAGTCCCCTCCACCAAGAAGCCTACACAACCCCCTGAACTTAGCCACTGAGGACAGACACCAAAAACAACAGGAATTACTAACCTGCAGCCTGGGAAAGGGAGACCCAAAACACAGTAAGTTAAGCAAAATGAGAAGACAGAGAAGCACGCAACAGATGAAGGAGCAAGGTAAAAACCCACCAGACCAAAAAATGAAGAGAAAATAGAAAGTGAACCTGAAAAAGAATTCAGAATAATGATAGTAAAGCTGATCCAAAATCATGAAAATGGAATGGAGAAAGTACAAGAAACGTTTAACAAAGACCTAGAAGAACTAAAGAGCAAACAATGATGAACAACACAATAAATGAAATTAAAAATTCTCTAGAGGGAATCAATAGCAGAATAACTGAGGAAGAAGAACAGATAAGTGACCTGGAAGATAAAATAGTGGAAATAATTACTGCAGAGCAGAATAAAGAAAAAAGAATGAAAGGAATTGAGGAGTTTCAGAGACTTCTAGGACAACATTAAACACACCAGCATTCAAATTATAGGGGTCCCAGAAGAAGAGAAAAGAAAGGGACTGGACACAATATTTGAAGAAATTATACTTGAAAATTTCCTTAATATGGGAAAGGAAATAGTTAATCAAGTCCAGGAAGAGCAGAGAGTCCCATACCAAGGAGAAACACGCCAATACACATATTAATCAAACTATCAAAAATTAAATACACAGAAAAAATATTAAAAGCAACAAGGGGAAAACAACAAATAACATACAAGGGAATCCCCATAAGTTTAACAGCTGATCTTTCAGCAGAAACTCTGCAAGCCAGAAGAGAGTGGCAGGACATATTAAACTGATGACAGGGAAAAACCTAAAACCAAGATTTTTCTACCCAGCAAGGATCTCATTCAGATTTCATGGAGAAATTAAAACCTTTACAGACAAGCAAAAGCTAAGAGAATTCAGCACAACCAAACCAGCTTTACAATAAATGCTAAAGGAACTTCTCTAGGCAAGAATCAAAAGAGAAGAAAAAGACCTACAATAGTAAACCCAAAACAATTAAGAAAATGGTAATAGGACCATACATATCAATAATTACCTTAAATGTAAATGGATTAAATGCTCCAACAAAAAGGCATAGACTGGCTGAATGGATACAAAAAAAAGACCTGTAGATATGCTGTCTACAAGAGACACACAGCAGACCTCGGGACACATACAGACTGAAAGTAGGGGTACGGAAATAGATATTCCATGAAAATGGAAATCAAAAGAAAGCTGAAGTAGCAATTCTCATATCAAACAAAATAGACTTTAAAACAAAGATTATTACAAGAGACAAAGAAGGACACTACATAATGATCAAGGGCTCAATCCAAGAAGAAGATATACAATTGTAAATATTTATGCACCCAACACAGGAGCACCTCAATACATAAGGCAAATGCTAACAGCCATAAAAGGGGAAATCGACAGTAACACAGTCATAGTAGGGGACTTTAACAGCCCACTTTCACCAATGGACAGATCATCCAAAATGAAAATAAATGAGGAAAAACAAGCTTTAAATGATACATTAAACAAGATGGACTTAATTGATATTTATAGGACATTCCATCCCCAAACAACAGAATACACATTCTTCTCAAGTGCTCATGGAATATTCTCCAGGATAGATCATATCTTGGGTCACAAATCAAACCGTGGTAAATTTAAGAAAATTGAAATCATATCAAGTATGTTTCTGACCACAACATTATGAGACTAGATATAAATTACAGGAAAAAAATCTGTAAAAAATACAAGCACATGGAGGCTAAACTATACACTATGTAATAACAAGGAGATCACTGAAGAAATCAAAGAGGAAATCAAAAAATACCTAGAAACAAATGACAATGAAAACACTATGACCCAAAATCTATGGGATTCAGCAAAGTCAGTTCTAAGAGGGAAGTTTATAGCAATACAAGCCTACCTTAAGAAACAAGAAACATCTCAAATAAACAACCTAACTTTACACCTAAAGCAATTAGAGAAAGAAGAACAAAAAAACCCCAAAGTTAGCAGAAGGAAAGAAATCATAAAGATCAGATCAGAAATAAATGAAAAAGAAATGAAGAAAACAATAGAAAAGATCACTAAACTAAAACTGAAAGCTGGTTCTTTGAGAAGATAAACAAAATTGATAAACCATTAGCCAGGCTCATCAAGAAAAAAAGGGAGAAGACTCAAATCAGTAGAATTAGAAATGAAAAAGGAGAAGTAACAACTGACACTGCAGAAACACAAAGGATCATGAGAGATTACTAAAAGCAACTATATGCCATTAAAATGGCCAACCTGGAAGAAATGGAGAAATTCTTAGAAAAGCACAACCTTCCAAGACTGAACCAGGAAGAAATAGAAAATATAAACAGACCATTCACAAGCACTGAAATTGAAACTGTGATTCAAATCTTCTAACAAACAAAAGGCCAGGACCATATGGCTTCACAGGCGAATTCTATCAAACATTTAGAGAAGAGCTAACACCTATCCTTCTCAAACTCCTCCAAAATTTGGCAGAGGGAGGCACACTCCCGAACTAATTCTACAAGGCCACCATCATCCTGACACCAAAACCGGACAAAGATGTCACAAAGAAAGAAAACTACAGGCCAGTATCACTGCTGAACATAGATGCAAAAATCCTCAACAAAATACTAGCAAACAGAATCCAACAGCATATTAAAAGGCTCATACACCATGATCAAGTGGGTTTTATCCCAGAAGTGCAAGGATTACTTAATATACACAATGTGATGCACCATATTAACAAACTGAAGAATAAAAACTATATGACCATCTCAATAGATGGAGAAAAAGCTTTCAACAAAATTCAACACCTATTTATGATAAAAAAACCTCCAGAAAGTAGGCATAGAGGGAACTTACCTCAACATAATAAAGGCCATATATGGCAAACCCACAGCCAACATCATCCTCAATGCCGAAAAACTGAAACCATTTCCACTAAGATCAGGAACAAGGCAAGGTTGCCCAGTCTCACCACTATTATTCAACATTGTTTTGGAAGTTTTAGCCAGAGCAATCAGAGAAGCAAAAGAAATAAAAGGAATCCAAATGGGAAAAGAAGTAAAGCTGTCACTGTTTGCAGATGACATGATACTATACATAGAAAATCCTAAAGATGCTACCAGAAAACTACTAGAGCTAATCAATGAATGTGGTAAAGTAGCAGGATTCAAAATTAATGCAGAGAAATTTCTTGCATTCCTATACATTAATGATGAAAAGTCTGAAAGTGAAATTAAGGAAACACTCCCATTTACCACTGCAACAAAAAGAATAAAATACCTAGGAATAAACCTACCTAAGGAGACAAAAGACCTGTATGCAGAAAAGTTTAAGACACTGATGAAAGAAATTAAAGATGATACAAATCGATGGAGGGATATACCATGTTCTTTGACTGGAAAAATCAACATCGTGAAAATGAATATACTATACAAAGCAATCAACAGATTCAGTGCAATCCCTATCAAGGTACCACTGGCATTTTTAACAGAAATAGAACAAAAAAATTCACAATTTGTATGCAAACACAAAAGACCCCGAATAGCCAAAGCTATCTTGAGAAAGAAAAACGGAGCTGGAATAATCAGGCTCCCTGACTTCAGACTATATTACAAAGCTACAGTAATCAAGACAGCTTGGTACTGGCACAAAAACAGAAACAGAGATCAATGGAACATGATAGAAAGCCCAGAGATAAACCCACACACATATGCTCACCTTATTTTTGATAAAGTAGGCAAGAATATGGAGAAAAGACAGCCTCTTCAATAAGTGGTGCTGGAAAAACTGGACAGCTACATGTAAAAGTATGAAATTAGAACACTCCCTGACACCATACACAAAAATAAACTCAAAATGGATTAAAGACCTAAGTGTAAGGCCAGACACTATCAAACTCTTAGAGGAAAACATAGGCAGAACACTCTATGACATACATCACAGCAAGATTCTTTTTGACCCAGCTCCTAAAGAAATGGAAATAAAAACACAAATAAACAAATGGGACCTAATGAAACTTAAAAGCTTTTGCACAGCAAAGGAAACCATAAACAAGACCAAAAGACAACCCTCAGAATGGGAGAAAATATTTGCAAATGAAGCAACTGACAAAGAATTAATCTCCAAGATTTACAAGCAGCTCATGCAGCTCAATAACAAAAAAACGAACAACCCAATCCAAAAATGGGCAGAAGACCTAAATAGACATTTCTCCAAAGAAGATATACAGATTGCCAACAGACACATGAAAGAATGCTCTACATCATTAATCATTAGAGAAATGCAAATCAAAACTACAATGAGATATCATCTCATACCAGTCAGAATGGCCATCATCAAAAAATCTAGAAACAATAAATGCTGGAGAGGGTGTGGAGGAAAGGGAACACTCTTGCACTGTTGGTGGGAATGTAAATTGATACAGCCACTATGGAGAACAGTATGGAGGTTCCTTAAAAAACTACAAATAGAACTACCATACGACCCAGCAAGCCCACTACTGGGCATATACCCTGAGAAAACCATAGTTCAAAAAGAGTCATGTACCAAAATATTCATTGCAGCTCTATTTACAATAGCCAGGACATGGAAGTAACCTAAGTGTCCATCATCGGATGAATGGATAAAGAAGATGTGGCACATATATACAATGGAATATTACTCAGCCATAAAAAGACACGAAATTGAGTTGTTTGTAGTGAGGTGGATGGACCTAGAGTCTGTCATACAGAGTGAAGTCAGAAAGAGAAAAACAAATACCATATGCTAACACATATATAGGGAATCTTAAAAAAAAAAAAAAAAGGTCATGAAGAACCTAGGGGTAGGATGGGAATAAAGATGCAGACCTACTAGAGAATGGACTTGAGGACACGGGAACGGGGAATGGTAATCTGGGACAAAGTGAGAGAGTGGCATGGACATATATACACTACCAAATGTAAAGCCGATAGCTAGTGGGAAGTAGCCACATAACACAGGGAAATCAGCTTTGTGCTTTTTGACCACCTAGAGGGGTGGGATAGGGAGGGTGGGAGGGAGGGATATGCAAGAGGGAAGATATATGGGGATATATGTATATGTATAGCTGATTCCCTTTTTACAAAGCAGAAACTAACACACCATTGTAAAGCAATTATACTCCAATTAAGATGTAAATAAATAAATAAATAAACAAAGTCATTTCGAGCTAAAAACTAAGCTAGAAGAAGTACAAGAAACACAAAAATATGGATATAATAGTAAGTGCTCTGGAGCGTATTTTATAAAGTTGTCTTTTCAAGCAGGTGACTTTATGTTGCAGTAAAAAGCCACTCTCAAACTTTAGAAGCATGGTCAATATGGTTTGGCAAGAAGGCTCTGATCACTAAAGACATGAACACTGGCTGACAGTCCACCAGTGTATGATTCCATTACCTCAGTAAGGCCCTTCAGGCAGAAAAAGAGAACACAGAGAACTCTTCACTTGTTCTTAATTGTTTCCACCCGGAATTGATGTGTATTACATTTCATGAAGCTAAGCAGAACAAAAGGACAATCCTAATTTAAATAAGGCAGGAAGTATAATTGTCTTTTCGGCCTGTAATGTCAAGATAATTGAAAATATTAGTGAGCAGTATGAATATCTACCTAAAGAGAACTATGAGACACTTGTATGTTGGAGGTATTGATAGTTTGTCATATATAGGTGTGAGATTATTTACATAGTGATATAAAGTGCAACGTGCATATAGTGGAAAAAAATCTTAAAGAAGTCAATTTTAGCAGCCATTCTCTGGAGGAATAATTCACTCTTTATTATGGTAATTGAAACCTCTTTAGAAAATTAAGTTGATAAATAGTAATGCATATCTAGAAGCTAACTAGAAATGAAAATATATAAAAGAAGAAACAAACGACTAAAACAATCAAAATGCTCATTGAGGAATTTGAGTGATTTTATTTTCAAGTCTTATTTTAGTTTTTTAAATTATTATTTTGCTTAGTATGACATCTGTATTGAAATAATAATAACAATAATAATAATAAAGCTAAGCTAAAATTTTATGTGGGTCAAGCATGAAGATATTTTGTATTTCAATATTCATGATAACTGCCTATTTGTTATCAGTTAAAAACCCATAGATTTCATTAAAATATATAAAATATCCTCTTTTCTTAATTCATGTTATTTTCTCTCCAAGCTTCAACAACTATAACAATTTAAGATCAACCTCCTAATCAGACAAAGCCACATTCAAATCCCCTATTATTTACTAGATGTTTGAGCAAGTAGCATAACATATATAAATCTTGATTGTTTTAAACAAATGTAAACAGTTGTTGGTAATTTGTAAAATGAAGATAAAATTTTATTGTAAGGCTTAAGTGATATGCTATATGTACAGTGCAAGATATATAATAGATCAACAAATATGAAGTTAATTCCTTATATCCTTTCATGTAATAATTTGGTGAATATGTACTTTATTTCCTTGGTTGACCATTTTATTAATGATTCCATTAATTACGTCTGTTCCAAACAGACATGTTTTGGTATTCCAGAGAACATAGCTGTTGCTTTGGTTGTTGTTGTATTCTTATTTTGAAATTTTAAATTTGTGGTTATATATACAAGCCTTTCTGTGAGCTGGATACAAGCTAAACTATATGTTCTTTCAGATAAAATTTACAATGATAAGACCAAGAACATGTAATTTAACAAGACATTGTGAAGTTTAAGTTTTCCATTGAAAGGAACCTGAGAATTTGACTTTGCCATTTAGTTATTCCGTGACTTTGAGCATGCTGCTTGCCTTTAGAGATTATTACATTATTTGTAAAATAAGAGGGGATGGACTAAATGATCTTGAAATTTCAACCAGTTCTTTTATTCTTTGATTTCAGTGAACTACCCTAATAAAATTCTCTGGGTTTTTATATTTTATTTGATTAAATCTAAATGTATGAATTGTTTCTGCATTGTTTAGAATGAGTTTTTCTATTAGGTTAAACTGTACTGAAGCAGCTCTCTTTTTTTGTACATTTATTATTTCAAGACAGCGAAAGCATAGAAACAGCACATTCCATTTGTTTACAACATATTTGAATGAGTAATGAAAAGAGAAGAGTGTGCTAATAGAGCATATCATATTCACATAACTCTTTCTTCTTTGTACTAATAAGAATATCACAATGTCATAATCAGCCTCTGTACAAATATTGCTTTCTTCCCAGGGGACATGTAAGATAATTTATCAGTAACAATGATCTTCTTTTGTAATTATCTATTATTTTTTTAAAAAGTCATTCATCTCATTAAAAAATTCTAAATAACACAAAGGAAATTTTAAACTTTGACTCTATGAAAATTAATGAAAACTAATCCAACATATTCCACAAGGTTTTATTTTCTTTGAAATCAACAAATACGATTAATTTTATATGTGACATTCTCATTATTACACTGCTTATAATTTTCTCACTGTAGTCTAATTTAGAAATGTTGAGCATGAGGTACCAATCTAAGTAAACAATAATATTAGTGTCCTCAGTAGATATTATCTCTTCACATTCTTTGGATCGAATAATACTGATGTCACATAAGAGCTTCAGGTCATTTTCTTCAAGCTAATGTTAATATCTAGTGAATTCCCTTTACCGATATATTGTGTTGATTAACTGGAATAAATAATGTCAAAGCACTTTTTCAACTACACAGTACTATTTAAGATATTAAAGTGAGTTGAAACTAATTTAAATAAACTCTAATATCAGTTTTAGTGATTGAAGGTAAGCTCAGAGGACAAAAAGCTATGAGGTCTTCATGTAATGGTGAAAAAAGATGCATGGATAATTTTGCACAATTTGGATAATTTGGGGGCCTTTGAAATGAAGTTTGCTCAGTCTAATTTATTCAACCAAGACCTTTCTTCCAGCCTTCTCCAGAGACTTATGACCTTTTATGAAGGTAATTGTGTATTAGGGAAAAAGAAATAGAACTTTTGGGAACTACTGGACCCAGGTCTGAACTGTCACTATCTCAGGAGACTCAAAATGTCACTAGGGTCCACAAGTCAGAATAGAAGCTTATGGAGGCCAGGTGATCAATCAAGTTTTAGCTTAGATCCCTGTCAAAATGGGCCCACTGGATTCCCAAACCCATCCTGTGGTTATTTTCCCAGTTCCAAAATGCATGATTAGAATAGATATTCTCAACAGCTGTCAGAATCCTCACATTAGTTAACTGATGTGCACAGTGAAGGCTAAAAGGATGGAAAAAGTCAAGTGGAAACCACTAGAAATGCATTTACCTAGGAAAATAGTAAACCAAATGCAATAGAAAGTTTTTCAAGTGATTGCAAAATTAGTAGTATCACCATCAAGGACTTGAATGATGCAGGGGTTGTGATTCCTACCATGCCCCCATGCAACTCACCTATTTGTCCTGTACAGAAGACAGTTGGATCTTGGATAATGACAGTGGATTATCACAAGTTTAACCAGGTGGTAACTTTAATCACAGTTGCTATACCAGATGTGGTTTTAATGCTTCGGCAAATTAACACATGCCTTAGAACCTGACATGCAGCCACTGATCTGAAAAACTACTTTCTTCTATACCTGTCAGTAAGGTACAACGAAGCAGTTAGCTTTCATCTGGCAAGACCAGAATCACACCTTCACTGTCCTACCTTAGGGGTATATCAACTCTCCAGCCCTATGTCATAATTTAGTCAGCAGGGATCTTTTGTATTTCCCTTACACAAGATTTCACACTGGTCCATTACATTGATGATATTATGCTGATTGGACCTAGTAAGCAAGAAACAGCAACTATGTTGATGTTTTAAAGACATTTAAGTATCAGAGGATGGGAAATAAATCTGACAAAAATTCAGTAGCCTTCTACCTCAGTGAAGTTTCTAGGGTTCCGGTGTGGGATAAGTCAAGATATCTCTTTTCAGGTGAAGGATAAATTGTTGCATATGGTCCCTCCTACAACGAAAAAAGAGACACAATGCCTGTTGAACCCCTTTGGATTTTGGAGGTAACATATTCCTCATTTGAGTGTGTTATTCCAGCCCATAGGGAGTTCCCTATGGTCAGTTGACAAAGGAAGAGAAAACTTGAGTCCAGTTTGCAGATATTCCTATAGATGCAGGCACCACCACAAAGTGGATAGGTACAGCACTATAGTCCATTTCTGGGACATCCCTGAAGGACAGTGGTGAAGGAAATCCTATGAATGGGCAGAACTTCAATGAGTGTACCTGGTTTTTCATTTTTCTTGGAGGAAGAAATGACCAGGTGTGTGATTATATACAAACTCATGGACTGTGTGTGATCAATAGTTTGGCTGGTTAGTCAGGCACTTGGAAGGAACATGATTGGGAAATTGGTGACTAGGAAGTTTAGTGAAGAGCTATAAGAATTGACCCCTCTAACTTGGAAAATAACATGAGAATATTTGTGTTCCATGTGAATACCCATCAAAGTGTGACCTTAGCAGAGGAGTATTTTAATTATCAATTGCATAGGTTGACCCATTCTGTGAGTACAAGTCAGCCTCTTTTCCTAGTCACCACTGTCCTCGATGAATGGGATAATACACAAAGTGCCCATGGTGGCAGGAATGTGGGTTGTGGCAGGAATGCAGGTTTTGCCTGGGCTGGACAACATGGATTTCAACTCACCAAGGCTGACCTGGTAATAGCTGCTGCTTAAGGTACAGTCTGCCAGCAATAGAGATCAACACTGCATCCTCAGTATATCACCACTCCTCAGGGTGATCACCCAGCTACCTGGGGGCAGGTAGACTACATTGAATTGCTTCCATTATGGAAGGAGCAGAATTTTGTTCTTATGAGTAGACATTTACTCTGCATACAAAAGTACCGTCCCTCCAGGCCAAAATGTCCATCTATGGATTTCCACAATACCTTATCTACCATCATGATATTCCACAGGGCATTGCTTCTGATCAAGAAACTCACTTCACAGCAAAGGCAGGACAGCAATAGTCACATTCTCATGGTATCCATTGGTCTTATCAAGTTCCCCATCATCCTGAAGCAGCTGGCTTGACAGAATAGTGGAATGGCCTTTTGAATACTCAGTTAAATTGCCAGCTGGGTGGCACTGACTCAGTGTCTAATATATCATGCAATTTGTCCCATAGCCAGGATTTACAGGTCCAGGAATCAAGAGGTAAAAATGAGAGTGGTGACATTCACTATTATCCCTAGTGAACCATTAGCGAAAGCTTATCTTCCTGTCCCCATGACTTTATTCTCTGATGGCCTAACCCATCTTAATTCCAAAGGAAAGGATGCTTCCATCAGAAGGCACAACAGTGAATCCACTGAACTGAAAGTTAAGACTGTCCCCCAGAACTTAGGGCTTCTTACATCTCTGAATTAACAAATAAGAGAGTTACTGTGCGGTTGGGGTGAGTGATCCTGACTACCAAGGAGAAATTCAACTACTATTTCACAGTGGAATTAAGGAAGAGTATGTCTATAATAAAGAGATCCCTTAAAACATCTCAGTATTGTCCTTTGACTGAAGTCAATGATAAACTACTTAACAACCAAGTGCAGGCAGAACTACTAGTGGCCCAGACCCTTCATAAATAAAGGATTGGATAACCCCACAACATAAAGAACCACAAACAACTGAGATTCTTGATGAAATCAAAGGGAATATAGAAAGGATAGTGAAAGAAAGTAGTTATAAATACCAGCTATACCTCATGACCAGTAGAATTGCAGACTGTAATCATCATCATCATATATATTTACTCCTTATTTTATTATATGTTTGTGTATAAATGTATGTGTGTAGAATATCTTTGTTCTCTTCCTTCTCTTATCCCTTATCAAGTAACATAAGAAGTATTGATTTTATATCATGATATTTAAGTCATTGGATATCAAAGAGAAGAGCAAAGACCACTCAAGGACTTTGTATCCTCTTCTGTGGAAAATATTGGTATGTTTTTGGTTGTACACAGAATAGTTTTTCCATGTTAGGTAGAAGTATGACCTTGTTTTATTATGTTATTGTTTTTAGTTGTAGATCAAGTATGGTTTAAGGAGATGTGTATGAATGCTCACATGGCTGGGTCGCATGGTACCCAGATATTTGGTCAAACACTATTCTGGATGTTTCTGTGAGGGTGTTTTGGATGAGATTAACATTTAAATTGGTTCCACTTGAGTAAAGCAGTGCCCTCCATAATGTGGATGGGCCTCACACAATCGGTTGAAACCCTGAATAGAACAAAAAGACCCCCTTCTCTCCCCTCACCCAAGCAGGAGGGAATTCTCCAGCACACTGCTTTCAACTTCATCTACAACACTGGCTCTTCCTAGTACTACAGTAGACAGCCTTCAGAGGGAAGACATTAATGTCAAGAGAATGAAGTTTTTCCTCATTCTTACGGTTAAAATTCTGAGTGCCCTTTTAGCTGAGACTTTACTTCAAAGTGAGAAATTAATTAAGGGATTTTCCTTGCCCTGAAATGTCAGAGACTGAAGACAAGAGGAAAGGCCCAAAGAGAAGTATTCCATGTGGGAAATAAGACTCCAGATTGATTGAGCCTGTTATCACCCTGAATGGGCATCTAGACATAAAAATGTAAATTGCGTTCTCAAGACAAGAAGGTACCTCTTGCTTTGATTTATCTTTGGGATACTAACTAGAAATAAAGGATTAGGGGACATATTTTTTCCTGTGCCCTGCACCCTTCTTACCCCTGGAAAGTTGCCCTTTCTCATGCTATGTGGTGGCACTGCCAATCATGTGGCCTCATCTTTTTCCTGGCAATAGGCATCAGTATGGAATACAAAGGGGCTATTTACAGTCCTTCCATTATACTGGATAATCATTCACTAAATCACAAATAAAAGGAAAAGGGCTTGGGTTTCCAGAGGCCATCTTCCCTTCTGTATGGTAGACTAAGCCATCATTAAAAGAGATGTGAGTAAACAAGAGTAAATTGCAAGACCAAGCAGAGTCAAGATACTAAAGGGGCCAGGAAGAATCTCTATGGCATTTTTTGGGACCCTGGATCCATAATGCATATTAGCACCATTTAAACTTGTCTTAAGGTAGGTCACTCATTCTACCTTCAACAAATAAAATATAGCAAGTAATATACAATAACATATAGTATATAGCCAGGGATTGCTCACAGTGATACTAGTGCATTAGAGAAAATATGGGAAATGTCCCTACCTATGTTAGGCTCACATTCTAACAGAGTGAGGAAACTAAGAGATAAGCTCGTGTTTCGGAGTTGAGTTTCTAATACTCCAAATGAAAAATCTTTGTGAATACCATAGTCTTCATGCCTTAATTCAAGTAAGGAATATATCGGCAAGGGGTCAGGGAGCCAGAGGGTCAGTTAGGGATTCCTTAAATACTTAGATACAATGTTTATGGTCACACTGTGAAGTGGTATTCATGTCATTGGCAAGTAGATTTTATTTCAGCAGTCAGATATATTCCAAGAAAAATAAGGGTTTTATATAAATCAAGTGGTGGTTCAGCTGTACTATTTTACCAGAGATAAAATTTCTATTCAGAATGCCCCATCTTCATTTTGGATGGATTATATATCATTATAGCTTAGATGTAATTATCTTAGCCTCTCAGCCCTTCACTGCAGCTCCTTTATTTATCTGTGTGTGAATAAACAGTGACAGTAAAGGAAATCATTACATGATGAATCCCAGGTGAGACCTTTTGTAAAGTGAAGACTCATTTTATAATGCAATTTACCACCTCTTTATTTATTTTGTAAAATAGGACTTTAATATATGACATTTTCATAAAAAATAAAATCAGGAGGCCTCACTTATAAGTTGTCAAGTAATACTGACCTGAGTCATAATGTTATAATACTAGCAATACATAATATGAGAAATTATTCTCCTGAGTTACAGAATGTAAAGGGGATTTAAAAACCAAAACCTCTTAGTACCCAGAGGATGTTTTATATGGACTTAAGCCTTTGAATTCTTAGTAGCAAAATTATTATAATTAATATTTGGTCATGAGTTAAGCTAACATTAAAAGGAGCACAGATTTTTTTTTTCTTTTTCTGAGTGAATGAAAACTTTTAATTCTTTCTAAGTAAGAATAAAAGACTTAAGGGCCTTTTATCTCTGAAGGTGTTTCCAGAGGTATTAGAAACACACAGATAATAAAGTCTCTTTACTGTCATAGTCATGCATGACATTTTGCCTGCTTTATTCTTTCTTTATTTTTAACGGGAGAAATACCTTTATTCTTCTGTTTCCAGAAATTACAACTGGAGACAAAGACTGCAAAGTGAACGCCCTGACTTTGCTGGCAGTTTAATTGGATTAGAAGTGTGTTTGATACTGAGAAGATTTTGTGTTTAATCATTAGGCAGGATCCACTGTAGGTGAGACTGTGGACAAGGTCAAGAACTTCTTCAGCAACCATACTCTGGCCCTGCCTAGTGCCCAGGGCTCACAGACTCCTTTCCTGCAATTCAGCAGTGTTCAGGTTTGGGATCTGAGGTCAGAGTTATATAAGGACTTAATGTGAATGAACCTGCATTCAGTATCAAGATTTTCTTACTCAATGTGAGTGATTCTCCAATGTACCTTCTGGTCTGCCAGTCTTATGAGGTAACCCTCTAGTATTTGAAGCTAGATTCATTTTCCAATGACTGTCCCATTCCAGACATAAAGTCTATTTTTAGCCTTTGCAAACTCACAATTTGTCCTGTTCTTCCACAGCCAACTTCATGTCTACCTGCTAACATCCAACATCTCTTTTCCATATTTCTCCAGGGTACAAGTGATCCACTTCCATTAGCCTACATTCATAGGACATGCTCTATGATCTAGACTCTACCCTTCCAACCCTCAACACACCCAATTCAGCCCCATTTAAAAGGATGGGTAAATTACCATGTTTTCTGAAAATAGCTCACTTCCTTTCCTGTCCTATTAGTACTATTTATATGTTAAAGAGGTTGAGTTGGAAAAGCTTGTATCCATGTTTCCTTTGATTTAAACCAGAGATTTTGTTTTTCTTTTCACTCTGAGTTTTATGAATCATCTTCTTAGTTGAGATCAATTTAAGACAGGAATTCAAGTTTATCTGCTATATGAGGGAGACTATTTTTGGGGCATTAGGAATTTTGGCATCCCTCAGATCCACTCATATGAATCAACTCTTAAATATTTTCTTTTAAAAAAAGAGAGTAGTTTAAGTTTCTTTAAAAAAAAACTTTTGAAAAAAATGCCAATCCTTGCTTTAATTAGGAAGTTGTTAATTGATAATGAAACATTAATATTATCTTGGTAAAATGTTAGTGAAATGTTAGCCTTAGAGTGTGAGCCAATTTAAAAAGTCACTCTGCCGATAAATTCACCCTTTCCTTTTTAATGAACATCCTTTCTTTTCCATCTTATCTTTTGGAAAATTCTCTGTTTTAGAATCTGATAAAGGAGTCTGGAATTCTGGTTTTGATACTTTCTTGTGCTCTCATTTATTTCTTAATTGGTCCACAACCTTTCCAAGCTTCAGGACCCTTTACTTTCTGTTACTTTGTGTTTGCTTCTTTCTTTTTGTTTGATTAATTATACTTGCCAAATGAGAAGAAAAAAAGGTATCATTCTGGGTTCAAATATAGTGTCCAGTTTTATATTTAACAAATAAATGTCCTAAATAAATGCTGTTTCCTACTTTCTTAACTTGCATAGCCTTTAAAAAAAAATTACTGCCTTGCATCCCTTACTGTACTTTTCTTTCTCTTCTATTTCCTCACACTTATTCTTTCAAATTATTATTATGTTATATCTTTACCATCACTCCCTTTCCCATTGTCAATATCCTTCCTTCCTCTCTTTTTCTTTCCATCTCTCTTAGAGGAACAGCTAACATTTCTGCCTGCAGTGAACTTTCTAGCTCTAAGCTAGTACTAAGGACAGGGCTGGAAACGCTGCCAGGAGTAAAAAGCAACATGTCTGACCTCCCTGGTTAAATGGGAGAAAGCACAGGTGTGATCATCTTAAACTCGCTTCATAAATAACTTAAACTCCTCTTCATGTAGAGAAACTAAGGTGCTTGCTTTTTTAACAATAAATTGAGATAGTGATCAAGTCTGAAAGACTGAGGAAAAGACCAATATTTGGAGAAATGCAATTTAGAAGATTAATAGAAATGTTAACAGAAACTTTTGAGACACTGGCTGGCTTTCAACAGGACAGTGAAAGAAACTTTTCAGCTGCAGAGAGAATTGAGGAAGCCCAGAAGCCCACAGGTATCAGGCTGGTTCATTGACACTCTCAGGAAGGCATCAACTGATATTGAAAAGAAGGAAAAAGGTTTAAAATTACTTGAAAATCAGACTAACAGGAAGGGAACTAAGGTAAATTTCAGCGCAGAAAATAGCAAAGTGCTTTGGAACAGATGAGTCTGGTTATTTACAAGGTTTGACTCTTATGTTTCCTTAAAGGCAGGAGTGGGATCGGGCTAGAAAAAGGACTGGGGAAAGATTTGCTCTCCTCTCTGCTCCAGGTGCCAGGTGCAGGATGGATATTTTAGGTGGTGACTCTTCCCTAGTGTGCAATAATATGATTCATATAAACATAACTTAGAGATATGGCAGGATTGGTTCTAGACCACTGCAATAATGTGAATATCACAGTAAAGTGATTCACCCAAAGGTTTTGGTTTCCTGGTGTATATAAAAGTTATGTTTACACTATACTATAGTTTATTAAGTATGCAACAGCATTATGTTTAAAAAATGTACATACCTTAATTTAAAAATACTTTATTACCAAAAAATGCTAACTGAGCCTTCAGTGAGTTATAATTTTTTGCAATAGTAACAGCACAGATCACTGATCACAGATCACCATAACAGAATAATGAAAAAAGTTTAAAATATTGCAAGAATTACCAAAACGTGAGACAGCAACACAGATGTGAGCAAATGCTGTTGGAAAAATGGTGCCAGTAGATTTGCTCAACACAGGGTTGCCACAAACCTTCAATTTGTTAAAAAAAAAAAATCACAATATCTGTGAAGCACAATAAAAAATAAAGCACAATAAAAGGAGGTATGCTTGTATATGACTAGGTCTTTCTTGATGATGCTGTTGGTTTAATCCTTTTGATCTTGCAAAATATTCTCCTGATTGGCTTTACATTGTATGTTTTCCTTTTCATTACTCTCCAGATCTCCACTGGGCCAGTGACAAATGGTCAAGCTGGAGAATAATGGAGCCATTGCCTGCAAATGACTCATGTTACCATTAAAATGAGTGTCTTTATGGGAATAATCCTCTTGTGTTTTCTTACCTACCAATTTAGTAGATTATAGAAAGCAGTAGTTTTCAGTTTCTGTTTAATCAGCACTTTTCTTCCTTTTAAACCCATGTAATATGGTATACACATCAAAAAGGAATTCAAGGGACATTGCAGAATGGTGGCCTTCTCAACTCCATTTTCCATCTTTCCCAAAATGGCTTCTATGTGGCATCAGTCCAATCTCTGAGGGTCTGTATATTGTCCATATATACATATCTTATAAAGACTTAGGGTGGGGTGGGGATGGTGGTGTGCTGAATTGGGCGATTGGGATTGACATGTATACAGTGATGTGTATAAAATTGATGACTGATTTAAAAAAAAAAGAAAATCAGCTACACCCCATTATAAAAATAAATTACCAAAAAAAACGACTTAGGGATATTGGCTACCTCTGACTTAAATTTGGTCATTTTTCTGTAGACTATTTTTAAAATACTAGCATAAGAGCTTAGGCAATGAGGGAATGCACAATATAGAACTATTACGTGATCTTAACAGGCCACGAGATCTGATTAGAGGCTGAGAAAGATGAAAGTAAAAAATGCAAAAGAAGATAAAATTGATAAGGCCTGTAAACATTCTGTTCAAGTTTGACCTCTCATGCATGTAGGAACAGAATGATGATGGCCAAATATGTGTGATTCTTTGAGAGAGCACAGAAGACTTTTACTGTTAATAAAGATAAGTCATAATGAGTCAATTAGAGATCATTTATTTTTCTATCAACGTCCTCTCTTTTGCCTTTCTAGCAAAACAAAAACAGTCAAAGAACAGGTCTAAGGTGAGAAAATAACATGTTGATTTTGAAGAAATAGTCAACAAGTAGAACAGACAGAAGAAAGGCAAAGACTGAATTTCTATCAGCTTTCTTCTTAAGCCGCTCCAAATAAACACACTATCTGAGTAAAATTAGCATGCTTCCCTGAACAGAAAACTTTAAGAAAAACCCTCCACAGTTCGTTTCTCTTCATCTGCTACTCAGACTGTCATCTCTCTTTACATAAATATCTTCTGTCTGTTTATTCAACAAATGATCTTGGGTGCTATGGTAAGCCAGGCATTGCACTAGGTACCAAGCAGGATTTTGAAGTAAACAATTCAATTTGGCCACTTGTCAGTTTTTTCAGGGGTCTAGAATTATTATCTTATCCCAAAACTGATGGGAAATAATTTGTGTCATTTCTGTAGGAAAATGTAAATTTCTGCCTCTCACTGGCTGCCTTATCTAAGAGAACAAAGAAGGTACATATTCTATGAAATCTAGTACCAGTTTGTCAGAATCAAATATGAGAAAGATGATAGAAGAAGAGGACAGAAAGTATTTTTACCTTTTGCTTTAATGTGTCTTTCTATTCTTCCTCCATAGCTCCTCAGAGGTTAAAAGGAAAGAAATAAAACTCTCATCACTCATCTGTTTCTGCTCAAGCAACCCTGAGGGCTACTTCCTGTTTTGCTGTGTGTGAATAATAGTCTGGCACTGAGGGCAACTGGCTTGTGTTTTATTTTATTGTACTGCTGTAAAGCAATTTTGGTCTCCAATTGAACATTTCATTTCTTCTTTATTAAATTTCACTATTGTTCTTTCACCTCAGGTAGTTAGAGTAGTAGCACTTATATTTTTGGAGAGCACATTTTCTCCAATGTAAGTGCTTATCATAAAGAACCTGGTGCTTTTCAGTACAAGGAATCCAGGCAAGATAAGCTGGAAATGGGTACTTAGACCTTGGAAGGGCAGAGTGCAGGCACTTGTACAATAGAGAGGGAGGAAGGAGGGTAGGCGGGTGAACAGAAATAATGCAGGGCAGATCAATGTGATGCCTAATCAATGTGGCAAAAGGGTCAAACCTTCATGGTTGCGATGTGATTGATAATGCTCTTCATATCTGTGAACATGAATGTGAACTCTGCTGAGGCTAGAGGCAAAGGACAAAAGCTACCAGTATAGTCGATTTAAGGCCGAGTTCAAGTGTCACCTTTTCTATTAAGTCCTCTCTGACTCCATCAGCCCTCACTGCTCTTTCTCTTCAATGAGCTTATACATTGCTTCCTTCACTGCTACACAATTTAACATTTAACCATTTTTTGTATTATTTGTTCTTTTTTTCAACACTTTTGTGTATGTAATGCTGTTGGTTTACATGATCACACCTTACTGCTTAAGTAGCCTGCGAGGCTTTAGGGGCAGCAGGTGTGTCCTCAAAGAGATAACCTGATGTGGCATTTAATATAACCATACTAATTGTATAAGGTAAACACAACAATTATAATATTTAAAACACAGAATATGCATTATCACAGGTTTATATAATTTGCCTGTGTCGATATTAAAATTTAAACACAGATCTATAAACCCCTACAACTCACATTTACTCTATTATAAAGCAGCACTAGAATTCTACTCAAAAAATCAGAATTCTAGTCTGAACACGATTCCCTTCCAATTGTCCACTGTGGACTTTCACTGCCTTTTTCTGAGCCTCAATTTCATCATCTATAACATGAATATAATAGCACTTGTGAAACTTCTTAATATGGTTGAAATTTCAACAAAATCCTAACAAATACAAAGAGATGTCTAAATTAAAAAGTAATATTCAAATTAAAGAATGATGTTTTTATCTTCTTTCATATCCCCTCAGTGCCAAACACAGTGCTGATATATGAAAGCCATTCAACTCTTTTTAAATGCCATAGTTTTTAAAATGATGATGAAATGAGGAAAATAAAGTTCTGGGAGCAGTTCTATAAAAAATGTAGTCAATTCTAGTAGGCTTTTATGTTGTTTTTAAAATTTAATTTCAGGTGTGTGTGTGTGTTTATTGTGTTGAGCAAGATTAGGGTGTGGGGAGAGGAGAAATGGTTTGGTGTCTGGAAATATTCATATTAGCAGAGACTTTACACAGAAAACAAATTAGTTCTGCAAAATTCAGTTGTTAATACATCAGGGAAAAAAATTCAACTGAAGTTATTGATTTGGTGTATTCAAGTGGTAATTGGGCCCCAGAAGATAGTTGCTAAACCCAATATTTTTTGTTTAAAAAAATTCTGGAACATTGCCTGACCCCTATTTCCCATGTACCCTCTCCATTACCTAAGGCAAAATAATTTAAATTCAGTTTGTTGGAATCTGATGTTTATTTTGAAATTCTAATTATGAGAGGCTTTTAAATTGGTAGCCCCCACTAAACCATGCCTTCTTATACTCAGGTACTTATGTAATTCTTTCCTACATTTACTCTGGGCTTGGCCACATAGTTTGCTTTGATGGTTGGGACATTAGCATGGCAATGAAAGAAGAGGCTTGAAGAGTAATTGCACATCTGGGCTTGTCATCTTAGAACCCCCTCTCCTGGAAGACAGCCACCATTCTGTAAAGAAACTCAGACAAGACTACTAAATAATGAGAGGTGACACAGAATGAGGGAGACCTTGAAGGTTGAGAGACCACCTTGGAAATTCCAGCACCAATCGAGGTCACATTTGAATAAAGTTGCTTGAGTGACTTCAAAGAAAAATGTGGAGCAGAACCGCCCACAGATTTATAATAATGTTACTTAAAGCCACTACGTTTTGCTTACTATGTTTTGCTTCAACAGATAGTTAAAACACTCATGAAGATTCAAACAGTATAGACAGAACACAAATTTCATCCTCCACTATCCTTGAATTGGCTGTCTTCCTCTCAATTATATTAGGATGAATGTAATCAGAAAGCTGAGCTTTAAGTTTCTCTTGAGTTCACTACAGTACCCTTTACCATCTAAAACTCAAGACTATTGTTTAGGAAGATTTATACTCCTTCTTTATATGCTCTCATAAGGAGACAGTGGAGAAAACTTTGATTTTGCTTCAACCCTGTTTCTCTTCAGCCTCTCAAGAACTATCACACCAGAATTTGCAAATAAGCACAAAGATATTTTTGAGGAATTGGGACTGCATAAAATGTGGAAAACCAACGCTGGAAAAATCTTGTGAAATGAGAGTCCAAAGTAGTATCTCCGAAGGACTTTACCTTGCCTCAGCATTCTCTCTCATGTAGGGTACCCATTTCCTAGCTTAATATTTATGGCCCATTCCTCAAAAACCTCAAAGCTCTTCTTCAAGTGTCTCTGACTTTCATTCACATGTGAATAATATCCGTTTCTATTTCAAACAGGACTCTTGCTCTCTGAATCTCTTCTCCTCCTCCTTCTGTCCCTTTCTCTAAATGTTCTCATGTCTCAATTACTCTCTGTAGATGGCACTTCAGGTCTTTGGCAAGATGGTCAATTTTCTTTATTACTTCACAAGTTTCAAAGAATCATGTTGGGGACCTAGAGTAGGAGAATAGAGAGAAAATGTAGAATGACAGATCTCAAGGGCTCCTCTGTAATATTCTCATTACATTAAGTTGCAGGCAAGTTTCTTTCTTGATAAGACTATTGAATCAAATATGTGAAACTTATTCCAGGGTTAGACATTTATTCTGGAGGCTGTTACAATCTAAACTCATATCAACAGGGAACTTATTACCTTACCTGACTCATATTCACTATTACCCCTCTGGAATTAGTAAGCACCATTGTTCTGCACAGTAGAATTAAATGAACTACATGACACTTCATAGACTGCTTTCTACATTACCTCAAATGAATATCTGAATTGACCATTTTAGTGTTAAAAAAAAAACTGTGTATTTTTATTTCACTATTTCTTAAGTATATGGGGGACAGCAAAAAAAGGAAAAACAGGGGAAAAGGTAAATGGCCAATTCTTAAGTTACAGAAATATTTACTTTTTAAAGTAAACGAAAAAATAAAAATAGTCAATTAAACAAAAACAGTTATTTATGGAGGAGTGGCTCATTTTTTCCCAATTTTTCATTTATTTGAAGACCGTACTGTTGGCCAAGCTTTTCATTAATGTAAAAAAAAATAAAATCTATCTTGAATGTTTTTCTCTTCATAGCTGATGAAATGTTTTTAATGTAATGCATATGTTGAATGGAGAATCTAGAAAGTTTAAATTACTTAAGTAACAAATATTAATTTTATAATGCAATAAATTACACTGGCACTTTCCTCTGACTTTCTCTATCCTTAAGACTTGGGAATTAGGGGGACTCACATGGCAGAATTACCACTTAGAAACACATCATTAGCTAATAGATATTAATAAACTTTTTATTTTAGAGTAGTTTTAGAATGATTTCAAAGATAATACATAAAATTCTCATATACCGCATACCACACTCTTATTATTAGCATCTTAAATAGTATATATGTCACAGTTAATGACCAAAGACTGATATATTATTGTTAACCAAGTCCACACTTCATCTGGATTTTCTTAGTTTATCCCTATTGTCCTTTTTTTTTTCTTTTTTTTTTACTTCAGGATCCTATCCAGGATATTGCATTATATTTAATCATCATGCCTCCTTAGGCTTCTCTAGACTGTGATGGTTTCTTAGACTTTCCTTGTTTTTTGATGACCTTGAGAATTTTGAGGAATTCTGTTCCAGTATTTTATACAATTTCACTTAACTGAGATTTGTCCGATGTTTTTCTTATGGCTAAACTGTGGAATACGTTTTTGGGAAAAAGATCTCATTGGTGAAGTGCCATTCTTATTGCATCATATCAAGGATACATAATCAATAAGACTTATTACTGTTGATGTTAATCTTGATCACCTGACTTAAGACTATTTCTCCAGTTTCTATACCATAAAGTTACTCTTATTCCTCCTTTCTTCCACACTGTATTCTTTGGAAGAAAGTCAGTGTGCCCAGCCCACAGTTAAAGAATGGGGACTTATGCTCCACCACTTTGAAAGGTGAAGTATCTAAAAAAATATTTGGAGTTCTGCAAGGGATATTTGCCTATATTCCCCCATTTGTTATTTATTAAATGTTTTATTTATGCCATTATAGACTTATGGATATTTGTTTTATACTTTATGTTAAAATCCAATACAACTTTACATTTTTTGGTCAAATTGTCCCTGTTTTTGCCAGCAGAGCTCTTTTGGTTGTCCCTCGTATCCATTTGACATACAAACATCATTGTGTCTCTTCTGTTTGGTTTATTAGCTTGATTGTTTGTTTTTAGCACTTTTTCGTTTTTTGGCATTAGAAGATGCTTTAGGCTCTTGTATATTTATTTCCCAAATCCTAGAATAAGCTATTTCTCTAAGGAATCCTGTTTTCTATTGGGGAATAGTATTTAAAACCAATAAAATGTGGTATGTATTTACAGTGGAATACTACTCAGCCATTAAAAAAAGAATGAAATTTTGCCATTTGCATCACCATGGATGGACTTGGAGGGCATTATGCTAAGTGAAATGTCAGACCAAGAAAGACAAATACTGTATGATATCACTTAGACGTGGAATCTAAAAAATACAACAAAGTAGTGAATATAACAAAAAAGAGGCAGACTCACAGATATAGAGAACAGACTAGTGTTACCAGTGTAGGGGGAGTGGAACAGTAGAGCAATGGGGGAGCAGGAGGTAGAAACTATCGGGTGTAAAACAGGTTCAAGGATGTGTTGTACAACATGGGGATCGAGCCAATATTTTGTAATAACTGCAAATGGAAAGTAACTTTTAAAAACTGTATACAAATTAAAAAAAAAATTAAAAACCAAATATCATGGCACTAGATGTGCTCATTGCTACTGGAGCGTCATTGCTTCTAGGCACTCACAGCTAACAGATCAAGGAGATATATATGTGTAATATTACCAAGGTACTTGCACACATATATATTTCTATTTGTAACCATCTTCACGTGTATTAAATTAAAAATGAATGCGTACTGAAGTCTCCTACTCTAATCCATTACCATATGGATCACTCTATCCTGTTTCTCTGTAGCCTGCCATTCCATAAGTGTGATAACTGACTTCTATCACTTGATATTCACTTGCTCAATTGTTCAATTCCAATACACAGGTGTAATGGTTTCAGAATTGTCCACCTGTTATCCCCACGGAGCAGGGGAGAACAACCTTTTTAACTAGAGGGCAGTGCTCTGTACAATTCTGTTTGTTTTTTGTCTTGCAGAAACCACTCATTTCCAAAGTTACTTAAGTCAGCACATTATCACATTGTCCCCTTCACATTGTCACACACATTTGCAGTATATTTAGATTATTTTCCACATTCTGCATTTCATGGTGGGACTGCTGACCTATAAAATATTTTTAATTTGCATGCATTAAGATTTATCCTTTGTGTTGTAAACTTCTACTGGTTTTGACTGATTTGCTCACTTTATGTCTCTGTGTCACATTTTGGTAATTCTCACAATGTTTCAAACATTTTCATTATTTTCATATAGTTATGGTGATCTGTGATCAGTGATCTTTGATGGTATTATTTTAATTGTTTTGGGGCTTCACAAATCGCACCCATGCGAGATAGTGAACATAATGGATAAGTGCTATGTGTGTTCTTACTGCTCCACCAACCAGCTGTTCTCCCATCTCTTTCCCTCTCCTCAGACTTCCCCAGTCCCTGAGAAACAACAATATTGTAATTAGGCCAATTAATAACCTTACAATTGTCTCTAAATGTTCAAATAAAAGGAACAGTTGCATGTCTCTTGCTTTAAAGCAAAAGCTAGAAATGATTAAGCTCAGTGAGGAAGGCATGTTGAAAGCCAAGATAAGATAGGCTGAATGCAATGTCTTTTGCACCACTTAGTCAAGTTATGAATACAAAGGAAAAGTAATACTCCAGTGAACACATGAATGATAAGAAAGAAAAACAGCCTTATTGCTGATATGGAGAAAACTGATATGGAGTAAGTTTTAGTCTAGATAGAAGATCAAACCAGCTACAGCATTCCCTTAAGTCAAAGTTTGATCCAGAGCAAAGCCCTAAATCCCTTCAATTATTTGAAGGCTGAGAGAGGTGAGGAAGCTGCAGAAGAAAAGTTTGAAGCTAGCAGTGGTTGGTTCATGAGGTTTCAGGAAGGAATCCATCTCCATAACATAAAAGTGCAAGGTGAAGCAGCAAGTAATAATGCAGAAACTGTAGCAAGTTATCCAGAAGATCTAGCGAAGATAATTATTGAAGGTGGCTATACTAAATAACATATTTTCACTGCAGACAAAGTAGCTTTCTATCGGAATAAGATGTCATCTAGAACTTTCATAGCTAGAGAGGAGAAATCAATGCCTGGCTTCAAAGCTTCAAAAGGCAGACACTCTTGTTAGGGCCTAATGCAGCTGGTGACTTTAAGTTGAAGCCAATTCTCATTTACCATTCCAAAAATCCTAGGGCCATTAACAATTATGCTAAATCTACTCTGCCTGTGCTCTATAAATGGAACAACAAAGCCTGGATGACAGTACATCTGTTTACAGCATTGCTTACTAAACATTTTAAGCCCACTGTTGAGACCTACTTCTCAGGGAAAAAAAAAAAAAAAAAAGATTCCTTTCAAAATATCACTGCTTAGTGACAATGCACCTGTTGACCCAAGAGCTCTGAAGGAGATGTACAATGAGATTGATGTTGTCTTCATTCCTGTTAATACAACATCCACTTTGTAGACCATGGACCAAAGAGTAATTTTGACTTTCAATTGCTGTTATTTAAGAAATACATTTCTAAGACTATAGCTGCCATAGACAGTGATTCCTCTGATGGATCTGTGAAAAGTCAATTGAAAATCTTTTGGAAAGGATTCACCATTCCAGATGTCATGAAGAACATTTATGATTCATGAGAAGAGATCACAATATAAACATTAATAGCTTAGAAGAAGTTGATTCCAACCCTAATTATGACTTTGAGGTGTTCAAGACTTCAGTGGAGGGAGTAATTAATATGTGGTGGAAATAACAAGAGAATTAGAATTAGAAGTGGGGTCTAAAGATGTGACTGAATCCCTGCAATTTCATGATAAAATTTTAACAAAAGAAGAGTTACTTCTTATGGATGAGCAATTAAACTGATTTTTTTGAGATGGAACCTACTTCTGGTGAAGATGCTATGAAGATTGCTGAAATGTCAACACAGAATTTAGAATGTTACTTAGTTGATACAGCAATGGTAGGGTTTGAAAGATTTGACTCTAACTGAAAGATAGTCTACTGTGGGTAAAATGTTATCAAACATTATTGCACGCTCATTCATGAAAGAAAGAGTCAATTGATGGTGCAAACTGCGTTGTTGTCTTATTTAAAGAAATTGGCACATCTGCCCCAGCAACCTGATCAACATGGAGGCAAGAGCCTCCACCAGCACAAAGATTACAACTTGCTGAAGCCTCAGATTATGGTTAACATTTTTAGCAAAAACATATTCTATTTTTAAATTAAGATATGTTATTTTTTTAGACAAAATACAATTAAACACTGAGTAGATTACAGTATAGAGTAAACGTAACTTTTATATGAACAGGAAAACTGAAAAAAAAATTGTGTGACTCAATTTACTAAGATATTTGCTTTATTGTGTTGGTCTGAACCAAACCCACAATATCTGAGGTATGCTTGTAAATCCCCTGTGATATACTTATCCAACCCTCCACCTCCTCCAACCTCTGCCAAACCTGTTAGCCACTGATTTCTTTACTCTCTCTATGATTTTGCCTTTTCCAGAATGTCATATGGTTGGAATCATATGGAGGTTTTCATACCGGCTTCTTCCACTTAGCAATATGCATTTAAGTTCCTCCATAACTTTTTGTGGCTTACTAGCTCACATCTTTTTATTACTGAATAATACTTCATTGTAAGAATATACCACAGCTTGTGTCCATTCACCCATTGAAGGACATCTTGGTTGCTTTCAGCTATAGCAAGTATGAATGAAGTCACTATAAACATTAATGCACAGGTTTTTGCATGGGCATAACTTTTTAATTCAATTAGGTAAATACCTAGAAGCCTGACAGGTGAATCATATGATAAAACTACATTTAGCTTTGTAAGCAATTGCCAAACAATCTTCCAAAGTCGCTGTACCATTTTGCATCTCAACAATAAATGAATAAATCCTTTAGCTCCACATCCATTTCAGCATCCAATAATTGTCAGTGTTTTAAATTTTAGTCATTTTGATAGGTATGTAGTGGTATCTCATTGTTGTTTTAATTTCCAATTACCCAATGGCAAACGATGTTGGTAATATATTCATATGATTATTTGCCATTCAGCTATTTTACCATTTTCAATTGCCCTCTTCATTTTTCATTCTTGAATTTTAATTTTAAGTGTTGTTTTTAAGAGTCAAGTATTGTATATTTTGGATACAAGTTCCTTATCAAACATATGTTTTTTGGTTTTTTTTTAATTGTCTTATTGGTATCTTTCATAGAGTAGTTTTTAATTTTAATAACATCCAAGTTATCACTTTTTTTTCTTTTATGAGTCATGCTAGTGATGTTTCACTTAAAATTTCATCACAAAATCCAATTTCATGTCAATTTTACCTCAAGGGTTTTCAATGTCTTATAGATTTGCATTATACTCTTAATTTCTATATTCCATTTTAATCTAATGTCTGTGTAAGATATAAATTCTGTATATAGGTTCATATTTTGCATATGGAAGTCCAATTTTGCCAACACAAATTTGTGGATAAGACTATGCTTTCTCCATTAATTTGTCTTCTTCTCTGTCATAGATCTGTTCACTGTATTTGTGTGAGTCAATTTGTGAGCTCTCTCACCAACACTCAATTGCCTTGAATACTGTAGTTTTATAATGTCTTCAGATTGGTTACTGTGTGTCATCCAACTTTGTTTCACTTATTCTGTATTGGGTTAGCTATAATAGGTCTTTTTCATTTCTCCAAAAATTTTAGGATCAATTTGTCAATATATACAGATAGTTTTCTGGGATTTTGACTGGGGTTGCATTGAATCTATAAATCAAGTTGGGAATAATTATTACCTTAGCAATATTGGGTCTTCCAATTCATGAACATGTACTATCTCTTCATTTATTTAAAAGATAAAAAGCTATTTTTTCCAATCTAAAATATTAACCGTTGGGTTATTTGGTGACTACATTAAATTAGTATTGCTGAACACATTGTTTAAATTACTTTGCTTTGAAAGAACATGTTTCTTCTTACTTTAAAAGAGCAATTTCTAGATACATGTTCATTGTAAAATGATTGGAGGACCATTGTGTCTCTCATATTTGGGAGATGGAGGATTACTAGTCTTTGATACTCTATTAGGCTGCTTCAATACATATGTAAACAAATTCAGAAACTATTTTAAATGCATTCATTCATATTCACTTCTTTTATTGTGGTTGGTAGTAGGAGCTGAGAAATGTTTGAAGTGTTACTATTTAACATCTAAAACTTGATAATCAACGATCTGTGAAAAAAGCAGACAATATGTGAAAACAAATTACTTGGTTAATATCATCATCATAGTCAAAGCTATCTGTAAAGTCAACTCAACTCAAAGGATGCGACCATGCTGAATTCTGAGCAGTAGACAGTACCAATAATGGATGTTTGATTGATTTGGGGCTTCAATCTATTGCTTTTGGCAGAGTTGAAAAAGCTAAATCTAAGCTTATCCTTAGAAATGTAAATGCAGTCTCTTCCTTTTTATTGTAACTGACACATTAGAACAGATTATTTTTCCTTAAGACAATACCATTAAAATTATACCTTTGCATTTCTTACAGACAGTAAATATTCCTAACATTAATTAATTTCTCTACTATCCTATAGCAGATCTTAGTGTCCCTAAAACATTAATTTAGAGTCTCCACAAAAAACTTATCCATAGGAAAAGTATTTATAACAAGAAAACTTGGTTAGAATGGTTATCAGTAGCAAAGATAATATTTTAAGTTCCAATCAAAATTAAGTTCAAGGTGGAGTGTAATATAATGACATAGTACTGCCATGATTAATGTTGCTCCTGTGTCTTGCCAAATTATTTTTCCCACTTCTGTTAGTTGAAATTAGATACTGAATAATACAGAAATTTTTTTCCCTAGAGAAAATACTGGGAGAAATGTATGAGTTATGACAACTAGAAACAAGTGATAAAGATTTGAAAATTGCTAAAATCAATTAGATCTAAATAATTAAAATTTTTTTCCACAAGAAAACACTGGGGAATTAAGTTCATTCCTTGAATTTTAAAGTAGAAACTCAAGTTTCCAAAGGGGAGAAAAAAAAAACTATACTGTTGAAACCTGATATCTTTTTAGAATACTGTAGTCTTAGATTAGAGAATGAGTTAATAAGAGAGAGAGTTTGAGATCCAAAGTTTATATTTATTTTTAATTTTAATATTTAAATTAAAAAAATATTCCATATATATTAAAATAAAACTTAAAGTATTTATTTGAGAGTCCCAAGATAGTCCTCAAAGAACTGCATTGAGTCTACTAGAAAAGATACTTTATTTTCTCTTGTATTGACCCTGATTCTATTTGATCTCCAGAGAAATACGTTTGATGAGTTTGTTATACCTTTATACACTAATATGTTTATTTTACTATACTGGTAAGAATAGGATAAATTCTATCTTACTTTGTGTCATGAGAACATAATGAAATATGTGTTAATTTTTCTATAATTTGGGGTGGATAATTGCAGAATTAAGGGATTCCACTCAAGAGTAACTCAATTTTCTCAAGGATGCAAAAGGCAAATCCTTGGTTAAGGGTGAAAGTGAAGTTAAGATCTAAGGGGTAAAAAAGACATTTTGAAGAGTTGCTTGGGGAAAAATAATTAAAAACAAGAATTAGCATAACTAAGGATGAATGAAAAAGATTGGCCTAGAGCTTAGATTACAGGCAAGCATTTTTAGTTTGAATTTCAAAATCCCTAATAAACATTCTTAAATATTTCCTTTGCAACAGATGAGTTTCCCAGAGGCTACTGAGGAACCAGGATCATAATGCAGACTCAGTGCTCTTTGTAAATGGTTGTTCATTCCTTTATTTACCCAGAGTAAAAACAACAGTAAACAAAAAATAATAATATAGGAAAGAAAGAAAAAGAGACAAAAACTCTTTTATTTTCTTTTTATTGTTCTTGGTTCCAAGATATGTCATATGACAAGTCTGAAGGGCTGTTTGAGTCTTAGAAGCAGAAGAGAAATTAAGTAAGAGATGATCTGCTCAGAATGTCAATGTGGAAAATAATCAATGAAGTTGCTCCATATTTGGATATTTGAAAGATTAACTCAAAGTTTAATCTCTCAGTTGTGTATGATCTGAAGCATGACGAGATCTCAGAAAGCTGATGTCTATTCTCAAACCACAGGTCACTTGACCAGGGTGGGAAACCTATCATATCACCTCTGTCTTTGTGGACTCCCCACCCATTTTCTTTTATACTAGATTCCCTCTTTTACAAAATATTTTTAAACTTAGTATTAGTGGTATCTCCTACTACTGAAGGAGCCTGTATTTCAGTCCTAGCTTACACAACAAATACAGTTTTCATATACAAAATAACATTTTACAAAATGATACCTTTTCAGTACCCTTAGACAAAAAGTAGAGTTATTATCAAGGGTTATTAGAAGAAATCACTTCCTGTAACAAATTGCAATTTGATTTCCAAATTTCTCCACATCAAAGTTTAATACAATAAACATACTTTTATTATTTTAATGAAAAATATTATTTATATAAGGAATAGGACTGGAAAACTAGTGATTGCATTTTCTTTACTTAAATTCGTAAAGGAAATATAAGAATATGGTTAGAATCTCCATTGCTCAGGGAGGCAGTTGAAATTGGAAAGAATTAAATTCAGATTATATGAGGCAAAAATCTGAGTGAGGAAGAAGCTGATAGTGAACACAAAAATTGTCTTAAGCAGCACAGCTAATGTTGAAAAGAAAAATCATCTTTCATGACTTGAATATTAGTAGAGGTGAGTACACAGAAAGTTGTGGCTAGGAAATTCAATATTATTCAGTATTATTGTTGAATAAATATTCAACAAATATTTATTAAGTGTCTCCTTTATGGTGCCAGGGATACAGTGGCAAACAAAGACAGCCTCTGAATTCATTGTGGTTAATTCTATCAGACTAAGTAGTTAATAATCAATAAACAAATAAATGCAAAAGTGTTAAGTGATAATATATTCTGTGAAAATAAGTAAATACAGTCTTGGCTAGACAATGGTAGATTCTGTATTAGAAAGAGTGGTCTGAGACTTCTCTAAGAGGGTAAATGACTGATGCAAGGTGGGAAGTTATGCAAAGGTCTGAGGAAGAAGATTCCAGAAAAAATGAAACACTGGATACAAGGCCCCTAACGCAGGAGATGCTTGGTGTGCTTGAGGAATACCACAAAAACCAAACGGCTAGAATGAAGTGAGCAACCGGAAAAGAGGTAGTATATGAAATGAGAGAGGTTGCCAGGGACAAATTAATGTAGATGTGGCAATAATTTTGGATTTTTTTAACATACATGGAAAAATTGCAGGGACTTTAGAGAATAAGTGCTATGAAATTTGGCATAGCTTTAATGATATCATTCTGTTCCGTGTGTAGAAAACTATACTGTTGAGTGCAAGGGTAGAATAAGGGAGACCTCTCAGGTGCTAGATAATAAAAGGCTTTCAAGACAGATACTTTAAGATAGAGATATATTAGGAAGAGATGGTTGGACTGTGAGTATGTTTTAAAGAAAAAAATCAACAGGATTTGCTAATATGTATCAATAGATGAGGAATATGAGATAAAGAGATATGTCTATAATATCTCCAAGGTTTTTAGCCTTGGCAATAAGGATGATAGAGTTACCGTCTAGTGGGTTAACAAAAAATAAGAAAAGGGAAAAGAAGACTTGAGGGGAAGATGAGGGTTTAAATTTCAGCATCGTGGCTTTGATTTGTTGACATCTAGACTTTCACATGTAGATGTCAGATAGGAAAATTCATATACCTGGCATTCGAATACAAATGCCATTTAAACTCATAGTTCTGGATGCAATCATTAAGAGAGATAAGATGATAGTTTCACGGAATGAGTCTGAAGGTTCTCCAAATTTAGATATTGGGAAGGTTCAGCAACAAATGTTTAGTAAAGTAGGGGAAAGAGAGTGGGAGGAAAGGAAGTGTTTCAAGAAAGAGGGAGTGATCAGCCATGTCAAATGTAATAAATTGAGTAAAGTGAGGCCAGAAAAAATAACACTGGTTGTAGCAACATGAGGGTCATTGCTGTCTCAATGGGTTAATAGCTGTTTTGTTAAGGTTGAGAAAATAAAATATGACTGTGGTAAATTCAGGAGAAAATGGAAGGAAGGGGAAACGAAACATTTTTTTTACAAAGAGAAACAGGGAAACCAGGTGGTTTCTTCAGAGGGGATTTGATGTCCAAAAAGATTTTATGAGGTTTTAGGATGGGAGATATTGTCGCATTGTGGTATGATGATGATGATGATGATGATAATCCAGCTGAGCTGGACATATTGATAATGTAGGGTTGAAATGGGTGCATTGCAGGGGTCACATCTTTGAATAGATGGGATTCAGCATATAAGTAGAGAGGCTTGCCTAAGAAAGCTGTATGGACCATTTCACCACCATAGCAGAAGAGAAGGCCAAGTAAGGCAGGGTTCCAGCTAAAATGGTAGATGTGGCTTTGGGGGTGCATGGAAGTTATTTTTGGTTTGCTACTGCTTGTTCAGTGAAACGAGAAGTATGGATATCAATAAAGAGTGAGCATTTGGAAAGTAGATTTGATAGTTTGAGAAGAGAGTGGAAATTATTGCTTCTGATACAGGAAAAAAGACTAGGGAGAAGGAGTAGCTTTCTGGGCAGCAATAAAGCTCATTTGAAATTAATGCTTAAAAACTTAAAATGATGTCTGCTATGGCTATTTTTTTTTTCAACTGCACTTAGAGGAAGTGGTTCTGGTGTTGCGTAAATAAAAGAAGATGTCTATCTGGGTTAAATCTATTTACAGTTAAAAATTCAAATATAAATGTGTTTGGGATATATGAGGATTCCTGAAATACTGTGCTGAAGGTCACTGAAGTATAAAAGCCATTCATATGGACCTTATTATTATCTGCTGCCAAGGGAGCTGACAGAGAAAACATCTAGAAGAAAACTGAAAGCCCCTTGTAAAATATCTTACAAAACAAAGGGAAATGACTTGAAGTTAGTCAGATGATGTTGAAAGAAAAGAGGAGTGGTTTAACCAGCTGATGTGATGTTCAAAAGGAAAAGTGACATTAAAATATGGCACTGGAGTATTTTTTTTCTGAAGGAGTAGTGTTACTGACTCCAAGCTCGATCTGCTCGCCACCTGACAGGCCAATGAATCGGAGACGAGGTGTCGAGGCAAGGAATACGACTTTATTCGGAAAGCCGACAGACCACGAAGATGGCAGACTAGTGTCTCTGAAAAAACATCTATCGGGGTCTGGATGCCAGTTTCTTTTACAGAATCAGAGAGGGAGAGGCGATGAGGAAGTCAAGTAAAAGGGCCATCAGTCTTGTAAAACATCTCCTGTAATGACCATCCTTGGTGAGGGGATGTGTTAATTTCTTCTTTCTTGCAGCAGTTCACAGGTGGGCAGGGTCAGATTGTCTCCCTGTGAGCTGAACAGGAGAGGGGCTGGGTTCCCTGAGGCAGGCCATTCTGTATGATTATAATAACAAAAGCAATGAAAAGAAAAGGTTAAAGTCAAAGAAACAGATCCAACGTGGAGTCTGATTTAGCTCTTCCTTGTTACATTAGTAGTTTGAATGTTAATATCTCTCCCTTCCCTACTATATCAGAATCCATAGGAGCAAGAAAGTGTTTAAACTTATAGTGTCATGTAGAAAAAGAGAGTGACTAGGGAAAAGGTGTGAAAAAGGTCAGTTGTTCATAAGTGAAGCTATTTTTGAAAATCGCTTTTAAAAGTGTTACAGAGAATGGTAGGAATTAAACTGAGAACATTTTTTTACTCACTGGGCAAAATGTTCTCATAGAGTAAATAAGAAGTGGTGGGAAAGTAAGCAGAAACAATCGCTTTGAAGAGCAATTTTGTATTAGTTAATAGAGTTAAGCATGTGCATTCACCGAGATCCATCTATCCAACTTCACAGACTGCGCTCCTGAGAAACCCTCATATATGTGGAAGAGGAAAAGGCAGTGAGACGCTCTGAATCTTTAGGTTGACAGAAAAATGAAAACAACCTAAATGGCAATTATAAATGGTCTGAATAAATAAATGATGTTATAGTATTGTAGTTGATAGCAGGTAAAGAAAATAAACTGTATTTACACACATCAACATGAATGAATCTAAAATCTCAGGTGGATAAAGACACCAGTTGCAGGCAGGCACACACACAATGATACTAACATAGGTTAATTATAAACAGACACAAAATGATATCCAATTTCAAGATTGTTTATGTAGACATATGTGTTTTGAAAATATGACTGCTATATAGAAAGCATACATAGCAACTTCAAGATGATGGTTATTTCTGAGTTAAGAATGAGTATGGAACCAGAATGTGGTTCAATGCTTTAATTATATCTCTTAGAATACGTTTTATTTCTTATAATGAAAAAAAGAGAGAAAAAATATAGAAAAAAAGAAACAGAAGAACAGGCTGAATAAGGAGCCTGACATTTGCTACATCATACTGGGAGGGAGCCTTACCCAGGCTCTTTTAAGCTGATGAAGAGTTGTCCAGCTTGAACAGATTAGACTTGGATAAATCCTTCACGGCTGGCATTGATTTCTTATTTCCACTAGCCTTACTCCATTTGCTGTGTGCACCAACATGTTGAAAAAAATTTATATTGTTTTAAAATAATTTAATTTTGTCTTTATTTGAGAAGTATTTCCCCTGAAAATGTCAAGATATTCTCACTCTAATGACAGCTACAATAAAAAGAAAAACAAATAAAAATAAAAGCTAGCACCAATTGGGGAATTTAATGCGATGAAGTTAGTTACTCTGTGCATTCAGTAGAGAGCCAGTGCTAAACTCTGGATTTTTTTTAATTTAACCTTCCCTGTAGGCCTATAACTTCACATACTTTTCTGCATAAGACAAGCACACGATTTGCACACGATTTGGAGACGGCAGCTTCTTAATTAACTGCCATGGGAATGTTTAGGTGTGAAATTAGTCGCCAGAGGGAGCCCATATTATTCCTCAAAAGCAATCTCAAAAGACTAAGGACAAAATGAAAATACATGTAGATACTGGGGCATAGAAGTTCAAGGAGAGTACGGAATGTTCTTTTACAGTTTCTTATATTGCAGTTTCCTCTCAATTTCAAGCTTCAGAATCAACTAACTTTGATAGATGCAAAGGCTCTTTTATAGCAAAGACACAGGAAGAAACAAAATACCTTTTTTTCCCCTCAGTGGCTATTTATCCATTAACCTTCACATTTACTTAACACGAAAACTACTTTTGTATATGCTCATTCAAGTTACCCATGAATAAGACATTTTATTAAGTTTCTGGGCAGATTAACTGTGATAATCTCCAAACAATGCAAGTGTCAACAATTTGCCAGATTCTTTTCAAAATGAAATCAAGCTTGCCCATGTATTTAGCAAATGAAATTGTCTACATTTTGGTCTTTTAATCAAGTATTAAAGAAAGCAGAGTTTGAAAGCAGAAAAAATTCCTCACTCCAAAGTACTTCCTATTGTGAAATTTCATAATTTTATGATTCTATGAAATGGGTAAATGGAATCTATAAAAGATTGTTAATCAATCAATTCAAATGGCTGAGCAGTGTAGCCCTTTTTTTACAGAAACTCGGGACAAAATTCAAGCAGGCATTTTGGTACTCTACAATTGAATCATTTGTATGCTTGAGTAGACTGAGATGGAACAAAATGCCATATGCAATATACTGTATGATCTCTGTTTGCTTTGTTTACCCAGATATTAAACTCAAAGAACTAGAGCAAGATCATGGATTATTCGGATTTTTTAAAATGTTAAACTCTCATATATCTATCATTGAAAATATGACTGAAACTCTACTGGAACCTGTATAACTTTTCAGTCTGTAACGATGACTTAAGTTGACTGACTTGCCTTTACATGTTGAATTCTGCAAATACTGTCTTTTTTTATTGAAGTACAGTTGACTAACACACAATGGCATATTAGTTTCAGGTGTACAGTACAGTGATTCAGTTATATCTATATCTATATATCTCACTCTATATATATCTTCTTTTTCAAATTCTTTTCCCTTATAGGTTATTACAAAATATTGAGTATAGTTCCCTGTGCTATACAGCAGGTCCTTGTTGGTTATCTATTTTACATACAGTAGTATGTATATGTTAATCTCATCCTCCAAATTTATCCTTCCTGCCCTTCCCCTTTAGAAACCATAAGTTTGTTTTCTATGTCTGTGGGTCTATTTCTGTTTTGTAAGTAAGTTCATTTGTATCTTTTTTTTTTTTTTCAGATTCCACATATAAGCAATATCATATGATATTTGTCTTCCTCTGTCTGGCTTACTTCACTTAGTATGATAATCTCTAGGTCCATCCACGTTGCTGCAAATGGCATCATTTCATTCTTTTTTTATGGCTGAGTAATATTCTGGTGTGTGTGTGTGTGTTTGTGTGTGTATGTGTGTATTACATCTTCTTTATGCATCCATTTATCGATGGACATGGAAATTTAGGTTGCTCCCATGTCTTAACTATTGTAGATAGTGCTACAATGAACATTGGGGTGCATGTATCTGTTCAAAGGAAAGATTTATCCCAATATATGCTCTGGAGTGGGATTGCAGGATCATATGATAACTCTATTTTTAGTTTTTTAAGGAACCTCCATACTGTTCTCCATAGTGGCTACACTCATTTACATTCCCACCAATAGTCTAAGAGGATTCACTTTTCTCCGCACCCTTTCAAGCATTTGTTATTTGTAGACTTTTTGATGGTGGCCATTCTGACTGAGTGAGGTGACAACTCTGTCCTAAAATTCTCAGGCAAATGGAGTGAAGCCTGCAGCTACTGTGCAAACACTCAACTTTTGAATCCTAAATGTTCATTTATTTTACTCTACTGCTACCCACCCATTTAGCAACTCATTTCCCACTGCTGCCTTTCCTATCCCTATTTGGAAGAAAGCTGTAGCTAAAGTAGACCACGCATTTGGCCCCATTTCTGAATCTTTATGTAAAGTGTAGTGTAGTGGTTATTGGATATGTGTTCTGGAGAGAAAAAGTCTTGATTCCTGATCTTGGTTGCAATATTGTCTACCTGTGTGTTCTTGGGGAATTTACTTAAACTTTCTCTTTATTTTCTGGTTTTAAAACTGGGTTACTAATAGTTCTTACCTCATACAGTCACTGGCAACATTAAATAAGCCACCCACTTGTTAAGAATATTGTCAGGAACATGGTAAATTCTCAGTAAATGTTATTTGTTGTTATCACTGATTATCTTTTCATTTTCATTGGTAGTTTTGTTGTTATATTCAATGAAGAGTCCAATTATGACCATCCCATAGTCTCCACATTTCACTCTCCTCAAACATACATGCACACACAGACATACGCATAAACACACATATTCATTGTTGATAAAATATTAAATGGATGAGTGTGCAGCAGGAGGTTTGTGTAACGTCAAGCATTTGAAGCCATTATCTACAGAACTGCTGCTTTGGGAGTCATACAACACAATTGTGGTAAGAAGCTTAGATCTCAATCTCAGTCTGGTGAACACGGATCTGACCTACAATATGGTGGTTGTGGAGGAAGTGGGGAGAATGATGGAGGTAAAGGTCAATTGTAATGTGATAGGAAGAGATAGAGAGATCAAGAAGGATCTGGACATTTCAAACCATTTTTACCACGTGTCTACTAGAAGATGTCTGATTGACAAAACTAGCTCATAATGGAAATTTAAAACAACAACAAAATTACAGCGATAGCTTTCTCAATTCAATTTAGCAATACAGTAAATATAAATAAATACAATTATATTTTCCTCTGAAATGCTATCCAAGGAATTTTCCCCTGATTTGTAGTTGTCATCTATGACCACAGATGTCACTTCAAAATATAAAATTCTGTATTCTTCTAATCTTATAAAAACTAAAATTGAACCCCATTCATGATGGGGATCGGGGATTGCAATTATTCCCCATGAACGAGGAATTCCCAGTAATTGCGGGTCATAAGCTTGCGTTGATTAAGTCCCTGCCCTTTGTATACACCGCCCGTCGCTACTACCGATTGGATGGTTTAGTGAGGCCCTTGGATCGGCCCCGCTGGGGTCGGCCCAGGGCCCTGGCGGAGCACTCAGAAGACAGTCGAACTTGACTATCTAGAGGAAGTAAAAGTCATAACAAGGTTTCCCTAGGTGAACCTAAGGAAGGATCATTAAAGTGGTTCTGAAAGCGCGGCGGCGGACCCGCCCGCTCGCGAACAAGCCCTCTCCACCCGTGCGCCGCGGGACGGGAAAAGGAGAGGGAGGGAGGCGACCGGGAGCTGGCAACTGGTGCGCGCGCGGACGGACGTGCGCGCGGGGGCGCTGCCGCCGCGGGCGGCCCGTTAGGTTGGTGATCCTCCGCAGGGGATGGAGGAGAGCGAGAAAAGTGGGTGGCCCAAAAGGGGTTGGGTTGGGAGGGCAGCTCCTCGCCTCCCTCACCACACCCGCCCTTCTGCCCCTCCCGCGCCTCCCCCCGGGGGCAACACCGTCCCCCTGGTATGGCCGCCCAAGGCGACCCCGCCCGCCACCACGCCGCATCAGCCGCGACCGTCGTGGTGATCTCCCGGCGCATCTCTCCCGCCCGACCTCCCCGCCACGTCCCTCGATTTGGGTCCGAGGGTTCCGGGTGGGGGTGGGGGGCGAGTCCCCGCCCCACACGCGCCTCCGTCTCCGGCGCCGGTCACGCCCCCCCAACCCGTTCACGACCGCCCCCAGCGCAGAGCCTCCGTTGCGTCTCGGGTTGGGTGGCGTGGCGGTGGTGGCTCCCCGTGGGGCCGCTCACCTGCCGGTCGCCTTCCCGCCGCCGGCCCTGGACCGGTTCCCTCCCGGGCGTCGGTCCTCCGCTCCAGGCCCTCCGCCCCCTCGCCGGGCGCCTCTGTCTGTCCTCCGAGCCCGGGGCCTCTCCTCCCTCGTCCGTCCGGCTCTCTCTCGCTCTCTCTCTTTTCCGCCCTCCCCCGTGTGCCCCCTGCCCGCTCGCCCCCACGCTCCCCGTCGAAGCCTCCTTTACGCCGTCGGTGGCGAGAAGGGGGCCCGGGACGCGGGTGCGGGGCAAGGGCCCGGGCGGGGGGCGGTTGGGGTTAAGAAGAAGAGAGGGCCGCGTCCGGGCACGAGCGGGAGGTCTCCGCCCGGTTTCGGGGACATGCTGGGGGCGTCGTCGGGCGGTGGCCGTGGTGTCTCGTGTGGCGGTCGGCCCGGCGCACGGCCGGGGCCCCGCGTCACGGGCCGGTAGCGCCGAGGCCCGCGTGCTGCAGGCGGCCGCGGGCGGAGAGCGTGTTGATCGGTGTCGGGGCGGCGGCGAGCATGGGGCGCTCCGTCCCCCCGCCTCGCCCGCCTACCCCTCTCCAGGTACCTAGCGCGACCCGGCGCGGAGGTTTAAAAACCCATGGGGGGTCGCCCGTCCGCCTTGGGATCGGAGCGGTCGGGCCCGCGGGGAGTCGGGAGGCCCCTCCCTTCTCCCCCAAACTCCGCTTTCCCCCCGCCACGGGACCGGGGCTCCTCGCCACGCGCCACTGGTCCTCCCCGCCGCGGCCGTCGGGAGGGGGCTACCCAGCGCCCGTGGTGCGGGACGGGGCCGTGTGCCGCGCGAGTGCGCGCCCCGTGTCCCTGGGGGTGTGAGGTGGGAAATTCCCCGGGCGCCTGTGGGGTGTAAAAAAAAAAAAAAAGAAAAAAAAATTAAAATAATTACTAGTGGTTCATTGAGAAGACTATTGATAGCTTCTGTTTAATTTTTATGCTATAGCGTAAAGTTTTTGTACACAAAAAAGAAGCTTTTGGGGTTCATCTCGTATTTATTTACCTTTCATGCTTTTGAGGGCTTGGGACGTGAGCTGTCTGAGTTTTTTTTTAAAGAATAAGGAGTCATGTATGACACTGAAAGAGTTTTTTAATTTAATTTAATTTAATTTATTTTATTTTATTTATTTATTTATTTTTGGCTGCGTTAGGTCTTGTTGCTGCACGCGGGCTTTCTCTAGTTGCGGTGAGCGGGGGCTACTCTTTGTTGTGGTGCGTGGGCTTCTCATTGCAGTGGCTTCTCTTGTTGCGGAGCACAGTCTCCAGGCACACAGGCTTCAGCAGTTCTGGCTCACGGGCTCAGTAGTTGTGGCTCCTGGGCTCTAGAGCGCAGGCCCTGTAGTTATGGCTCACGGGCTTAGTTGCTTCACGGCAGGCATGTGGGATCTTCCTGCACCAAGGTTCGAAACTGTGTCCCCTGTATTGGCAGGCGGACTCTTAACCACTGAGCCACCAGGGAACCCTTAAAGAGTTATGATGGTAACTATATACACAGGCAGTTCTCACTTCCCTGGCAGTGCCAGATCATAAAATACACACGAACTGAAATGGTGTAAAGTGATTTTAATCAATGGGAAAAACTATGATTATTCTGTGACCTTTAAAAATGTTTGCCAAAACATTATAAACTCTCTTACTGTCAGTTATAAATATATAAAGAAATTTTAAAAATGAATATTTATTTAGTACACTGCAATTTAAAAACAAGACATGTATAATATCTGATATGGAGTGAGTACCTTTCTAAGCCCTGGTGAATTGTCATACTCCTTTCTAAGTTTGGATTAGCTTCCAATATTTTATTATTTGTACTTTCAATGTCATGAAATATATCCAAGAAATTCTATAATGTGAAGGTTTTTTGCCAGTGTCATTTCTTCTGGGACATCTTCATCCTTTTTATCACAACTACTTCATTCAAGGAGATAACTTCACTAAGTACTCCTGGCTATATATCTGAAGTCTCTCCATTGGCAGCAGTGTCAACATTACCACGGTTAGTGGTTTATTGTATAACTGCATTTATATTAGAACTGAATTTCACTTATAATTCTATGACTCTGCTTCTTTACTGTACTTTCATTTTTGTTGGCTTATTCCCTCTTTTGATTATCCATATTTGTAAAATGGCATGTAGGTATATAACTAGGAGACAAGGACACAACACAACTATATATTTTGTTGTCTGTGGGTGAACTGAGTAACAGATGCACAGTGCCCAATATCCAACAGCCTTTGAAAGAAGTTATAAGTCTTTGAACATGATGCTTATCTGTTTTTTATTAAGTTCTTTGTGGACTGAAGATCTAGAAGAAAACTTTGCCCTCTGTGTAATTACTTGCAGTTAGTATACTTGATAATTGAAGTTTGAACCGTGATGTGTTAAAAGACTGGTTTAATTTAACTAAACTTTGGTAACTAAAATGTGTGCATGTTTGGAATAAGAACTGCCTATAACAACATTGTAAAGCAACTGTACTCTAATAAAGATGTGAAAAAAAAAAAATTAACCAGCAAGGACCTACTGTATAGCACAGGGAACTATACTCAATATTATGTAATAACCGATAAGGGGGAAGAATATGAAAAAGAATATATGTATATGTATGTATAACTGAATCACTGTGCTGTACACCTGAAACTTACATGACATTGTAAATCAACTATACTTCAATAAATAATTTTTTTAAAAAAGAAAAAAAAAAAGAACTGCCTACAGGTATGTTGAGACTTATCTTAATCTGTTATCCATTTCCTTGCCACATCTATTGGCCCAGACAGAGTCCCTACAAGCACATCCAATGCTCATAAAATATCCATAATTTATCTCTAGTGTAGCTGAGTAATTATTATACCTGTCCTCAAGAACTTCACAGTACCTGTAGAGAGATATGAAAGATATAATATAAACCACCATAATTATTAAACAATCTACTAGGTGATAATTGCTACAAAAAAGAATAGATATTTAAATGAGGAAAAAATAAAAATAGTTGACTAGAATATGGTCAACTTTTAGACACTTTTTTCTGTCTGCTGTTTAGTAATGAGAAAAATTGCTTATGAGTAAATTCTAATGTTTGAAACCAATTGTATTTTGCTTGTTTTTACCAATTCAGGATAACCGTATCAGAACTTTAGGGAGGAAATAATTCCTCCTTTGCATTAAGATCTAGAGAAGATTTATTCAAGACAGGATTTGATGTCATCTCCCATGTTTCAGCCAGTTAGAACTGTCTCATTTTAATCTATCTGCTTTTGAAGGACTGCAGATGAATGATCTCAACATCCTGAAATTTTTAAGTGCAAGCAAGTCACTGCTAAGAGAGCTAAATTTCTTCTTTAAGAAAAAAAATCTTGCATCTCTCTTCATCCTTTCATTGGAAGGCAATTAGTTTATTCACTGTTTTCAATACTGGTACTTGGAAAGAATCTTTTCTTATCTTCACCTTCTATTTTGGAGGTAGGGTGTGCTTATCCAGGCAGAACTTACTGGCTCTCCATCTACACTGCTATGCGTTCTAACTTGGCCTGACTTTCATACTGCCTGTAATAAAAAATGTATCCATTTTTTAGTATATTCTGTGGATGCATCTCCTTCTGCCATGTGTTAAGGGTTTTCTTAGGATGATAAGCACAGAAATTAAGTAAAATGCTTTCATCTCCCAGAAGGACTGTATTTAATATCTCACATTTGATTTCAGATATAATCTGAAGCATTTTAAGAGACTCTATTACTCAGTAAAAAGAAATGATCAGAAATAGTTTCAACATGCTAGTTAAAGTTGGCTAATGGAACACAAATGTTGGTACAAAAAATTGTTATATTTTATATACTCAGATTTCTGAGGATTTAATATACCATTCAGTTGAAATTGTCCTAGTGGATCATATTAAATTCCCAAATGAGATTCTTTTATTTGCAGGGAAGAAAATGAAAACATAAGCTAATAAGCTGAAAAAAAGCACAATGTATATCTGTGGACATAAAGATATAAATTTGAGCTAATGGTTCTATTCATATGGGACACTAAATAATCATTTAATTATATTCTATTAAATGTGCTAACATTTCAAAAGACCTGCTTTTTACCTGATATTGTGTTAATTTTTTTAATATAATGATGAATAAACATAGACTCTAATTTCAAGAAGATTATACTTTTCTAGAAAAAAAATGTACATGCCAACAAACATTTGAAATGCACATTTGTATTTCAAGAAGTGGTGGGGGAAGTTAACTTTCTGAGTCATGAGATGTGGGCTGATGCAAGTGAGGGTTCTATCAAAAGTGACAAATTTGCAGAGTTTGGAATGGGGGAAAGATTATATGAATCTTTTACTTTATAGAAATTTAAATTTAAATTCTTTAGTATAGAATTTTACTTTACAGAATTTTCCTATTAGTTTGTAGAATTTTTGTAATCAGTTTGGTTTACAATTGTGGATGTTCCACAAACTTTTATCTTCTCCCTCTCCTCAAACACTACTAAAAATATTCTATGTGAATTAATACAAAGAGAACAAAAAGGGAAATTTCAGCAAACAGTCATTTAAATAATTCTGGAAGACTGAAATCAGCTAAATTAGGACAACTGACTTAGTAGGGTAGAGGAAACTTCATACTAAAATTCTTGGAGATGTAGAAAACCTGAAGACTTGAGGACAAAAAGAATTAGGTACTGCAGACCTGATATACATGGCCTCAAACAAAAATATACTCTGAGCTTTAACTCCCAAAAATGAGGCAGGAGGAAAAATAAGTTTATTCTCAAGGGAATCCAAACTGGAAATGCTCTGAACTCAGGTGTCTCAGCCCAGCAATGAACAAAGATGAGCCTGAAAGCTAGAAGCATGTGGTGGGTACAGGAGAGTCTGAAAGCTGACCAGGCTTCTTCCCATCATCTGCTTTTAGAATCAGGCAACCACACAATCCCCCAGCAAGGAGACTGGGAGATTCTTCTGTGGAAGATTAAATTGCTCCAGAAAAAGACTTTGTAATACAAGTATTTAAGGGCTCTTTAATGCAAGCTATTTTTAACACGGGCTTTCCACAGGATGTCCACAATCAACAAGGTCTTCTTAAACTTTTGGCTCTCCCAAAACTGTTTTTAAGACAAAATATCACATGTTAGAGGAAAAAATCAAAATGTATTGTGTGGATGGGAGGGAAACTGTGGTTTATAGAGGTAGATATAAAAGATAAGTCTCTTCTACTATAAAAGAAAGCAAATAGGGAAGTGTCTGTATTTGATAAAACAAGGAATAGCAATATATGTGTACTATAATATTTATAAACATGCAGGTACAAACTAGAAGAAACAGCTACACATGGTGGTCTGCTAATTTTTATTTTAGATCATATTTTAAATATATATGATGTTAATTCGAGAAAATAAAATTGTTTAAAGCATTTTCTACACTGTCATATAAGTAGGCTATTTTTTCAATGAATTAATTTTTCTCTCTTTGTTGTTCATTTATACTTTTAATCAATCTGGATTTCATTTTAGATTAAAAATAATAGCTTAAGGATCTAATTTTGTCTTTTTGGTTCCAAAGAGTAAGTTAGTCACATAAACTCCATTTTAAAACCATCACATTCTTTTCCCAACAATTTGAAGGCCTGCCTTCATCACATAATAAATTTTTTTACATGTTCTTGGTCTTGTTGTAGACTGTGAATTTTGTGCCAATTATCTTCTTGAATATTTCCATGCTAAACCCTCGTTATTTGAATCACTGTAGGAACATATTGCTTTTTGATATACCCATTTATTTGTTGTGCTGTAGTGGTCAGAAAATCCTCATGTAAAATAAAATGAATGCCAAAGGCCCTTGCCCTGGTTTGGAGTTACGGTAGTTTAGAAAGGTGATCTGGTTAATACTTGAGCATGTGATGAATCTGGCAGCAGAAGTAAGAAGACAAAATATCATTTAAACTGATCCTCCTTGAGTTTCATGGGCAAAAAAGTGGCCTTTAGAAGGCTGCTACCTCCTTACTGTGACCACATTTATCCACTCACTTCTTTACCTCTATCTACATCTTCCAGTCTTAAACTATGGATACTTTCAAGGGTTAACTTCTCCATCTGTTCATGACACCCTCTCCCCACTCACCTAACAAGGACATTGTTCCAATTTCCCTCATTTTCCTTTCCACTGGATCACACCCATCAGCATGCAAACTTTGTGTAATTTCTCCATCCTAAATAAATATTTAATTAAATAGATGAAGTAATAAAGAGCAAACAACTAAAATAAAAGCTCTTTGGACTCCCTGTCTCTTTCTACTTACTATCGCATCTCTCTTCACTGTAGCAAAATGATTTGCTTCTCATGATCTGTCTATCCTCACAGACCCTGGATGTTAGATTCTTATCTTCTATTAAACTCTCCCAGATAATACTGTTGCTTTAATCACTCTACTAAAGTGTACTTTGCCAAGATCACTGCTGACAACTCTGTTTCCACATCTACTAGTCAATTCTCAAGTCTTTCATCTGGTTTGACTTATCAGCAGTGATCACTCTCACTATCCTGAAATGCTGTTTTCAGGTAGCTTCTTAAGGACACTACACTCTCCTGATTTTCCTACTTCCTCAATTGTTACTCACTTTCCTTACCTCCCAATCTCTATAACTTGGCATGTTCAGAACTCTGCCTTTAAACCTCTTCTCTAATTCTGCTCACACCCATGTGATTTCATCTAGTTCCATTGATTTAAAAGTCATATACTCTCCAGTACTTCCCAAATGGCACACTCTTCCTTCCTAGATCTTCTTGAATTCATGAATCAAATTATCAATTGCCAAAATTACCTGTACTTTTAATAGACCTCTCCAATTTAAGCCTTTTTATTATGCCCTTGACTTATGATGCATTGCTGGACTTTTTCAAGTCTTTTTGCCCTGTAATTATTCTGTCCCTCCAACTTTCCCATTGTTTAAACCAAATATCTTGCAGTCACCTTTTATCCTTCCCTTTATCTTACAACCTTCATCCATTTTTTTAGTAAATCTTGTTGGTTGTTAGTGAAATATTCAGATTGGTACCACTTTTCATACATCCAGTGTTTTCTTCCTGGTCCAAGTAATCATAGTCTCTCACCCAGACAACCATGGTAGTCTACTAAATGGATTCTTTGTTTTTAACTTCTTTCTACTCTCAATAGAGCAACCTGAGTGAACTGATTGTGTTGATTATTTCACAATGTACACACACACACACATATATATATATCAAAAAAATCAAGTTGTATACCTTAAATATATACAATTTTAATTTATCACTTATACTTCAATAAAGCTGGGGGAAAACAATCTCTTGGTTCAAGCTACTTCTCTTTTCAAGTATTGTAAATGGTTTCTGAACCCAGTCAAAGTGAAAGCCAATGCCTTCCCATCATGGCATAGCCTTCTGTTACCGCCTCTCCCCATTGTTTCACACTTTCCCTCAGTCACTACACTCTAGTCTTCACCTTATTCCTTAAACAAGGCAAACCTCCTCCAATATCAGGGCCTTTACACATGTTCTTTGTTTTGCCTGTAAATAACTTTCTCCACATTTCTAGTTCTCCCCTTTCAGGCTGCTACACTGCATCAAATAACTAATTAAATGTTACTTATCAATCAGGCCTTTCCTGATTATTTTTTTCCAAAAGCAAACATCCCCAAGTTTTGTTTATAGAGGAAAAGTAGAAACAACTTGGAAGTATAGAAAGCAAAAAAGAGTAAAAGTCCACACCAGACACACAGAGTATCCTTTTATAAGAAATGATCATATTAGTGTGTAAGTGGTCCCAAGTTTTCTCATGAGTAAAGCCTTTGCAAAATATTCTTTCCTAAAAATTCCATCTATTCCCCTTTATTTGTCTCCTATCTGAGAAAAATCATTTTAAAGACATTGTGTCTTCCACATAACTGTCCTTCAGGTATTTGTAAGAAATTATTTTTGTCACCTCTTTATCTTCTCTTCTCCAAAATAAATACCCTGTTTTTGACTGCTTTCTATTTCTATAAACTTAGAAATAAAATATGTTGTCATATTTGACTTTTTTTCTCCATCACCTCTAAATAGAAATAGTATTCTCAGCTTCCCATCTTTAAATTCATTTAGCAATCTGTGAACTTTTGTCTGAGTCGGTGTACAAAAATTAAGTTGGAATTTTCCTATAATATTCAAATTACCTAGAATTTAAATGTACTATTTATCATATTTTTCTACCGTTTTGAACTTTCAGTATATTCTTGCAAGAGAAGATTAAAACAAGGTTTGAGTTCACTCATTCTACCTTCTCACTTTATTCTATTTATGCTGTATTGCTGAAACGTTTTTCCAAACAACAGACCTATCTCTCCTACTTTTTATTAATCGAAACAAAACAAACAAAAGCAGACAAACAAATAAAACTTCTATGAATTATGTTTGTAATATTTTATAAACTTCAGTTCATTCTGGCTCTGGCTTTAATCCATGCTCTGGCTTTCTTTATCTACACCTCCTCCCATGAATAAAGTCCATCTCATAATTTTCAGGTATTCTGGGAGTTTGATGTGTGCTTTGGCCAATTTTTCCTGGGATAATTTGCTACTATATAGTTCAAACTTCTTTCTTTAATGTTTTTAATATCTCTTAGTCAATCTTCCACATGAGAAACTCATTCACTGTCACAATACAAATGTCAGGGCTTTCAATATGGATCTGGGTCCAATTCCCAGCTCTGATGTATGTAAACATGGACATTCCCCACAATCATTGTGAATTTTATATTCTTGAACTACAAAATGATGAAAAAAACTTACATCCTGTGATTTTTAGTGTTTTTGTTTACACTAATATTTTAAAAATATCTTGTACAAACTAGATGTTCGATAAACAAATAGCATGATGATAGCCATGAGATTATATATTTTATGATCTTAATTCTTTATAATAAAGCACATGTGAACTATGTTTTAATTACCTCTGTTTATTTTTATTACTATGTTATTTTGTATTTTGCTGCTGAGAACTTCAAGGTGGCTATCTTAGTCAGTTCAGGTTGCTATAACAAACTACCATAGACTGGGTGGTTTAAACCACAGAAATTTTTCTCACAGTTCTAGAGGCTGGAAAGTCCAAGATCAAGGTTCCAGCCAATCCAGTATCTGGTAAGAGCATGTTTCCTGGTTTGCAGATGGCTCTCTTCTCTTATGTCCTCATGTGGTAGAGAGCAGAAAGCAATCACCTCTCTCCAGTCTCTTCTCATAAGGGCACTAATCCCATTCATGAGGGCTCTGCCTTCATGACCCAATTTCCTCCAAAAGGCCCCACCTCCAATACCGTTACATTAGGGATGGGGATTTGGGCTTCAATATATCAACTTGGTAAAGGGGCACATGTATTCAGTCCATAACATTGGCATAATAATCTTTTACCATTCCTGGTATTTACTCTCATTAACATAAATTAGATCCAAATTAGCAATCTCCCTATTCCCTTATTCTGAGAGGTGAATTTGCCAACAGTGTTAGCCAGGATGCTCTGACAAATGGGATTTCCAGTAGATTTCCAAACTTTTGGAGTTCTTTCACTACCACAAGTCTAGTTTCTATGTGGATGTTATATTCCATTTTAAAAAACATGCCTAGGATGCCAGCTGACTTTTAAAATGCTTCCACATAAATACTGCCTTTGTTGGATTATATCATAAAGACATAGGCAAAACAAGGTCTTTCTTTTGGAAAAGAAAGACTCATGGCACTTCTGAGTCCCTCACCCATGTAATAGAGGAAAACAATTTCTATCATCATATTTAGAGATCTAAGTGGAAAATAGTAAAACTTGAAACAGAAAGAAGTTAAAATACCACCTGTGCCCCAGTGTTCTGTAGTTCTCTATCTAGAATTTCAGAGTTGACTTGGAATTCCTAGTTCTTTTAACTCTATAATTTCTCTATTCCAGTATCAACAGAAGCAGTTTTTATTCTTGTCAAAGGTGAGTCATCCTAAATGTGACACATAGGGCTAATGAGCACAGAGGTGAGGCAGGAAGTAGGCTGTGTGACCTAACAGGTGTGATTCCAGGATTCTCTTTCACACATAGTAGCTCCCACTGGCTGCTGCTTGAAACTTCTCTATTGGATTTTTATACCATGACCATTAGCTATTTGCTAAAAATGCACAATTCTTCCAGAAAAATTTGTACTTGAATGTTGCCTGTCACTATAAATCACTTGGGTGGAAACCATCAGGAAAAATATTAAGATAACCTATTTTTGCATTTTTTCTGCCATGTACTGTCTGTATAAGGTGAGTAAACTTGCGTTCTCCATTAATCTTATTTTTGTCATTTGTAAAGTGACATATTGTACTATAGATCACTTAGATTTCCTGCAGGAATCAACTAAGACAATTTTATTAAAATATTTTATAAATTATAGGTTGAATTACACATGCTTTTTGAGGGAAAAGTAAAGCATAGCCTGCTATTTTGAAAAGACTGGGCGCTTTTTATTTAAACAGACTTGCCCTAAGTGCTGGGTTCTGCTGCATGGTGGTCATGTAATCTTGTCCAAGCAACTTTCCCTCTCTAAAGCTCAGTTTCCTCACCTGTGAAGGGTATGACATCAACCATATGTATGGAAATATTATAGTAATTATTTTTGAAAGTAATTATCATTGACCTAATATAAGGGCCTGCCACTTACGGTGCTGAAAAGTGCTAATTCTTTACTTGGTTTTCTCCCTTTAATGTGCAGAAGGACGTTAGAAAAAGTTTTCATGAGGAAAGGAAGAGAGCAAGAAATGAATCTGAATATCTGAGGGACAGAAATCGCCAGGATGGGCTGGGTCCACATTGAATAATAATAACTAATACATAAGGGTTTACTATATGCCTGACACCTTTCTAAGCCTTTTACATATATTAACTCATTTCATCCTCACAACAATCCTAGGAGGTAGGTGTCATTGTCGACTCTAGTTTAAACATGAGGAAAATGAAGTACAGAGAGTTTAAATATCTTCCCAATTTTATACAGCTAGAAAGTGATGGAGCTGAGATTTGAACCCACACAGAATGTTTCCTATGCCTGTACGCTGGGCTATTACACTAAGACATATCACTGTCAAAAGGAACCAGACCTCAGATTTTCACTCTTCTTAACTGAAAGCCTTCTCTGAAACTAGTACATCAACAGAAAGATAGACAAAATTGGAATAGTGGCCATTCCACACTCCTAAAATTGCCCTGCATTGATCTTTCTGTGCCAGAGAGAAATCACTGTGCCTGAAATTTGTTTCTCTGTTCTCAGCTCAGCAGTTTTGTTTTGAATCCTCTCTATTTTGGCAAGTAGACAAGGTCACAAAATACACAATTGCCTGAAGTTTTTTAAGCTAGCCTCCTGACCACAGAGTCAGTGACATTTGCAGCTTTTTAATTATACACACATGCCCCTTTCATCTTACGTAATGCTGAGAAATAATCTCAAATGCACATTCTTTCCTCTGGGAGGGTATTTGAAACATAAAGCATTTGTATTATGTGTTAATCAGGACATCTATGTTTTGGTGGGGTATATATGGACACAAGTTGCAGGAGTTCACTTACTCCATTATAATGAATTTATAGTCTTACAGAACTCACAAAGGGTTAGAAAATGTTAGCTATTGTGCTGTTTTAGGAAAATATATTGCCTGAGGATGCAGAAGTGCTGACTATTGAGGAACCAAAGTGGATGTAAAGGAAGCATATAGCATGACATAAAGTTACCTTGAGAAAACCATAATTCAAAAAGAGTCATGTACCACAATGTTCATTGCAGCTCTATTTACAATAGCCAGGACATGGAAGCAACCTAAGTGTCCATGGACAGATGAATGAATAAAGAAGATGTGGCACATATATACAATGGAATATTACTCAGCCATAAAAAGAAATGAAATTGAGTTATTTGTAGTGAGGTGGATGGACCTAGAGACTGTCATACAGAGTGAATTAAGTCAGAAAGAGAAAAACAAATACCATATGCTAACACATATATATGGAATCTAAAAAAAAAAAAAAGGTTCTGAAGAACCTAGGGGCAGGACAGGTATAAAGTCGCAGACGTAGAGAAGGGACTTGAGGACTTGGGGAGGGGGAAGGGTAAGCTGGGACAAAGTGAGAGAGTAGCATTGACATATACATACTACCGAATGTAAAATAGATAGCTAGTGGGAAGCAGCTGCATAGCACAGGGAGATCAGCTCAGTGCTTTGTGACCACCTAGAGGGGTGGGGTAGGGAGGATGGGAGGGAGATGCAAGAGGGAGGAGATATGGGGATATACGTATATGTATAGCTGATTCACTTTGTTATAAAGCAGAAACTAACACACCATTGTAAAGAAAGTATACTCCAATAAAGATGCTAAAAAAAAAAAAAAACAAGAATGTAATCAGGAGACATGGAAGCCAAGAAACAAGGAAGATGAGGGCACCATTACTTGCAAATAAGTGCTTCTTGGCAAGATTCAGAGATAAGTTGGCTCTGGGAGGGAAACAAATTAAATAGAAATTCAATTTTCACTTGATGTTAGAACACAACCAGCAAATGGAATTTAAGGAGCAGGTTTGCATGTCTGACATCATAATCTGAGAAGCATAATTATTGTGGCATTTGACTATCTACCTTTCCTTGTGTCTTCCTTTTTTGTTTCAGTATATTCTCTGACATCTTCCCAAAGAGGCACTTCTTTAAGAAATTATTTTCAGATAAATAAACAAGTAATTCCTTTCCAGAAGACAAAAGCTTCTGAGAATTTAGAGTCTGTTTCATAAATTCTAAATTTACCTATGTTCCAAGCTATTTTAAATGCAAACACTTTATTTCAAGCCAAACTGTATTTAATTAGCTGATTGAGAAAGTTCACATATAGTACTATGCAAAAAACTCAGTTCATAGTATGTGCTGAATAAATACATCAGTGTTTTTAATTCAAACTCATTTTGTCTACAGGGTAAGCTGTTTTTTGTTTTGTTTTTTTACTTGAACTCTTTATTTTTTACTAATTTATTTGAGAGTGCTTATGAAAACTTTTCTAGACCCTGTGATGGAAAATAAAGAGAAATGTAGGTTAGAAATACCTCTCCAAAACAAAAAGTTTGAAGTCTAGTTGAGGACATAAGCTTAAATAAATGAGAAAAAATAACAGATCCAGGCAATATGGAGTAAATTCCAAGTGACTAGCAAATAATAAAACCTCTAGATGTTGAGAGAAGGGACAATCAATGGAGTTATTATGAGCAATGAGAGTTTTATGATGAAGGGTCTATCCTTAATTGAGTCTCAAAACAGGGTGGGCATTTGCATTGGTATAAAGAGAGCACTATTTTATAATCAATACATATATTAGACATTTTTATAAATGAAGATGAGGATAATCTACGTCTTTCAAGGTATTTAAAAAGTTAAAAATGGTGTGAATATACAAGGCATTTTGACCATTCTGTATCAGAAACTTTCTTTTCAAACTAGTGGAAATATAATGATTCGAAACAGGAACAGTTATTGCATCATCTTTAACATTAGACTAGAACTTATGACCTTGATCATCTTGGCACTGGGGAATTCATTTGAGAGTGGAGAGTAATATAACAAAAAAGAGGGTTTTGAGAGGATATTCGAGAAGTTATGCATGTGGATGTGATATAACAAATGTGGTACTAAGGAGATGCAGTTATAAGGCAATTCATTGCAATAGAACATTTCATAAATTAGCTAATGAGAATCGGGACTTCTGTAGTGGCTGAGTAGAAGATTTCTGTGTGTGTGTGTTTATATGAAAGACCACCATTTGTAGCAGGCTACTCATGTATTTTGGCTTACAAATTAAGAGGTTTGAATAAGACAGTCTCTGTACAGTACCTGACAACTTTTAAATGCTATACTCTTATGACTACACAAAGGAAAATTATTCAGTAATGTTATACAGTAAATATTTCACATAGCAGCTGAATCTTAAATGTCGTTTGAATAAATGTTTTGGAAGATTTTTTAAAATTTCAATGAAGAAGTAGGAGGGCATTTAGAAACAGAGGGATCGATTCTTCAAAAGTTTGGGACCATTAAATGTTATATTATGAATTCCATTTTTAAAGTGTAGATATTCTTTCCTTGAAGATACTGGTTGCATTTCAGTGTGAAAGTTGAGCATTAATTTGATATATGTTTTTTTCTCTTTATGTGATATTTCATACCTCCTTTAGCACCAAGGAGGAAATCACTGGCCATGCCTTAATATTCTTGCTTCTCTCTAGGGTGGATAGAAAAGTTCCATGAATGGCGATATTGCACTTACAATGGAGCAGATACCAGAAAATTCAAAGGAGCACAATAATAAATTTATAATATGGAAAAAAAAGAATGCAATGCCAAAGACAAAAATAACAACTGCCATAGCAATAATAATACTGTGATAACTTCATTCATCCAATATGTTAAGATAAAACAGATAATTTTAAAGCTTTGAGGTACATAAAATACTAGATAACACAGTGTAATATTTTGGCCATTTCTACAGCACATGTCAGAACCAGAAAGCTTAACAAGTTCAATATATTTGCTTCTCAGCAATTAAATAGACTGGAATATAGTCAATAAAAACTGTGAAGTCATTAACAGTAAAAACATCTATTTAAAAGTCCCAGTACAATCTTTAAAATGTGTTCAAATTAAATTTAAAAATTATAAGCTGCAAAGTTCAGCAGTAAAATCATTTATGCTTTTGTAAAAAAACATTGGTTGTCATATATCTGAATTAGGACATAACTTATATAGATTCTTGAATCAATAAAAGTTAGTTGAGAATAAGAGACCTGAGATCTGAGGTCAGGAGGGAGAAAGGAAGGATTTCCAGTCATCATCTGTGGTGAAACAGGTCTTGTCAACTCCATAGCTTAAACCATGATACTCAAACTTTGTGGTTCAGGCAGAGCTTCTCTGAGCAATTTTCAAAGAGGAAGCAGTGTGATTATATCAGATGAGTAATATTAAAACTAAAGTTTTGGTGGTGAGGATGCTGTAATGTACACAGAAGTAGAAATATAATGGTGTATACATGAATCTTATATAACGGTATAAACCAATGTTACTTCAATTAATAAACAAAAAAGAATATCAAGGTTAAGGCTCTAGAGCCCAGCCTCCTATTGGGCTTCTATTAGGTTTCAAAATATGGATTTTGCCAGCCTGTAGGGAGGGGATAAGGCTGGGGAGGAGGTAAACTTCCTGCTCCACAATGTCTGTCCTTATAGCATCAGTCCCTGGTGGCCACTGAGTGAGATGTTGGCAGGATCACTAAAAAAAGAAAAAAAAAAGAAAAGAAAAGAAAAGTGTTTCAATGATCTATGCTGCATAACAAACTACACCAATATTCCAACATTTACTAACTTAAAGCAACAACCATTTTATTATTTCTCATAATTCCTCATAATTCGTTAATCTGAACTGTACTCAGCTGGGTAGTTCTTCTGTTTCTTGTGGTGTACCCCAGGGATAGAAGGTCCCTAGTGTTCTTCCTCACTCACATGTTTTTGTGTCTCACCTGGGGTAACTCAAACAGCTAGGAGTTGGCTGGGAATTTCTCTGTACCCATGTAGCCTCTAACATGGCTATTTGGGGCTGTCTAAAAGAATGATGTTTTCAGGGTAATAAGATTTCTTATATGACAACTAGCTTCCAAGAGGGGGCTTCAAAAAAGTGCCAAAGCTGAAACTTGTGATTCTTTTAGACCTTGATATTAGACATGAGAGAGTCCCTTCTAGTGCACTGTCTTGCTTATGGGGAACTATAGGGCCCACCTACACTCAAGGAGATGAGAAATAGACTCCAACTATTGATGGGAGAAGTGAGAATGTATTTGAGGCCTTTACTACAGGAACCAAGACTCTTTTAAACTTATGATTATCTGTATGATTGTTATCCATTCGTAACATAATCTCTTGGTCTAAGATAATCTGCATTTGCACCTAACCAGAAGGTGAAATGAAAAGGGAAAAGAGTAAACCACCTCCCTTTGGAGGCGAATACTGAAAATTACTCTCACTACTTCTGTTTTCATTTCCTTAGCAGAACTTAGTTTCATGACCACATCCAGCTCTAAGGGAAGCTGGAAAATGTAGTCTTCAGGCAGACATGTACCCAGCTGTCAAATCTGGGGCTCTTTTTCTACAGAAGGAGAGAAGATATTGTGAGGCAACTAAAAGTCTCTGGAGCAAAATTTAGTGTTTAAACTATATATTTTCCGTAACATTCACAGGTAGGAGCTGTGTCTACTTTATTCCTCTCTACCCTGTAGGATATTCTTCAGAAAGCACAATGTGGAACACTGCGAGATAATTGTGGAAAGGAATGCAGCTTTACTGGAGGGTATTTTCCTGTAATGGCATTTCCTATGAGAACCTGTTTTTTTTTTTCACCCTAGTTCTTGGATTGCAAACTCCCATCCTCCTCTTCTAGGAGCCGTAGGCATTTTCCTAATGATGCGGCATCCTTGGATAGATATGAATACAGCCAATTGGGTCTCTGAGTGCAAAATTCAGCTGAGCTACCAGGAAAAAAACTGTACCAAGCGTGTCTCTTCTCTGCTTAACTCTCATCTTAATAAATCTCAACAATGTTTGCTTCTTATTCAATACCCACTATCACTCTTCCTCACACAGAAATGACTGGCTATAGGCATTTTATTTAGGGAGAACAGGATGGTGTCTGTCTGAATAAGAACAAAGTAATTTCTCTCAGAGCACTTGCCAAACGCATTAGGAACACACACTCCATCACTGCCCAATATGTACTTCAGTGCTCATTCCCTAAGCTCAACCAGATAGCATACCTGTCTGAAAAAAGGCAAAATAGTCCTGAATTCAGGTCATTGTTTCTTTTTTCAATAATGTAAAATAAAGATCAAAAGGGAAAAGCGAACCAGAAGTCACTAACCAAATCTTATAATTTACAATGTTATCCTAATGCTTAATATTTTCTATATCTACACTTTACCTTTAAAATATATTTGATACCCCCTCCTTTTTGGTAATATCTCACACAATTTTTACCACTTTACCTTCTTAATCTTACCTCTTAAAGTTCTCTCACAATATTGTACCCACGTGAACCACCTGCTTAAGTGACTCCTTATCATCCAAATGAATCCTCTGCCTACTTGCTTTGTTTTTGTGTACCTGGCTGGGCTTTTGTACCTTCGGTAGTTGAGCTATGTTGACTTGGTTTAGTTTAGTTTCCCAGAATCATATTCTCTGGAAGTTTCTGGGATAGAGTTTTCCAAAAGAAGAATTTGCAGGACATTTGGAGGATGGCACTCAGGCAGAAGCCATTATTCTCTGATGGTCACCAAGGTCAGACACTGTGACAGGCAGATGCAGAGGTGCCAGTGGGTTCCAGCCCCAGCTCTCCTCTGCTCTGTGTCCAGACCTTCTTCCCAGATGCTGATCCTGTCAGCCAACAGCAGCTCCGGGCCTTCCAGGAGAGGCTTGGCAGTAGACCCACAGAGAAGGTAACACACAGAAATGGGATTTTCCATAGACCACCCCATGAGCTGTTTCTCTGCAGTACCATTTTAGCCACTCGACATGCCTGGCTTCTCAGATTGGTTGGTCAGAGATAAATTTTATCATCCCTCAACACTCTCCTGGACTTTTACTTCCCAGCTCTTTCCAAAATTATGTAATATCTAATTTCTATTATATATCCCTTGATAAAAACTGCTAGTGTTTCTGCTTCCCTGATTGAACCCTGATCAGTAAAAAGTCCCTAAAGTGGAGAAGAGTCATACCAGCAATTGGACTCCTTACCTCCAGATGACAAAAAAAGACTTTTTTTTTTTTTTTTTTTTTAGTTAAACCACTGTTCATTTAGTGTTTTCTATTATTAACAGATAAATTAACCAGAACAAATACACAGGCTCTCTCTTCACTTGTCCCAAAGAATAGAACTGCCCTCAATACCAAAATTATCCCTATCTTATCCAGGTTAATGGGATGAAAATCAGATTCATCTTCTCAGAACTGACTACAAACTCTATATGCAAGAACAACATAATAGTATCTATTTTTTTTACTGCTATATCCTCAACATATAACAACAAAACAAAAGAAAAGATGTATAGACAAAACATAAATACTTATTGAATAATGAAATGAATACAAAGCCATTTATGGACAAAAAAATGGATAATTTAGGAAACTATGGTACATATTTTACACCCCTAGGGTAACATTTAGCTGCTGAAAAGGTAATTCATTCTATGAATCATTTAAGCATTAAAGTGCTAGTTTTCAATTGCACTTCCATAGTCCAGGGATTAAGAATTAATTCAGATAATAAGTCCCATTGAAATTCCAAATCGGAAATCATATTCCTTAAGTCATGGTTTCTACTCTAAAGTCCATAGTCTCCTGGGGAGAGTCATAAATTGCAAGGAGTTCATGAATCCATGCATGTATTAGACATTATCAGAACATTAACAATATGTATCTATTACATATTTGAATTGCTATTTTAAAATGCATACAAATTCTCTATTTTGATTATATTTCACACATATTTTAGTTACTAAAAGCATACTGTCATTTTTTTTTCTATATTTTCTATTAATCAGTAGACACTATTATCAGAAATATGCCATCTGTGTCTCTACAGATAAAATCATTGAAAAAAAAATGACATAGGTATCCAACCTAGTTTTCCACCCTCAAAAATTCCTATTGAAATGTCAAAAGCGGTATAAAAATAAATAGAGGATTCTGTAACAGCACTGAGAAACCACCCACCAACCAAAAACTGTAGACCAGCCTTATAAAAATATAGTGCGAATGAGACCAAATTAAAAGAAAGACAGAATGGCCTAATTGAACGATGGCAACACTGAATATGGTTGAAACATTATGTATCCCATAGATAATAACTACGTGGATAATGCTTTAAAAATCCACCAAGATTTCCAACAGTGGCAGAGTGGAGGCGATGAAATTCCATGCCTGTTGGCAATAAGCAAATTTCAACCTTAACAATGAATGTTGAAACCTCATTTCAGTACAACAGAGCAGGGAGATATTATGAGCCTTCTAACGTGATACAATGTGAAATATATAGAAAATACTGACAGGTATTTTCACCAAATATGTTGAACTTGAATCTCTTTTGGCCTTTAAATCTAGCTTGAGGTTTAAAGGAACTTCAATGACTACCTCAAAATCATGAAACATTAGAACAAATCCATAAAGTGGGATTTTCTGCAGGAAGGTGGACTCAAAACTTTTTAACAAATCAATTTCTTGAAAAAAAAAAGTGAGTGTAATAAATGCTTAAGTGACATTAGAACAACCAAATGCAGTTAGCAGACCTTGTTTGGATCCTGATTTTAAAAAAAGAAAGAAACAAACAACAACACTTGTTGGGCATGATTCTGGTATTGTGGTTATATAACAAAATGTCCTTAGTCTTTAGAAATGAATCATTGATGGATGATTTCTAAGTGTGGTGGGTAGAATAATGGCCCCTCAAAGATGTCCACACTATAAACCCTGGAACCTGTAATATAGTATGTTATACTACAAAAGAGGAATTAAGGTAGTGGATAGAATTAAAGTTGATAAGTAGGTGACTTTAAAATAAGGAACTTTTCCTGTATTGTTTGGATGGGCCCAACATAATCACAAAGATGCTTTAAATGTAAAAGATAGCAGTAGAACATTCAGTGTCAGTGATGTGATGTGAGAAAGATCCAGAAGTCATGGCTGGCTTTGAAAATGGAATGGGACCAGAAGCCAAGGAATGGGAGCAGCTTATAGAAACAGGAAAAAGCAAGAAAATAAAATCTCCCTAGAACATTCAGAAGTGCATAGAATTCTGCCAATACCTTGATTTTATCTCAGTGAGACTCAGTTTGGACTTCTGACCTCCAGAACTATAAGGTTATAAATCTGTGCTATTTCAAGCCTCTAAATTTCTGGTAATTTGTTACACCACCAAATGGAAATCACCATACTATGATTTAAATTAAATATATCAGCAAAATGATTAAAAAACAATTAAAGGGCTTCCCTGGTGGCGCAGTGGTTGAGAATCTGCCTGCAAATGCAGGGGACACGTGTTCGAGCCCTGGTCTGGGAAGATCCCACGTGCCACGGAGCAACTATGCCCATGAGCCACAATTACTGAGCCTGTGCATCTGGAGCCTGTGCTCCTCAACAAGAGAGTCCATGATAGTGAGAGGCTTGCGCACCGCGATGAAGAGTGGCCCCCACTTGCCACAACTAGAGAAAGCCCTCGTACAGAAATGAAGACCCAACACAGCCATAAATAAATAAACAAATAAATAAAAATTAAAAAAAAAAAGATATGCTGTTAAAAAAAAAAAAAAGCAAATGTAAATAACTATTAACTTAAGAGGGTCAATTTTACTCTTCCCTAGTTTTAGGTATGTTTGAAATTCTTATAATGAATTTTTTGTTTATCATTTATACCAAATATTTAAAAAAGTAAATACAGTAACCATGCAGTACATTACATACCCAGAAATCACTTACCTTATAACTGGAAATTTGTACCCTTTGACCTCTTCACCCATTCTCCCCACCGACCCCCACTGCCCACCTCACCCTGGCAACTACCAATCCACTACTCTCCTTCTGAGTTTGTTTTTTTAGATTCCACATGTAACTGAGATCATACAGTATTTGTCTTTCTCTGTCTGACTTAGTTCACTTAGCATAATGCCCTCAGGGTACATCTATATTATCACAAATGGGAGATTGCCTTTTTTAATGGCTGAATTATATATATATATATATATATATAGGCATGTATAACATTACATACCACATTTTTACATGTATTACATGTAATTTTATTTTAGAATAAAATTCCCTTAATGCATATCTGTAGTATCTTATCCTTTTTAGTACTAATTCAGAGGAATTGAAATATTTTTTTTTGCTTTTGTTTTACGTTGTTTAGGTTTCCATAAAATATTTCCCATCATGAGGGTTTCATGAGAGCAAGGACTCTCTCTTTTTTATCAGGTACAGTTTAGGGCCTCCTGAAACATATGGTGAATGGATTTTTAAAATTATTTATGTATGTAAACCTCTGTTATTAAAATAAGTTTACTCAGAAAATTAAGACAATGTCATCTACCTTTGAGAGATGAATTAAGCAAAATTTAAGTAAGGATAAAATGAATATAATACATATAATGAATATATAAATCTAACTTTATACATCACTGAAAATTCATACTGAAAATGAAAATTATTATCAAATTCCTCAGTTGTTTTCAAAAAAGGATCATATTTTTTTTTTTTTTTTGCAGGGTTATAAATTATCCACACCACATTTTCTGAATTCAGTGCAATATATGTCAGATTAATAAAAAAAGAACAACAACAACAAAAAAATCAAACCATCTGAAGTTTCTAAATATCTTCTAAATACCTCTTGGGTCAAAGAGGAAGTGATTATGGTAATTTTAGTCTATTTAGAAAATTACAAGTATGTGTTCCAAGAAAGAGGTGGAAGAGCACTTTAGCATATTTCACTATACTGAAATGAATAACTTGAACACAACTAAGTAAAAATTTAAAGGGGAGGGGGTACTTTCTCTAATTTGAAATCAGTAAATTTAAAAAAATCCAAACAATCATCCAGATACAGTATTATTTAGACCAAATCAATCAAAAAGGTCATAAGAAATTAACAGACAGTAGATGTCTACAAACTTTTTTCTAAAAAGGATTGGTTTAAGATTTCAAGGCCATATGCTCTTCATCGGAGCAACTCAACTCTGCCATGTAATGCAAAAACATTCACAGACAGTAAGTAAACAAATGTATGAGGCTTTGTTCCAATAAAACTTTTTATGGATACTAAAATTTTAATTTTGTAAAATTTATAGATCAAAAATGTATTTCTTATTTTGCCTTTTTTTCAACTGCTAAAAAATGTAAGCATGTAAAAACCCTTCATAGCTCTTCAACTATACAGAAAGGTAGAGGGAAATGCACTGCAGCTTGACAATCCATGACCAAACTTTCCATCTATCAAACATAAATAGTAAAGATAACAACCAGGGCCTGGGAGCCATGGGAAAAATAGGAAATAAATTGCAATTACATGTCAAGAAATAGTTGAATTTAGACATTCCTCTATTTTATTTTTTTATCACTCATTGTGATATAATGGACATATATATACATACACACACATACATATATAGCAAAAAGATTACCACAATAAGGTTAGTTAACAGGTCCATCCCCTCACATGGTTAAAATTATGTGTGTGTGTATGTGTGTGTTGAGAATGTTTTGGATCTACTCTCTTAGCAACTTTCAAATATACAGTACAGTATTGCTAAATACAGTAACCATGCAGTATGTTACATACCCAGAAATCACTTACCTTATAACTGGAAATTTGTACCCTTTGACCCCTTCACCCATTCTCCCCACCGCCCCCCACTGCCACCCTCACCCTGGCAACTACCAATCCACTACTCTCCTTCTGAGTTTGTTTTTTCAGATTCCACATGTGAGATCATACAATATTTGTCTTTCTCTGTCTGACTTAGTTCACTTAGCATAATGCCCTCAGGGTACATCTACGTTATTACAAATGGGAGATCGCCTTTTTTAATGGCTGAATTATATATATATATGTATGTATAACATTACATACCACATTTTTACATGTATTACATATATATACATATCACTTTCTCTTTATCCATTCATCTGTGGATAGGCACTTAGGTTGTTTCCATGGCTTGGCTATTGTGAATAATGCTGCAGTGAAAATGGGAATGCAGATAGGCAGATATATCTTTGAGATCCTGTTTTAATTTCCATTGGCTATATATCCAGAAATGGGATTATTTTATCATGTGGTCCTTCTATTTTTAATTTTTTAAGGAATCTCCACACTGTTTTCCACGTTGGCTGTACCCATTTATATTCCCACCAATAGTGTATGAGTTCCCTTTTCTCTACAACCTCAGCACTTGTTATCTCTTGTCTTTCTGATAAAAGCCATTCTAACAGGTGTGAGTTGACATATCACTGTGGTTTTGAATTGCACTTCCCTGATGAAAAGTGATATTGAGCACATTTTCATGTATCTGTTGGCCATCTGAATGGCAACTTTGGAAAAAAATGTCTTTTCAGTTATTTTGCTTATTTTTTAAATTGGATTGTTTTACTGCTATTGAATTGGATGACTTCCATATATATTTTGGATACTAACTCCTTGTCAGATATGTGATTTGCAAATATATTCTCCCAGTACAACCATTTCCGTAGATTGCTTTTTCATATTGCTTATTCATCCTTTTTCTGTGTAGAAGGTTTTTAGTTTGATGTAGGCCAGCTTAATTTGTTGCTGGTGCCTTTGGTGTCAATTAAAAAAAATCACTGTCAAGACCAACGTCAAGGAGGCTTTACTCTATGTTTTCTTCCAGAACTTCTATGGTTCCATGTCTTATATTTGTCTTTAATCCATTTTGAGTTAATCTTTGTGAGTGGTGTAAGGGGTCTAAATTCATTCCGTTGCATTGAATATTCAACTTTTCCAGCACCATTCATTGAAGAGACTATCTTTTCCCCACTGATTACTCTTGGTTCCCTTGTCTAATATTAGTTGACCATATATGCATGGGTTTACTTCTAAGCTATCTGTTCTGTTCCATGACTATGTCTGTAGTTATTGTAGTACCATATTATCTTGATTACTATAGCTTTGCAATAATGGTTGAAATAAGGAAGTGTGATGCCTCCAGTTTAGTTCTTCTGTCTCAGGATTGCTTTGGCTATTCAACATCTTTTGCAATTCTGTATAAATTTTAAGATTTTTTTCTACTTCTATAAAAAATGCCATTGGTATCTTAATAGAGATTGCACTGAATCTACAGATGGCTTTGGGTAGAATAGAAATTATATCAATATTAATTCTTCCAATCCATGAGCACTGAATATCTTTCCATTTATTTTTGTCTTCTTCAATCTCTTTCATCAATATCATAAAGTTTTCAGTGTACAAATTTTTCACCTTTTTGGTTAGATATATTGTTAAGTATTTTATTGTTTTTGAAGTTATTGTAAATGAGATCATCTTCCATATTTCCTCTTCAGACAATTTGTTGTTAGTGTATAGAAATCCAGCTGATTATTACATACTGCATTTGTATCCTGAAACTTGACTTAATTTGTTTTCTTGTTCTAACCAATTTTTGGTGGCACCTGTAGGATTTTCTACATATAAAATCATGTCATCTGTAAACAGAGACAATTTTATTTCTTCTTTCCCTATCTGGGTGCCCTTTGCTTCTTCTTCTTGCCTGATTGCTCTGGCTAGGACTCCTAGTACCATCCTGAATAGGAGTGGTGAGAGTTAGTACTCATCTTGTTCCTGATCTTAGAAAAATAGTTTTCAACCTTTCACCATTTAGTATAATCTTAGCTCTGGGCTTGTCATATATGGCCTTTTTTATGAGGAGGTATGCTCCTTTTATGCCCAATTTGTCAAAAGTTCAACCATGAATGGAAGTTGAATTTTGTCAAAATTTTTTTCCTGCATCCATTGAGATGATCATGTATTTTTTCCTCCATTCTATGAATGAGGTTTATCACAATTACTGATTTGTATTAGATGAACCATCCTTGCATGTGAAGGAAAAATCATGCTTGATCATTGTTTATGATCCTTTTAATTTGTTTAAACTGGTTTTGTTCTATTGAGTTTGTTTTTCTAGTATTTTGCCGACAATTTTTGCTTCTATATTCATCAGGGATATTGGCCTGTAGTTTTCTTTTCTCGTGTCCTTTTCTGGCTTTGATATCCGAGTAACGATGGCCTTGTAAAACAACTTTGGAAGTGTTTTCTCCTCTTCCATTTTTTGGAAGAGATATAAAAGGATTAGCATTCTTCTTTAGATTTTTTTTTTTTTTTAATAGAAATCACCAGTGAAACCATCCAGTCCTGGGCTTTTCTTTGTTGACAGGTTTGCAATTACTGTTTCAATCTCCTTATTCATTGTTGATCTGCTCAGATTTCTATTTCTTCATGAGTCAATGTTGGTAAGTTACATGTTCCTGGAAATTGGTCCATTTATTCCAGATTGTCAAATTTGTTGGCATATATTTTTTCATAGTAGTCTCTTATTATTCTTTGTATTTCTGTGGTCTCCTTCCTTATATAGTCTCTTCTTTCATTTGTAATTTTATTTTTTTGGCCTTCTCTGTTTTTGCCCCAGCTAATCTAGCTAAAGGCTTAATTGTGTGTATTTTTTCAAAGAACAAATCCTCAGCTTTTTTAATCTTTCATTTTGCTCAACCTCTTTGGGATTCTTTGGGTCTCATGAATCTGGATGTCCATATGTCCTCCCATGTTGGAAAATTTTCAGCCATTATTATTTACATAGACTTTCTTTCTCTTTCTGTTTCCTTTCTTTGAATCTCAAAATAATATATTGTTTCTTTTGTTAGTGCACCATAGTCCCATAGGGTTCTTCTTTTTCATTTTTTTCCTTTTTGCTCTTCTGTTTGAATAATTTCAAATGTCCTACCTCCTAGATCATTGATTCTTTCTGCTGTCTTTTGGAGTCTGATACTGAAGCTCTCTATTGAATTTTTCAGTTTAGTCATCATACTCTTCAGCCCTTAAATTTATTTATTTTTTTTCAGCCCTTAAATTTTACCTTTTATTTTTTTTTTGAAGGTTTTTTCATGCATTATTTTCTTAATTTTGTTTAGTTTTCTGTGTATTCTGAACTTCTTTAAGAGGATTCTTCTAAATTCTTTGGCAGTCAGTTCACAGATCTCCATATGTTTAGAGTCAGTTGTTGGACCTTTATTAGTTTCCTTGGGTTGTGTAATGTTTATCTTATTTTTCATAATCCTTGATTCCTTGCATTGATTCATTTGATTAAGTGGTTCATTTGCTTAAGTGGTCTCTTCTTCTGAACTTTACAGGTATGCTTCATCAGGGAAAGACATCCACCAGTCAGTTCAGCTTGGGGTACTGAACAGGTCAGCTGGTAGTGTCTGTGGCCAAGTGTGGCTTGCTATGGGGTCTCAAGTTGGTTGAGGCCATGGCCCATGCTCTGAGTTCAGGGTATGTGCCACTAGCTGGGCTACACGACTAGGTGGACCTGGTGGATGGAATCCACATTCAAATAGGATTATTGAGTGAGATCTCTGGTCAAGCTGGGCTGCTGTCTCTACTCCACATTCTGGTGGGGCCACTAATTGGACTGTGCAATCACCTCTGGTCATTCAAGGCTGTAGCCTATTTTCCCTGGCAGGGTGGTGCCAGTGGTTGTTGCCAAATCTGCTGTTGGGGAGGGACAAATCTTGGCTCTGACATTGCTCCTGGTCATATGGGTCTCAGGTGTTCCATTACCAACTGGTGTCACTACCTGTGCTCCATGTTCAGATGGGGCTAGAAGTTCTATCTTGAAGTTGGAAGTTGGAGTGCAAGAAGGGCTTTGTAAACAGAAAGGTCGCTGGCTTTCCTCTTCTGTTATTCAAGGTTGCTCTCTGTTTGGGAATGGCCTCTAATTATACACTGCAGTTGGGTGGGTATAGAGAGTGCTCTATGATTAGTTAAGGTCACTTGCTGGGATTCCTCTTGGATGAGGCCAGAGGCTGTGTTCAGCAATCAGTCAGGGTTGTACACGGGGCTTCATTGCTGTGTAAGATTGTAGTCTGGGCTGTGTGGCTGGGCAGAGCTATAGGGAGGGCTTCAAGTCTGCCCAGAGCCATTGTTCAGGCTCAGTGGTTATGTGTGACCACAGCCAGTGCTCTACAGTTGGGCAAGTCTGCTGGTTTGGCTCCCTGCCTGAGTGAGGCTATAGGAGGGGCTCTGAAGCTGCCCAGGTTCTCTGGCCAGGCTTCCTGAATGGGTGGAAGTAAAAGCTATGCTCAGCAGTTTGCCAGGGCTGAAAATTTTCTTCCCTGTCCAGGTAGAATGGGCTCTAGCTGGTATAGCCCATTGACTAGGGCCCCAAATCAGATAGAACTGCCAAAAGAGCTCCCTGGCCAGACAGGGCCACCAGTTCAGATCTGGAAATGGGCCCAGCTGCTGGCTGGAATCTCTGCCTGTGCGACACTGCAAGCAGGTACACTATCTACCAATGTCTGGGCACTGGTTGCTGTAAGCCACACACCCTCTCTGTCTCTTGCTGATCCCCAGTGGTCAAGCCCCGCAGATTCCCCCAGTGATTGCCATAAGGCAAGACCTAAGTGGGTCTCCCAGGAAGCGTCCTGCAACACTGGAGGATCTGTATGTCTTAGTTAGGCTCTCTTTTCCCGCTGGAGAAACCATAAGACCAAGAGGACCCTCTCCGTGACACTCTGTGTTGACCTAGTGGAGGGGCGATGTGATCAGTGTGTAGCCACTCTTTTACCCTTCTAATGTGACCCTTCTTGATCCTTGTCATCCAGGGATATGCTTCAGCCTCACACCCCAGGTTCTGGTATTTTCACACTGGTTATTTGTCTATGGATAGTTGGTCTTCTTATGAGGGAGACTGAAGTCTGAATGACTTATGTTGCTATCTTGATAACTTCATTAGCAATTGATGTTCCTGTAATTTATTCAGATATATTCTCTGACCAAGCACAGCAAAAACACAATTTTCTTTTTATTTATTTTTTTGTTTGTGTGTTTTCTCTTTTTATGGACTAACTTTTCTAACTGGAAGAAGTAAATCCTGAAGATGAAAGTAGGCTGGAAGAAAAATATGATCTGTATTTCATTGATTTTAAGATGCACATTCTCTCGCAAGAGGCACACACAAAATTGATTTTTATCTCATTATTGGTAGTGTTTTATAATCTCTGTCAGCCAGCTGGGAGTCTTGAAATAGTTGTCAGTTCCTGCATATACACAAGCTTGGTCATTCCTATTTTATTTTTCAGTGCAGTTGTTTAATGTGCTTCACTGTTACTACATGTGTTGAGTTTAATTGCCATTTAAAATGGCATTACAAAGATTACACTATGAGTCATTCTTAAAATGAAATGTCTCTGTGATTACGCAGAAGGGTTCAGAAAAAGGGCAGCCAAACATGCATTTTAAATGAATGAAACAAATCTTTGTTGTTGGAGGAATGATACTGATTCCACATTTTGTTGTAAAGCAACTTTCAAGTACTATGTAGAACCTAAGAAAAGGCAATACCCACAAGTAGATGAAACAGAATTAAATTCTATTTCTGAGATACATGCATAGAATTGCTAACACACTATTACTATACACAAATAGCAATGCAACTAAATGTAGGTGAAATTGCCAACTCGCCTACTAGAATAGACTGAAGAAATTTCAAAGCAACAGGACACTTGTGTGATATATCTTTAAGGCATTGAGTTATGGTTAAACTTTTTTCTTCATTCTTAATGAAGGGTCTTATAATCAATTGAGTAGTAGAGTTGATAAAACATGGTAATACATTGAAAGGCAACTTTGAAGTGGCTGGCTAATATTGACTTAGGGAAAATAAAACTTGCAGCATAAACTTGAATGTGCAGATCGTCTTTTCCTTTTTCCCAGATATTACTCAAAAGCAACTACTTTGAAAAAAATGTCCCCATTGTTGGTTCCTTATCTCATCTATATTTATTCTAAACTGGTTAATGTTTCTCTAGCATTATATCCAATGTTGGATTCCATCACAGAATCCTTTTTCTTTTCTTATTTTTAGTTTTTGTATGAATTGGTAAATTCTTTCTATTTCATTTATCTACTTTAAAAAATGATCTTTCTGAGAACTAACAATTGTTCATATTTACTAAGTTCATTTTCTTTTTTTCTCATCTTTATTTACTGTTTTGCCTTTATTATATCTTTACCTTATTTTTCCCATCAATAAATCTATCACCCTGTAAAGGGTGCCCTCACCAGTTTCTGATGGAAATATTTTCCAGAGTTTATATCGTAAGGCAACAACCAGACCTCTCCGGGAGATTCACATTGATTTGCTTACTTGTTCACTTTGGAAAGAACCAGCCGAGAAGTTCTCATTGTCTTATTGTCCAGTCCACAGTCAGCTATTATTCTAGCAAGGATTTGTGTATATACACATTCCTAATCGGATGATCGATATTAAAGAAATAATGTGTTATATAAGTTATGAATATACAAATTATCATTCAATCAGGATGCCTTAGAGAGTAATAGAATGGATATTTCAAAACAAGTAAACAAAAAATTGCTTCATGAGGATACAGAAAATGGAGAAACCTAAGTAAATGTGATACAAGAAAAGAGGGCTGTTTATAGAGAAAATGGCAAATGTTGAGATTAATTTATATAGATGTACTATATTCATTTGTTAAAGAATATTTTATTAGCTGGATATGAAGAACTTGTGAATGACTATGGCTGTGTATTTAAAGGAATATAATGCTGACTACCTGACCAATAAGAACAAATGTAGTTTAAAATGAGGAGCTAGATGAACGACAGAGAGACCAGCTTTCCTAGTGTCATGGAGATTGTCACTGTCCTGTCAAATGATTATACATGTGAAGGTTGCTGAGGAAATAGGCTGTGAAGGCTGGGTAAGCTTAATCTGATGTATGGAACTGTAAGATTCTAATATGAGTCAATCAAAAGATACTCTTTTTTCTTTTTCATTTATAAGATTTTGCTATACACTTCCCTGCATCCCAATACTGTGCCCCTAATTTGTCATTTTATCATAATGTTTGGAAAAGTTATTCCAATAGTTGGCATGATGTCAGCTGAGTTATTTTAACTAAATTGCTTTGGTCAAGTCACTTTGTCCCTCTGGGCCTTAGTGTATCTAATTGTAAAATGAGAGACGTTGCCCAGAAAAACACTAATGCTTATTGTTATTTTTCATACTTGTGAGTCTTTATTCTGGATACAGTCTGGAAAAGGCTAGTTATTGCTTCTAAGACTTTTCTTGCCCCATCTGTGTCCATCATTGGATCTTCCCACTGTTCTATCATAATTACCAAGTACTGATGGAGTCTTTGTAAGATAGCAAGCTCTTCAAGAAGTAAGCAAATATAGAAGAAGCTCAAATAAAAACAAAAATAGCCTTTTGGGATGGAATTATAAAGTGAGGTGGTAAAAATGCCTTCAATAATTGGGTTTGATAAAATAGACCTTAACATTTAGAAAATAAATTAAATTGGATTGTTTATTCCTTAAAACAATGTAAAATAACGTAAAAATGTATTGTAAGTACTTTGCAAAAATATTTTTATAATCTTAGAGTTACTATTTTTTTTTTTTTAAGTATGTCATGAAAGCCAAAAAGCATCAAGGAAAATATCAAATTCACATGTCCAAAATAGAAACAAAATCAAAAGACAAATAAAAAATCAAAGAATAGATATTTCCATTATATGAAAAAGGTTGCTCTAAAAATATATGAAGTGCTTGTACAAAACAAAGAATGGTTTGTATCCATAGATAAATAAGCCAAGACAACATCTGGAAAATTTCAACTAAAGATATAAAATCTCCAATAATCATATGAAAATAGTGTAACTATCAAAATTAACAACAAAACTGTTGACTATCCGTTTAAGAATTAAAAACTTTAAAAAAAAATCCATATTTGGTGAAATTTTGTGAAAACAGACCTTTTACTACACTTTTGTCGAAAAAAATCAATCTAGTGTCTGCAATTATCACAGCTTCTACTCTTCTTTTAAGTGGGAATTGTAGGTAAAGCCAGGGTCCAACTCAGGCATAGATAGATGGCATACTATGTTCCTACCTCTCTCAAAGAACAAAGTTTTCTCTCTGACCTTTATTCAAGAAAAACAAAAAAAGAAAAATAAAAACTCTTACAATGTTTTATATAAGTTATGAAGGTTCTGTCCTCAAAAATCAGCAGGTTGGCCCTATAGGTTTGAATCTCATATTAAGTTCAAGGTTATTAAAGTTTCTTTTCTCATATTAATCTGTTTTATGTCAACTTTATTATTAGTCCAGCCACAATAACTTAACAACAGAGGTGGGGGCAGGGATTTCCCCCTCCCAAACAGACCTCTGGGAGGTAATTAGGTTTAGATGAGGTCATGATGGAGGAGCCCCATGATGGGAATAGAGCTCTTACAAGACGCGGGAGAGATACCAGACTTTCCTCTCTCTGCCATTTGAGGACAGAGTGAGAAGGGTGACCATTTGCAGGCTGAGAAGAGAATCCTCAACAAAAATTGAATCTGCCAGCCCCTTGATCTGGATTTCTTAACCTTCTGAACTGTGAGAAATAAAGTCTGTTAAGCCACGCAGCGCACGGTATTTTATTGCAGCAGCTGAACTAAGACAATTACCATTGTTTCCCTGAATTGTTTTCCTATTTTAATCATCTGTCTTCTACAGAATTGCTGGAATGATTTGTTAAATCGTAAGTACCGTCTTTCACAGTTTTCTGCTTAAAACACTTCAGCAATTCACCATAGCCTTCAGGATAAACCCAAACCCTCCAAATTGACATGCAAGATCTTTCCTGAACCCCAGACACCTCAGCCTCATCTCTGGCTTTCAGTCTAAATATACATATTTTTTTCTTCAGCCATTCAAAACTATATAGGATCACACAATCACTCCTTTGAGTCTGCCATTTTGTGTGTGTGTGTGTATGTGTTTGTGTGTGTGTGTTTGAAGTGTCCTTCCTTATTTTTGCCTTTTAAGGCACCAAATCTATCCTTTGGTACTGAATTCAAATTCATCAGCATCAATCCCCTCTCTTACCACTAGATTTTTTTTAATATTGAATTCTAGTTAATATGAGTTTATTGTACCCACTCTCTGCTAGGCATTGTGTAGGCATTGATTATACAAGGCTGAATAAAGGAGGCACTGATTCTTGCCTTCCTGGAGCTTAAAATGACCCCTCACTTTATTCTGGTAGCAATACGTTATCTCCATTTTCACACTTCTTGTAAGTTTCTCTCTTATACCAGTATGGCAGTCATAATGTTTTACTTCCCTTTTTGTCCACAGCATATAAGTGGTAGCTGGTACCTAATAAAAGCCTCAATGAAGCTTTTATTGAATGAATAACTTATGATTCTGTGGATTAAATTGTTAAGAAAGTCTATATGAAAGATATTGAATTTCGGATGTGCTGAAATAGTTAATTTGGAGAGTTAGGAGAAGGAAAGACATTGCATAATGGGGACACTTATTTAAGGTTTGTGTGGCATTTAGTAATAAATTAATCTCTCTATATCTCAACTCCATCGACTGTAAAATTAGGATAGTAATATCTACCTTATAGGGTGTTTGTAAATATTAACTGCACAAGCTGAGGTAAAGTGCCTAGCATAATTCTAGGTGCATAGTGAATAAACAATAAAGAATCATCCTCATTGCTATTATATAAGGTATATCCGTTCTCTGGAAGGTTTTAAAAGGAATGAGCTGAAGTTTTCAAATGATTGCTGTGCAAAATGGCACAGTTCCAGAGGGGATAACTGCTACTGTTTTATCTCAACCTGTAAAATTTCACAAAGTAACAATTTTCTAACAAAATGTAGAAGAAGTGAGCAATTGATATTTATGTCCATTTTAATTACTGTTTATAAGTTATACAGTTAATAGATCTTAAAATTGAGTACATTAAATTGAACAAAGCTTAAGTGTAAGAACATGCTACAGAAAGTTAAGTAATTTCTGATAAATTGTTAACTCTAAAGGCTTAAAAGACTCTTTGATTATTGAAGATAAATATCATAGTAAAAAACAGGAAAAATTAGAGTAGATTTTTTTTTAATTCAAAGGCTATTATACACCAGACGCACATTACCTCAAGTTCTTTATGTGTATTGTTGCATATACTTAAGAACCTATTTACAAAACAGAAACAGACTCACAGAGTTAGAGAATGAACTTATGGTTACCAGGGGGAAGGATGGGGGAAGGGATAGTCAGGGAGTTTGGGATCAACATGTACACACTGCTATATTTAAAATGGATAACCAATAAGACCTACTGTATAGCACAGGGAACTCTACTCAATATTATGTGGCAGCCTGTATGGGAGGGGCGTTTGGGAGAGAATGGATACATGCATATGTATGGCTGAGTCCCATTGCTGTGCCCTTGAAACTATCACAACATTGTTAATTGGCTATACTCCAATATAAAAAAAGTAAGCTATAATCTAAAGAAGACATATAAATGCCCAATACATATGTGAAAAAGTGCTCAATAATATAATCTATTTTGGAAATGAGATAATACTTCATACACACTAGAATAGCTACATTCAAGTTTTAGCAAGAATATTGGAAAAATTGGAATCCTCTTACACTGCTAGTAGGGATACAAAATGGTACAGCTGTTTTGGAAAACAGTCTGGCAGTTCCAGACTGATTAAACAAAGAATTACCATATGAACCGGCAAACCTATACCTTATTATCTAACTAAGAGACTTGAAACTATATTTTCACACACACACACACACAAACCCTTGTATAGAGATGTTAATAATGGCATTATTCATAATAGCCAAAGAGCAGGTACAACCCAAATATCCATCAAGTGACAAACAGATGAAAAATAATGTGATATATTCATACAATGAGATATTGTTTATCCAAAATGGAATGAAGTACTGATACATGTTGTAACATGGATGAACCTTTAAAACATGCTAAGTGAAAGCAGCTACTCAAAAAAGGCCACATATAACACTATTTAGATGAAATGTCCAGAATATGCAAATCTTTAGCTATAGAAAGTAGATTAGTGGTCACCTAGGGTTGAAGGGTTGGGGAAAAATAAGGAATGATTGCTAATGGGTAGTGTGTTTCTTTTTAGGATAATCAAATGTTCTGCAAGATTGATTGTGATAATGGTTACAGACGATTGTCAAAACTTCGTGCAGATTCACGGCCTTCTTTCTCAGACCATGACTCTCAGTTTTGTCCTCATTCACAACCAAACACAAATCCTAAAAGAATTGTGATTGTCCAAAGCCCTGTAAATATTAGGAGAGCATAGATTTCAAAGCCAACCAAACCCAGGTTTGAATTCAAGCCCTGCCCTTACTAGCTGAGTATATGTTTACTCTTCAAAATTTAGTTTCTCTCATCTTTGAAATGTTGATAATGATCATGATCCCAAAGGGCTTTTGTGAAGTAATGTGTGTGTGTGTATATATATACATATATAGTCTACAACATGCCCCAGAAATGCTCATTCTTTTTTCCCATTTTAATTACCTCACTTCCACAACTGAAACACTGACTCCAATAATACTTTGATCTGTTCTCAAGCACTCAGCCATCTCCCTGATGGACTAACCTAGCTTTGACCAATGCAGGGCCCTTGTGTTGTGCTCATAACTCTGGAGCCCAAAGCAGGCCTCTAACAACTCTCATTCTAATTACAATGTGTGGAGGAGTTTTTCCCACATCACCCAATTCTCAGAAACCAACTGGATGTCCTATAATTCCATTCAATTCTGACACTGTCTGTGCAGAGATAGTATGGGATTCCACAGGTTAAGGGCTCAGTTCCAGAAGATTGCTAATTGCAAGTCTAAATTGTCACCTGTGCTTTTGACTGATTGGCTACAAATTGGAGGTTCCAATGATCCTCTCACTGGGTTCAATTAATTTGCTAGAGAGGATCACAACATTCAGAGAAATATTTTATTTACTAGTTTGCTAGTTTATTGTAAAAAGGTGTAACTCAGGAACAACCAGTTGGAAGAGATGCATAGGGCAAGGGTGTGGGAAAAAGGCTCAGATTTTCCCTGCCCTCTGTGAGAACACCATTCTCTAGGAATCTCAACGTTTTCACCAACCCAGCAGCTCTCCAAATCTGTCCTTTTGGATTTTTAATGGAGGCTTCATTACATAGGCATGCTTGATTAAGTAATTGGCTATTGATGATTTAACTGAACCTCTAGCCCCTCACCGCTTTCCAGAGGTCGGGGATGGGACTGAAAGTTCCGACCTTTTCATCATCACATGTTTAGTTCTCTTAATCAGTCCACACCCTCAGGTGCATCCCCCAGATCACCTGATTAATCTAACAAAAGACACATTTATTGCTCCCATCACTTAGGAAATTCCAAGAGTTTGAGATCTGTGCCAGAAATGGGACAAAGACCAAATATTTATGTCTCATTATAAAATCAAAATATCACAACCTCACTAATCAATTGTTGTACTCCTTCCTGCTGAGTATAGATAGATGTGGCCCAATTTGGCATAAGAGTTAAAGCATATTTGCAACCCTTTATTAGATTCTCATGAGAGAGGCTTGAATTCATACTAATGGCATTGAAGATATGCTAGTTACATCTACAGTCACTTCAGGAGACAAAGCATATTCTTTTATTTTATAATGCATGTTTGATCTTTTTATTTTAGTCATCAGTAAGGAGTTCAAAATCTTAAAACAACAAAAAAGGCACACAAAAACAGAATGCGGTATTATAATATGTACATATATGTATGAATATGCTTATACACATTCACAAACACACACTAATTGTGTGGTAAATGCAACTTTATGCTAAGATGACAAAAGAGAGTAAAGTACTAATTGATTTTCATTTCCAAGTAAACTAAATATGAAAGGTTAATGTGAACTTTAATCAAGTTGGAAGGACTCAGAAAATGCAGGGCTTGAGTCAGACGGGCCTTTCATGGTTTTAATATTTGGATATATATTTTTTAAAAAGATGTTGATATTCTAAGTTATGATACTTGCATGAGCAACTAATAATCCTAATTAGGGTAAAGGTGAGACCACAATGAACTGAAACCCTAAGGAAATAATGGAGCTACCAAAGTCCTTGCTACATCCACAGATTTATATGTATATATATATATATATATATATATATATATATATATATATATGTGATATATATATATCACATATATTTGCAGTACAAACCAAGAATAATACTGAAGATAAATCATGATTTATCTTCATTTAAATGGTGAATATAAAGTCCTGTTTATATGACTTATGGAGTCTGATAAATGCACATTTCCTTTTGGAGCATTAACAAATGAGTGAGCACTCAGATCAAGAGAACCATTAATTTAGGAAGAAGATACACTTGGTCTTGTACTTAATCAAGAAACACATTTCTCTAGATTAAAAAAAGAATCCAAGGGAATTAAGAATGCAAGGTCGTCTCCCATGCAGAAAGGTCAGAGCAAACCCAAGGCACTTTATAAAATTGGTAAGCTTGGCAGAGCAATATGCAAGGCCTACTATTTCCACAGCAGAGCTCTTGATGGCTTGGGGAAGACAGGGAGAGGAGGATCTTATCACATGACTCTCTTGTTTTAAAGTCTGCAATGATAATTGTTATCTAAAGCAACGTTTTTAAATATTTTCAAGCATCTAAGACAGATTTTCTCAACCTTGGCACTATAAGTATCCTGGGCTGGATAGATCTGTGCGGTGATGGCCTGTCCTGTGTATTGTAGGATGGTTAGCAGCATTCTTGGCCTCTACCCACTAAATGCCCAAAGCATCCCTAACCCTAGTCATGAAATGTCTCCAAATATTGGCATTTTCCCTCGGTGCAGAGGTGGGGGTGTGCAAAATCACCAACAGTTGAGAATCACTGCTCTAAGACCTATTGTCACCCTCCCCTCATATTTTATGTACAACAGAATAAAAGTAGATCAGATCTTAGGTCATTGCCACACACACTCTCCTTTCACCACCTAAATGCCTTAAGAAAAGTATACTCTCTACTTCTTCACCTTTATGAGTCCATTGTAACTCAGCTCAGTTCCTAATTCCTCCTGAAGCCTTTCCTGACGATACTAGTTTCAATTAGCTGCCTCTGTTCTTTTTTCTCACTCATAATTTTACCAATCATAGAATTTGCCATGCTGCATTGCAATTCTTTGTTAACTTGCCTGTCTCTTGTCCTAGCAGAGTTTAAGGTCAAAGAACCTTTCTTATCCATCTCTTAATACATGAAGCCTTACATAAAAGTGTTGTTAAAAAAAAAAAAAAAAAAAACTACTGCATGAAGGAATGGATGAATGTGAGATTTATATCTCTGCTATGATGTATAACTTAAAGAAATTGGAAGATGAGATACGGACATCGAATAATCAAAGAACCAAAGTAAACCATCTGATATTCAGAAGGAAAAGGAAATAAAGACTTCAGGAGGGAGAAACATAAAGTTTGGACAGATTTGTACTGTGAGCAGTGCACCGAAATATAATCACCGCCTCTGGGTCTCTTCTTTGGAAAGTGGATTACTTTGCATGAATCTCTCTAATAGTGGGAAGCCAGGGACCTAGGCAAAGTCATCATGTTGTCAAAGCTTAGGAATGGAAACTATTAAAGTTGGAATGAGCCACCACACATTTCTAGTCTCTTCTTAAGAAAATTGTTTTTCAATCTCTTTATCAAATTATTATTTTAGTAGCTTAGGATTAATTGTGTCTATTTTATGTTGCAAAAGATGATCATTCAGATACCTGAAGATACTTTGCCCATGCCAAAGATTCTCTTTTCTATGTTAAACATTTCTAGTACCTTTAACTATTCTTCCTGTGCCCTGGTTTCTGGACTCCTCATCAAGCTATATTCAAATGAGGAAAACTTGGAGTAAATTGTTGCAGTTTTAGATTCAGTTCAATTATTCATTGTAGGAAATAGTAAATTTCACATAGGCTTTATAATATTCTCCTTCCTCATCCATAAATTTGGGGTAATTTTTTCTTCCTTAGACTCTTGTGAGGAAAACTCAAAATAATCTAAAAGATTTTTCAACTTTTGATTGGCACTTAGCAACTGCTTCATAAATGTCAGTCTCTGCGTTTCATATCCATCCCGTGTTCCTCTTTCTCTTACACTCTCCTTTGATCTATTATGGCAAGTTACCTATGAATAATACCCTTAAGAGAATTACTGCCTACTCTTTTTTATCATTTTGCCTTCTTTTCAGAATTATCCTCACCACTCTTACATCAAAACGATCAGAGAGATTTCTTTAAGTACTACTATCACTAATTAATTAATAATAATAGAGACCCTTAAGTGCTTTTTCCAACTCTGTCTTTTGAGGAAATGGTCTATGTTCAAGGCCATCTCCACTTCAAAGCATGCTTGTTTGACTATGCCATAATATCAGGAAACTCATTCACACTGCTGCATACATATGCCTACACACAGGGATATAGGGGACATATACTGGGTAAAATTAGGTAAAAAGAGAAGTAAAAGAAATCAGAACTCCGTACAAAAACTATGATACAGTGAGTATAAAATTATAATTGTTTCTAAATACAATCTGCTGGAGAACAAGGATGACAGCTATGTCATCTTTGTGTTAGGGAGTCAAATGGTAAAAATTCACAGATAGAAATAAGAGTTGAGGTGTTGCAATGTGTAGAGTAGAAACCTGAATAATATTTATAGAGCATTATGTAAATAGCTATAATATAATGGCTAGATATGTTTTAGAACAAATGATTAAGCCATATGGAAAAATATTTAAAAGGTCACATCTAGTTTCCTTAGAAATCACTTTGCTTACTGAGCAAGTAGTAAACAGACATACATGCAAACATGCAAAGATAAATGCTTTTCTCAGACTCCTGTTTTATTTACTTTTTTAACCATGAAAAATGGGAAAGTTGAATTATTTATTGGTACATAACAGATTATCCCAAAATGTAGTGGCTTAAAACAACATGCATTTATTATCTTACAGTTTCTTGGGGTCAGCAGTTTGAGAGTGGTTTAGATGGGAGTTTCTGGCTTGGGGTCTCTCATAGGGTTTCAGACAAGCTGTCTGCTGAGCTGCAGTCATCTGAAGACTTGATTGAGGTTTGAGGTTCCACTTCCCAAAGGGCTTATTCACCTGGCTGCTGGCTGGGGGTATCTCAGTTCCTAGTTATATAGGTCTCTCCTCAGGGCTGACTTAGTGCCCTCAAGGCATGGAAGCTGGTTTTCCCGAGGGAGAGAGAGAGAGAGAGAGAGAGAGAGAGAGAGAGAGAGAGAGAGAGAGAGAGGAGAAATCAAGACAGATGACACAGTACTTCTTTATAGCCTAGTTTCTGTGTCATACACTGTCAATTACCATATTCATTAGAAATGAGTCACTAAGTCCAGCCCACACTCAAGGGGAAGGGAAAAACATTCATATGTTATAATAGACATAAATACAAACAAACAAAAAGATGATGGAGAGGAAGAGAGGGAGGGAGGAAAGAAGGAAGGAAGGGAGGGGGAGAGGAAGAAAAGAAGGAGAAAGAAAAGGTAAGGGAGAAAGAGATTGCAACTAAGTTTATAGCAATAGGGTCTGGGGATAGTTCACTGTGCATGTGGTTGGGGAGGGAATCACATTCGTATTCTTGGACTAAGATTGGAGGCAGAAGATCTAGATTAATATCAAACTTTTGGGACTCCCTTTGGTAAGATCTATTTAAGTCATTTTTTTCCTAAAATCCTCAGTTTCCTCATCTGTAAAACAAGGTAGAATACAATGATGGTATTTTTCCTACTCTACTATTCTCAGAGTGGAGGTGTGAGAAAGCAAGGGGACAATTTAGGATGAGTACACTTAGATCAAAACATTATTTCTTCAAGGACGTTAATAATATCTATTAGGCTTATGTGTTTGAGCCATCTAATGCTGCAGAACAAAATACATCCAAAATGTAATGTCTCAAAAATATATCTTATTCTCTTTCATGGCTCTATTTGGTACTGGGTTCAGCTGAGGTCTGTAATGTGATTGGAGTCAAATGGCAGCTGTGTCCAGAGTGAGCTGAAGGTTTGCCTGTGCAGCACATACAACACGGCTGACTCACAGCTGATGTCGCTGTCGCTGGTTGGAACTCAGGAGCAGCTGGCAACAGAGCACCTGCACATGGCCTTTCCATGTGGTCTGGGGTTTTCACAGCATTGCTGCTAGTTTTTCAAAAGACAAGAAACAGAAATTTCCAGACCAGTTAAGGGCTGGCTATATGTTGGAATGCCAAAGCATCACTTCCTCCCTATTTTATTGTTCAAAACACTTAGATTCTAGGGAGTAAAGTTATAAACTTCACCTCCTGATACTGGGGAAGTTATAAGGTCACAACCGCAAAAGGAAGAGGAGGAGGGGAAATGTTTCTGCAACCATTTTTAGAAAATACAGTGTGCCACAATGTGATTATGTGACAGATATAAGGACATTGAATGCAGAGACTCTGAAAATATTTGCATTTATAAAAAGTCCTGAGTCAGTTGTGAATTCTACAGATGTCTGTAATTATTCATTGCTGGCTGCTGATTCGTGGTCACAAGAGCTGCCTTACTTAGCAGGGCATGCTCATCTCTCAGGTTGCAAATTTAACAGTTAAAATGTGGTCAACACAATTAGGATAACAATGTGGTTGATTAAAAAGATATTTGGGGTTCATATCATCCTTTACTTTAGAAATTTCCTGTGAGTGTGTATATGTGCTTGTGTTTCTGTGAACATGTCCATTTAGTTTCTGAATATTTAATTGCTTGTCACATACAGATTTAGCAAAGTGAGTGAAATACACAAATTGACTTTTGATTTCTTGATATTGTTATTTAAATCAACATTCACAGTCATCAGTCCACCAACAGTATAGACATAATGTTACACTGAGTTTGTAGAGGATGTTAATTACACACCAGGTTTCCATAATTTCCCCTTATATCTTGGCCATCTAACAAGTAATAATTATAGATTTATAATTATAGACTTTTATTTGATATGATAAATTAGAACCAACCTCACCATTTCACCAAAGTTCTGTTTAAAACATTCTGTATTATTAAGTTTAAAATGTTTTAAGAAATGTGATGGCTTTGTCAAAAGTCAGTTTTTAGCTTCTAGGAGAAAAGAACTAAATTTATAAGAAGACCATGCAAAGTGATAGTTCTCTGATTTGACAAGAAATTAACAGTAGAACAATGTTAAAAAATGACACTTTGGAAAATTTATTCTTTCTTTTTTATATTGTTATGTTTTTGCCATGCTTTGAAATGGAAGATTTAAAATCATATTTGACTAAGACTACGGATGCAGACAAATCAGCTCTTTACATGATACGGAGGAGCTTCCATTTCTGGCAGGAGCAGACTTAGGTTGCTTTGCCCAAAATCCCCTGTTAGAACAACTAGAAAAATAAGAGAAAAATTAAAACACACTTTTGAAAGCACTGGAGAGCTACCCAGAGCATTGAAGAACTATGGTGTCAAACAAGAGAGGGAAACTTATATAGATGATCCCAGATTTTCCTTTCTCCTGGAGGCAGTTGTTAATACTAAATGTAGTGGCTGAAAAGTTGAGCAGAACGTTCAGTAGATTTGTGGAGCAGATGCTACAGACACTGGAGTTTAGGGATGACTATGGCATCTAAGACAAGACCCACAGCAGATCCAGATAACAGGATTACGGACACACACAAAAAATAAATGACCGTTACATTCTAGGAAATAAAAGACAAGATGGAGAATCTCACCAGAAAATGGGATAACTATAGAAAAGGATCAAATAGAATGTCTGGAATTTTAAAATGTAATTACAAATTAAGGATTCAGATAACAACTAAAGATAAAATTAAGAAACTGGAAAATATATCATAAGACAATATCCTGCCTACTGGTGTTCTGGATTTCCTTCCAGTTTTATCATCTTCTCAGATTCTTTTACTTCTTTATCCCTTGTGATGGTTAATTTTATGTGTCAGCTTGACAGAGGGTGCCCAGCCATTTGATCAAACATTATTCTCAGTGTGTCAATGAGGGTGTTTCTGGAGGAGATTAATATTTGAATTGGTAGACTGAATAAAGCAGACTGCCCTACTTAAGGTGGATGGGCCCCACCCAATCAACTGTAGCTAGAACAAAAAGGGTGAATAAGTGGGAACTCCTTCTACCTGTCTGCTGAACTGGAACACTGATCTTCCATCCTCAGACTCAAACTAAAACATTGGCTTTTCTTGGGTCTTAGGGCTATTGGCTTTTGGACTGGAACTTATACCACTGGTTTTCTTGGTTCTTAGGCCTTTGGACTACAACCTGAACTACACATTGTCTCTCTTGGGGGTCCAGCTTGTTGACTGCAGATCTTGGTACTTCTCAGCCTCGGTAATCACATGAGCCAATTCCTTACAATAAATTATCTATCATTTATCTATGTATGTACACACACACACACACACCCTATTGATTCTGTTTGTCTGGAGAATCCTCATACATCTCCTTTCTGTATCACTGCACCCTTCCCTACTCACCCATTCCAATTGGCACATAAATAAGCTCTAGTATCACTGCCCTTAACCTCAGTTTTCTCTTCTGTTTACTGCTCATTTGTTACTTAGTCTTTGGGTACACTTTTTCACTCCCATTTTTCTCTTTCGGATAGTGTGATACTGAGGGGGTGAGGTAAGCGGAGGGGAGGTGGAGATGGCCAATAACCCAAAGCTCTGAATGGAGATTCCAGGTGAAGGTTAAAGATATCTCCTATTAAGCTCCTAAAATTCAAAAAATACAGGAAAAAATTGTATTTGCTGTCTTTTGGCCTATAAATTTGATAAATTGACTAAAGGCAAAACTGTATTGGCCTACCTTGATCTTACAGATATTTTTTAAGGGAAAAGCATATTTAGTTTACTTTATTTTAATTTATTTTTAAAGAAAATATTCTTTGTCCAAATAGGAAATATTGGTGCTTGGTTTAAAAACTGCCAGAGTCATAGGACCTTGATCTAGCATGGCAGCAAGACCAAAAAATATATGTCAGCTCATGCACTAAGCCACCAATAACATAGCCAAAAGCAGAAAGTGTGTAAACACACTGACATTTGGATTCAAACAAGGTGAAAAATTTATTTCCAGATGACATTTTTGCCTTACTGCAGAGATTTCATTGAAATTCATGATCAGAAGATGACACTGCTCAAAGTACCAGGCCCTGTGTTTTGTTGGTAGCTGTCTGATGAGTGCTTAGCTGTCAGTCTTTGTAATCAAAAGTTTTTTCCAGTTTTTCTCCTGGAGAATGGCAATAGTTTTCCCATGTTTTCTGTTGCTTCTTCTTGGGTAGCTGATGATGCTGTTTTTGACTCTGAATATTACCCATTATCTCTCTCACTTCTTCTCCATGAAGTGTTGTCTTTGTTTTAGGTGGTAGCATGATGTAGGCAAAGGAGGGGAGATAATGACTAATTTTGTGGCAGTTGAATAGCTTGGTTTACAATTGAACCTCATTGCTATTTGTAAGTGAATCTTAGGGACATCTTGCATCCTTCTATGCTTTTTAAGCGTTATGATCTTTGGTGACTTACTCTTCCTATTCCCATTTCTTTTATCTGCCAAATTAAACAGTAATTATTTCCTCTTAATGTCAGGAATATAGACTATATGTATATAGAATATAGAATATGTATAGATATGGAATGTAATATAATCTTATATAACATAGTATTTTAATATAGAATATTAAGTTAGGAAAAAAACTAATAAAATATAGCTATAATGAATTTTAAATATCCCTGTGCATTGAATAATTTTTTCTCAGTAAATATATACATTTTTAAATTTAAAAATTCATGGGTAAAAATACATATAACATAAAATTTACCATCTTAACCATTTTAAACTGTACAGTTCAGTGGCATTAAGTACATTCATATTGTTGTGCAACCTTTATCACCATCCATCTGTAGAAGTCTTTTCATCTTACAAAAATGAAACTCTGTACCCATTGAACAGTTCCCCCTCCCTGGAGCCCCTGGCAACCGCCATTCTACTTTCTGCCTCTATGAAAGTGACTGCTCTAAGGACCTCACACCAGTGGAATCATACAGCATTCTTTTTGCTAAATTGACTAAGAACAATGTCCTCATGTACATCCAAGTTGAAGCACATTTCAGAATGCACTGCCTCTTTAAGGCTGAATAATATTCTATTGCATGCATACACTGAGTTTTATTTACCCATTCATCCACTGATGGACACTTGGGTTGTTAACACCTTTTGGCTATTATAAGTAATGACAATGGCACTGAAGTTAAAACAATGGCTGCCCACCTATGTAGGTGCACCTCTGTGTCTTCAGTCAGAATTAGCAATTAGTAATCAGAGCACAGATCCCTTATATTTGAAGGACAGGGTCCTTATTGCCCACCCTGGCCCCTGCGAGCTGCTTCAGGAACATGTATACAGCCAACTGCCACAGTGCTAAGTTTGAGGGATGAATAACTGCTACCAAGCTAAGAGCTAAAATTGACCAAAGAAACCCACAACTTACCATCCAAGCCTTCCCGTTGAAGTAACAAGACTTCAAATAGACTCCTGTGTTTCAAAATATTTACATCAGATAGATTCTGCCATGGTAATTGTTGTCTAGGTGCAGAGACAGGTTCCTGGGGTGCATCCTACTCTGCCATGTTCCTAGAATCTTTGGTTCAGTAAATATTTTGAGAAAAACGGATGGCCAAAAAACACATGAAAAAATGCTCAACATAACTGATTATTAGAGAAATGCAAATCAAAAATATAACGAGGTATCACGTCACACTGGTCAGAATGGCCATGATCAAAAAAATCTACAAACAATAAATGCTGGAGAGGGTGTGGAGAAAAGAGAACCCTCCTACACTGTTGGTGCAAATGTAAATTGGTACAGCCACTATGGAGAACAGTATGGAGGTTCCTTAAAAAACAAAAATAGAACTACCACATGACCCAGCAACCCCACTACTGAGAATACCATAATTCAAAAAGATACATGCACCCCAATGTTCATTGCAGCACTCTTTACAATAGCCAGGCCATGGAAGCAACCTAAATGTCCATTAACAGAGGAATGGATAAAGATGTGGAATATAATTCAGCAATAAAAAAAGAACAAAATAATGTCATTTGCAGCAACATGGATGGACCTAAAGATTGTCATACTGAGGGAAATAAGTCAGACACAGAAAGACAAATATCGTATGATATCACTTATATGTGAAATAAAAAAGGGTACAAATGAACTTATTTACAAAACAGAAGTAGATACACAAATGTAGAAAACAAACTTATGGTTACCAGGGGATAAGAGGAAGGGAGGAATAAATTGGGAGATTGGGACTGACATATGCACACTACTATATATAAAATAGATAACTAATAAGAACCTGCTGTATAGCACAGGGAACTCTACTCAATACTCTGTAATGGCCTATATGGTAAAAGAATCTAAAAATGAAAGAAGAGTGGATATATGTACATGTATAACTGATTCACTTTGCTGTATACCTAAGCTAACACAACACTGTAAATCCACTAGACTCCAATAAAAATTAAAGAAAAACTATTTTGAGAAAAATGTATTTGAGAAAAATTAACAAAGAAGTGCATACTTTGTTGTTCTTTATATTTCTTCACTTATTCAATTCATTCATTCATTCATGGATTGGGTGTCTGCCATTGATAGACCTCTAAGATTCCAAGGCAAATATGTAATTACATCCTCCTAGCTTCTAAAAGTGTGAAATCAAATAGGAGAGACAAACATAAGTAAACAACTGCAGTACTATGTGACTTGTGCTCTAATTGAACACTATACATGATTCAGGGTATCATCCCTTCTGCTTGGGTGATTTCCTTTAACTCACAGCTAGCTCCTTCACGCGAATAATTGGTGAAATCTGGAAACCTTTTCTGCTCCCTCTTCACCTTGGCTGCTTCACCACCTCCAAGGTTCTCTAAAGAAGGCAATCCTGTATCAAATGTGAGCAACTGGGTGAACTCTTGTTTTTTACCCACAGCCTCCCTTTGTAACCTCCTTTCCTCTCTCTTTCCGTAGTTCACTGATTTCGTAAAGATGAGTACTTTCTCTTTAATCCTAGTCTTTCCTTTTCCTCATGCATTTATTCATCAATTTATTCATTCATTCAGTAAACATTTTTTGAACACCTACTGTGTTCCAGGGACGATGCTAGGCATTTTGTTACTACCTGAAAAGAAGAGCAGCAATCAAGACAAGTTACGGCCTCTGCATTGTGTAACGTTGTCTAGTGAGGAATATAGACAATAAATAAAAATATCAAATTAGCTGAAATAATTTACTTTGTCTCTGTCTCCATGTCTCTGTATCTGACTGTCTGTCTCTCTCTCACACACACACTTTTATACAATACATTTTTAAATAACTTTCATAAGGTTTATGTTCTAATGGACTTACAAAACCCTCTTTAGCAGTTCCATTTAATGCTGCTTCTTTAATGCCATCAGCCCACATAAACGGATATTTCTTTCTTCTTCTCTTTGTCTAGTCTCCATATCTATCCTGAGGTGGGTCCTTTTATTGAGAAGGCTCTTTGCAGCTCAGTTTGTTTTATTCTTCAGTCTTCCACAGGAGATGGACACGCAATCAGTTCCAAGTCCTATTGGCTCCTATTCCTGTTACCCTGTCATACCAGGTCCACAGTAATTCAGGCCTTCTGTGGAAGCGGCTTTGGAGAGCACCTGCTATTTCTGTCTGACAGTGTGCCACATCTGCTCTGCCTTTGTCCACTCACCAGGGACAGAAGCAGAACATGGTGAGACATCATGTACTGCATTATTTAGCAACGAGTGGGGAGGACACCCCTAGAGAAGAATGTAATTTTAAACTGGAAAAAAAATGATTAAGAATCATGGGCATGAAAGAAACAGCAGCAAGCAGATGTTGTAAAACATGGGTAAGGAGGAAAGAAAGGCGACAGCTGAGAGTGAATTAATTTTACTCCTAAATCTTGCATCCTTACTCAATCATGCCAGATGGGGAAGCAATCACGAAGACATAAGGTCCTGTTGGTCTCACTGCTCTTCCCACAAGAGAACTGGTTGAAAGTACCTTCCCATAGCAGCAGAATGATAAAAGCAAATGCACTGTTTCATTTATTAATCAAGATTCAATTTATCTCACTCATTTGAGACGGCAAGCTGTGGTGGAAAAGAACAGTCTTTGGGTGCGAGACATGGCTTTGAATCTAAATTCTTTTCCTTGCTACCTGTACGACCTTGACTAAATGTCTTTTCCTTTTTGAGCCTTAGGATTCTCACTTACAAAAGATTAAGAGCTAACATTTATTGAGACCTTACTTTGTGCTGGGCATTATGCTAATTGTTTTATCTTATTGCCTCATTCAATCCTTCCAAAAAGGTTTTGAGGTACATATTATTAGCTGGTTTCTACAAGAGGAAAAGAAAAAAAAGAAGCTAATTTAAGGAGTTTAATTAACTTATAAAGGTAGCAATCTAACATAGACATCAGGTGCATGGGGGAAAAGTCAGGAGTGCATGGGTTCAAATCCCAGATTCATCATGTAAACTTCGACATCTATTTTAACCTCTTTTTGCCACATTTTCTTATCACATTTATCACATTTCATAGATAAATGTGGGTATTGAGAATAGCTGCATCGTATAATAGCTATGGAATTAGATGAGACAGTGTGTTTTTAGCATGATTCCAGGAATATGATAACTGTTCAACATACATATTAATCAATACTATGTATAATATAGTATGTATATATTAATATATTATTATCATCATTGCTATTTTTAGATTTTTATCCTGGATTTCTCAGTGTCTAAGTCACAGATCTAAATTTAAACCCAGGTTTTTCTGACTCCAAAGCCCTCACTCTACTCACAGCAATAATAAGTGCTCTTGTGAGAGTTAATTGCTGTAGCCCATGGAAATCTCAACACATATTAGGTGCTAAATACTTTCTGATTCCTCCTAGACCCTCCTCTTTTCCTTATAGCTGTCAAGAGAATCAAACCTTGCATTTGACAAGGCCTACACACCTCTCTCTTTCAGTTTTGCATATAGATGTCTCTAATTATCATTATCTTCCTCAAATGGTTCTTTTTCAAACTATTTCCTTGAGTCCTTTTCCTTGTTCTACCCTATAAATATTGATGCTATTCAGCTAAATATCATCAATACTTGGCAAAATTCTCTCCTTCTTCATGTTCTCTTATACCAATTATATGTCAATTACTCTAATAATAAACACTTGTTGAGAAAAGACTAAAATGATTATTGCAAGGAGTGGGGGAAAGGGGACTATTGTGATAGGACAATGGGTTCTATTACAATAGAAAGAACACTGAGATAAATAGCATTGGTATAATTAAACAGTAGATAACATTTTATCCTGAGGCTACCCTATTTTCAGATGAAGCTCTTATATATAGGTTGTACACTGGCTCCAGCCGAGGGTGATCCAACAACCAGGGACCTGGGGGAAGGGAAGAATCTTGACCAAAGTTTGGTTAACAAGTATTTTGTTCTGATTGATCAATAAGGACAAGTGGCGTAATCATTTATCAGGAAAATAATGGAAATTTGGAAGGTCTTCCTCCAGTTTTCTCCTAGGTAAATAAGGGTGGGGGCTCATTTGGGGAAGGTAAGACATTTCCTGAACCACCAAAGGGTGGGAAGATTTTAGAACCTCCTCCGCTTTTCAAGATCACAGGGCCTGGGTAAAGTTCAACAATGTTAAATCTCAAAGTTATATCTAGATATGCCTAAGTATGCTGGTTAGATATTACCACCCTGAAACAACATAAACTTTTCAACACAATATTTCCAAAACTAAACTCATCCTTCCTGAAAAAATTGAAATTCCTTTTGCCTTTGCTTCTTTTATTGGTGGCACCACCAGAAAAGGCATAGTCACCTAAAATAGAAACCTGGTGATTGAAAGGAAGGAAAAAGGAAAATGATTATCATTAATCCAACTTCCTCTGAATGTCACATATTTAACGTGTTTAAATATATACAAATAGGAGAAGGCAATAGACATGTAAAAATAATGTTTTAAAAATTGAGCAAGATATATGTGGAAATAAGTAAATGACTAGAATACTAATAAGAGCAGGGAATTTTTTAATAAACAGAATTATATAGAAGCAGATATTGAGCTGAACACTTAGTTACATTAATAAAATGTCAGCTGAAAAAAATGCACAACCTAAAAATTGAGAACTATGTTTTATTGGGCAGACTTACTGAGAACTATTGCTCTGAGGGACTGTTACAAAGAGGTAAGGGAGGAGCCAGGATATATAGGAGATATTTTGCTGTAAAAAAAAATGTAATCTGACATCAAAAGATTATTGCTAATCACAAAAATAGATATCTCAACTTTATGATTTTGGTATTTTCCTATGTGTGAGAAGATGCAAGAGTCTGTGCTTATTAAAATTATTCCTTAGATATGCACCTTAAATATCTAGAGCAGTATCCTGTTTTTCTCCATCCATAATTACCCTCAGGGTGCATGGGGCGTGGGCTTGGGGCGGGGAGGGCATGCTGAAGTGACTGATGGCTTTATGGCATCAATGTCCTTTGTTTACTGGAATGGCAAGTGACATTCTTTGTCTGCAAAAACTATATTGTTTTTCTCTTGTTAAAGGTACTATAAGATCAGACCAGAAATAAATGAAATAGAAACAAAGAAAATAATAGCAAAGATCAATAAAACTAAAAGTTTGTTCTTTGATAAACCTTTAACCAGATTCATAAAGAAAAAGGAGAGGAATCAAATCAATAAAATTAGAAACAATAAAGGAGAAATTACAACAGACACTGCAGAAATAAAAAAGACCATAAGAGACTACTGCAAGTAACTATATGCCAATAAAATGGACAACTTGGAAGAAATGGACAAATTCTTGGAAAGGTACAATTTTCCAAGACTGAACCAGGAAGAATTAGAAAATATAAACAGACGAATCACAAGTAATGAAATTGAAACTATGATTAAAAATCTTCTAACAAACAAAAGTTCAGGACCAGATGGCTTCACAGGCAAATTCTATCAAACATTAAGATAAGACTTAACACCTATCCTTCTCAAACTCTTCCAAAAAATGGCAGAGGGAGGAACACTCCCAAATTCGTTTTACTAGGCCATCATCACCCTGATACCAAAACCAGACAAAAATGTCACAGAGAAAGAAAATTACAGAGCAATATCACTAATGAACATAGACGCAGAAATCCTCAACAAGATGCTAGCAAACAGAATCCAACAACATATTAAAAGGATCATAAACAATGACCAAGTGGGATTTAACCCAGAAATGCAAGGATTCTTCAATATACGCAAATCAATCAATGTGATACACCATATTAACAAATTAAAGAATAAAAACCATATGATCATATCAATAGATGCAGAAAAAGGTTTTGACAAAATTCAACATGCATTTATGATAAAAGCTCTCCAGAAAGTGGGCATGGGGGAACCTACCTCAACATAATAAAGCCCATATATGACAAACCCACAGCAAACATCATTCTTAATGGTGAAAAATTGAAAGCATTTCCTCTAAGATCTGGAACAAGACAAGGGTGCCCACTCTCACCACTATTATTCAACATAGTTGTGGAAGTCCTAGCCACGGCAATCAGAGAAGAAAAAGAAATAAAAGGAATACAAATTGGAAAAGAAGAAGTAAAACTGTCACTGTTTGCAGATGACATGGTACTATACATAGAAAATCCTAAAGATGCCACCAGAAAACTACTAGAGCTAATCAACGAATTTGGTAAAGTAGCACAATAGAAAATTAATGCACAGAAATCTCTTGCATTCCTATACACCAGCAACAAAATATCAGAAAGAGAAATTAAGGAAACAATCCCACATACTATCACAACAAAAAGAATAAAATACCTAGGAATAAACCTACCTAAGGAGGCAGAAATCTGTATGCAGAAAACTATAAAACACTGATAAAAGAAATCAAAGATGATACAAACAGATGGAGAAATATACCATGCTCCTGGATTGGAAGATTCAATATTGTGAAAATAACTATACTACTTAAAGCAATCTACAGATTCAATGCAATCCCTATCAAAACACCAATGGCATTTTTCACAGAACTAGAACAAAAGAATTTCCAATTTAATTGGAAACACGAAAGACCCCAAATAAGCCAAGCAATCTTGAGAAAGAAAAACAGAGCTGGAGGAATCAGGGTCCCCGACTTCAAACTATACTACAAAGCTACAGTAATCAAAACAGTATGGTACTGGCACAAAAACAGAAATATAGATCAATGGTACAGGATGGAAAGCCCAGAGATAAGCCCATGCATCTGTGGTCACCTAATCTGTGACAAAGGAGGCAAGAATATAAAATGGAGAAAAGACAGCTTCTTCAATAAGTGGTGCTGGGAAAACTGGACAGCTACATGTAAAAGAAAGAAATTAGAACACTCCATAACACATACACAAAAATAAGTTCAAAAGGATGAAAGAACTAAATGTAAAACCAGATACTATAAAACTCTTGGAGGAAAACATAGGAAAAACACTCTTTGACATAAACTACAGCAAGATCTTTTTTGACCCATCTCCTAGAGTAATGGAAATAAAAACAAAAATAAACAAATGGGATCTAATGAAACTTAAAAGCTTTTGCACAGCAAAGGAAACCATAAACAAGACGAAAATACAACCCTCAGAATAGGGGAAAATATTTGAAAACAAATCAACAGATAACGGATTAATCTCCAAAATATGCAAACAGCCCATGCAGTTCAATATCTAAAAACAAACAACCCAATCCAAAAATGGGCAGACGACCTAAATAGACATCTCTCCAAAGAAGACACACAGATTGCCAAGAGACACATGAAAAGATGCTCAACATCACTAATTATTAGAGAAATGCAAATCAAAACTACAATGAGATATCACCTCACACTGGTCAGAATAGCCATGATCAAAAATCTACAAACAATAAATGCTGGAGAGGGTGTGGAGAAAAGGCAACCCTCTAGCACTGTTGGTGGGAATATAAATTGACACAGAAACTGTGGTGAACAATTTGGAGGTTCCTTAAAAAACTAAAAATAGAACTACCATAGGACCTAGCAATCCCACTACTGGCATATACCCTGAGAAAACCATAATCCAAAAGGACACATGTACCGTAATGTTCATTGCAGCACTATTTACAATAACCAAGACATGGAAACAACCTAAACATCCAATGACAGATGAATGGATAAAGAAGATGTGGTATATTTATACAATGGAATAGCACTCAGCCATAAAAAGGAACGAAAGTGGGTCATTTGCTGAGATGTGGATCGACCTAGAGTCTGTCATACAGAGTGAAGTAAGTCAGAAAGAGAAAAACAAATTTTGTATATTAATGCATATATGTGGGTCTAGAAAAATGGTACAGATGAACCTATTACCAGGGCAGGAATAGAGTTGTAGATGTATAGAACGGACATGTAGACACAGGGGGGAAAGGGGAAAGTGGGACGTATTAGGAGATTAGGATTGACATGTATACCCTACTATGTGTAAAATAGATAGTTAGTGAGAACCTGCTATAAAGCACAGGAAGCTCAGCTCGGTGTTCTGTGATGACCTAGATGGGTGGGATGGGGCGGATGGGAGGGAGGGGATATTTATATATACACCCATATAGCTGATTCACTTTACTGTGCAGCAGAAAATGGCACAGCATTGTAAATCAACTATACTCCAATAAAAACAAAATGAAGAATAAGAGAAAAAAAAGAAAAGGTACTATAAAACTCCTAGAGTAAAATATAGGCTGAACACTCCTTGACATAAACTGCAGCAATATTTTTTGGGTCCCTTTCCTGATGTTAAGGAAATAAAAGCACAAATAAACAAGTGGAACCTAATTAAACTTAAAAGCTTTTGCACAGCAAACTACACCATCAACAAAACAAAAAGACAGCCTACTGAATGGGAGAAAATATTTGCAAATGATATGACCAATAAGCGATTAGTATCCAATGTATATAAATAGTTCATACAACTCAACATCAAAAAGACTAACAACCCAATTAAAAAATGGGCAGAAGAACTGAATAGAAATCTTTTCAAAGAGGAATTGCAGATGGCCAATAAGCACAGGGAAAAATGCTCAGTATTGCTAATAATCAGAGAAATGCAAATCAAAACCAGCATGAGATATCACCTCACACCTGTCAGAGGCTACCATCCAAAAGAACACAAATAACAAATGTTGGTGAAAATGTGGAGAAAAGGGAACTTTCACACACTATTTTTGGGAATATAAATTGATGCAGCCACTGTGGAACACAGTATGGCGATTTCTTGAAAAAACTAAAAATAAAACTACCATATGACCCAGCGATTCCACTCCTGTATATCAAAAAACAAACAAACAAAAAAACTAATTCAAAAGATACATGCACCCCAATGTTCATAGCAGTATTATTTACAATTGCCAAGATATGGAAGTAATCTAAGTGCCCATCAACAGATAAATGTATATAGAATATTTGGTATACACATACACACACACAGAATGGAATACTACTCAGCCATCAAAAGGAACAAAATTTTGCCATTTACAGCAACATGGATGCACTTGGAGGGCATTATGCTAAGTGAAATAAGTCAGAAAGAGAAAGACAGATACTGTATGATGTCACTTATATGCAGAATCTAAAAATTATAACACACTAATAAATAAAACAAAAAAAGAAGCAGAATCAGAGATATAGAGATCCAACTAGTGGTTACCAGTGTGGGGGCAATATAGGGGTAGGGAATTGGGTGGTACAAACAATTGGGTATAAAATAGGTTACAAGGATATATTGTACAACATGAGAAACATAGACAATATTTTGTAATAGTTATAAATAGGGTGTAACTTCTAAAATTTAAATAAAAGATTTCAAAAGACACAATATATGTTCTTATAAAATACTGGAAGAAAAGCACATACATATGAACATAAGTGTGTAATAAAATGGGATCATATTGCACATGAATATTTGTAACTGCTATTCTACCACTTAAGATTAACGCTGTCTATTTTCCAGTGCCACAAAAAATTACTCCATGGCATCAGTTTTGGATTCTATGCTTTGTTGGAATACAGCTATTTAATCAATCAATATTTCCTTTTGTTGTATTTTCATGTCATTTCTTATTATATAAATATTTGTATGAATATATTTATATTTCTCAGGTTACATTTTTAAAAGTGAAGATGGAGAGTTAAAAAGAAATGGACATTTAAAAAATTAATTGATTATTTTTTATTGAAGTATAGTTGATTTACAATGTTGTGTTAGTTTTAGGTGTATCGCAAAGTGATTCAGTTATAATATACACAAATATATGTATATACATATGTATAATTTTTCAGAGTATTTTCCATTATAGATTATAAGATATTGAATATAGGTCACTGTGTTATAGAGTTGGTCTTTCTTGTTTATCTATTTTATATACAGTAGTGTGTATCTTTTAATCCCAAACTCCTAATTTATTCCTCACCTCCCCTCTCCCCTTTGGTAAGTTTGTTTTCTATGTCTTTGAGTCTATTTCTGTTTTGTAAATAAATTCATTTGTATCACATTTTAGATTTCACATATAAATGATATCATATGGTATTTGTTTTTCTAACTTTCTGTCTTTATTCACTTGGAATGATAATCTCTAGGTCCATCCATGTTGTGGCAAATGGCATTATTTCATTATTTTATGGCTAAATAATATTCCATTGTATATATATACCACATCTTCTCTATCCATTCATCTGTCAGCAGACACTTAGGTTGCTTTCATTTCTTGACTATTATAAATAAGGCTGCTAGGAACATTGGGGTGCATATATCTTCTTGAATTAGAGTTTTCGTTTTTCTGGATATATACCCAGGAGTGGGATTGCTGGATCATATGGTAGCTCTATTTTTACTTTTTTAAAGGAACCTCCATATTGTTTTCCATAGTGGCTGTACCAATTTACATTCCCACCAACAGTGTAGGAGGACTGACTTTTCTCCATACCCTCTCCAGCATTTATTATTTGTGAACTTTTTGATTATGGCCATTCTGTGTGATGTAAGGTGATACCTCACTGTGGTTTTGATTTACATTTCTCTAATAATTAGTGATGTTGAGCATCTTTTAATGTGTCTGTTTGTCCTCTGTATGTCTTTGGGGAAATGTCTATTTAAATCTTCTGCACATTTTTAGGATTGGGTTGTCTGTTTCTTTGTTGTTGTTTTTTATGTTTGTTTACTTTTGATATAGACCTGTATGAGCTGTTTGTATATTTTGGAAATAATCCCTTGTCATTTGCATAGTTTGCAAATATTTTCTACTATTCTGCAGGCTGTCTTAAAGGAAATGGATATTTTGCAAGCTCTCAGTAGAGTCAAATTAACTTATAGGAAGCTACTATAGCATTGCACTGTCCAGGAAGGAAAGGAAATTATCAATTTCCTAAACACTTACTGATAAGTATCGTATTTATAAATATAAAATCCATTTTGTGGTTAATTTGCATTTATTTGATTACTAATATATTTGAACTTTTTCTCACATGTGTATTGGCTATTCATATTTCAGAGTTTTCACTTGATCCTTATTCTGAATTGAAAGCACATTAAATAGATGGCTACATATACAAATACTTTCCTTCTAAACCCCAATTTTAAATCTTAATTCTAGAGAAACAGTCAACTACACTTTATGAGTTGAACTAGAAAGAAAGAAAACTCACTCTCTCAAAGGACATTTATTGAAATAATATCTACTAAGTCAATGATATTACAATTACATTTCAATTAATTATTACTTCAATCTGCAAAACAAATCTTTACAATAGAGATTCCTATTTTATAAAGAAGAAAATTCAGGATTAAAGAATGTCAAGTCACTTTCCATAGGTTATATATATGACAAGGCCAGAATTTTCAACTTTGAATAGTCAAATTCCTTAGTGCATCTATCTTAAAATGGTGAAATCTGACTTCATACCTACTTGAAAAACCTGAAAGTTTTCTAATGTTTCTTGATGTTTTTCTTATAAAGTGACATACTTCAGACTAGTAGATTTGCAATGCAGTGAGAGGGGAAGTTGGAAAAAGCAGGACTCCAGGGGGAGAGTCATATGACCAGAGGAAAGAGGTGTCAAATGTATTACTGAATGTCTTAGTGTCACTGGCAAGGAGTGGAAGGAAGGTTTCTGTAGGTTCAAGATGCTCAGATTTAAGCAATAAACTAATGACTGAATCACTGATTACTTTAGATACGGTGATATGTATGAACATATAAATATGTAATAAAATGGGATCATATTGCACATGAATATTTGTAACTGGCAATTCAATTCAAATGGCAACATTCTACAGTTTTCATAAAACATTTACAGAGTGATTTGCATAAATATTTGATTTTCTGTCATGATAGCTGACTGTCCTTTGTGTTGGTACCACCCTAGGTCTGTTACATTACGTTGGTTGAGTGAGCTGACTTTACAGTGGTGACTGTATTATTTTTGAAAACATTTATCAGATAATCAGATTCCCTAAGAAATAATCTCCATCAGGATTATCAACAATCTCTATCCTCTGTTGGACAAATTTAAAGGGTGCCATCTGAGCCTTTGTGATTCGCTAGTTATAAATTATGTCAGAAAGAGAAAAACAAATATTGTATATTAACACATATATGTGGAATCTGAAAAAATTGGTATAGACCATCTTATTTACAAGGCAGAAATAGAGACACAGATGTAGAGAATAAAAGTATGGATACCAAGGAGGAAAGTGGGGGTGGGATGAATTGGGAGATTGGGATTGACATATATATACTATTGATACTATGTATAAAATAGATAACTAATGAGAACCTACTGTATAGCACAGGGGACTCTACTCAATGTGCTGTGGTGACTTAAATGGGAAGGAAATCCAAAAAAGAGGGGATATATGTATATGTATAGTTGATTCACTTTGCTGTACAGTAGAAACTAACACAACATTGTAAAGCAACTATACTCCAATAAAAATTAAATATAAATTGAGATATAGCACAATGGTTCTTACAAATATTCATGGTGCAAAATTAATTTTTCTGATGACATGGATATATAGAATTATGAAATATCTGGATATAAAAGTAGCTGCTGTTATTGAAGTCCTTGCATTTCCTTTCTGGCCTGACAGTTGTAGGCTGTGAGTAAGGACAGACATAATCGCCTTCACTTCTATCTTCATGCTATGGAATCAGATATTATCTCTACTCCTGGGAGAGAAGAACTCTAACCATCCTCTGTCATCCTGTGTAGTTAAGAACAGAATGAGAGAAAGGAAAAAAGGAAGAAAAGAAGAAAGGAAGGAAGGAAGGGAGGAAGGGACGGAGAGAGGGAAGGAAAGAAAGAAGAGAAAAAAAGTCTTTTAACCTATATATTTGACTCTTGTAGAACTAATTGTTCTCTGGCACACTGACTTAGGCAAGAGTCACCTTCTATGCTGAGGTAGAAGGAATAATTGCTAATCATCATGTCTTTTGAAACATAAATCAGGAAGCCCCTGAGAGATCCCAGATCATTACCTGACTACATGCATAGCTGTAATTAATGACTGTTTGTAAAAGACTCTGAAGATGAAAAGCACCTTAATTGGAGTAACTCTCAATCATGCAGAAGGAGAAACTAAAGTAAATGGAAATATTAGGATGGATGGATGATTTTACTAGAGTAATAGGATTTTAAATGTGATTTTTTTTTCTCTTGGTATTTCAGTTAATGTTTCAAAGCTAAAAACAATATGTTATGCATTCTAAATAGAGCTATGCTCATGTCCCATGGAACATAATAAGAAAATGTAATTGGTGGTTTGGCTATCACTTCCCCTGAAATACCTCCAGTCTAAGAAAATGAAAACTACTTTGAAAGAAATTTGTAGGAGTAAATATCCATTTGCCTTTTTGCCTCTCCCAAGAGAAGAGGGAAAGAGGAACATGTTTCCCCATTCTCAAATGAAGGAGAATGAATCAGAGGGAATTTCCTGGCAGTCCAGTGATTAGGACTCCGTGTTGATCCCTGGTTGGAGAACTAAGATCCTGCAAACTGTGTGGTCAAGGCTGAAAAAAAAAGAAAAAGAATGAATCAGACGACAAAGACTGAGGGTTTCTTACAAAATAAGAGACGTTAGCATCTTACTTACTGGATGAAAAAAAAAAAAAAGGACCATCTCTCTGTTGTCATCAGGATTGGAAGAATGATAGGAGGTTGTCAAATATAAATACGTACACATATATGTGCTCTGTTCCCCCTCCCACAAACACACCCTCAGGGATTTAGTGGATTTTGTGAAAATAGAAAGTATTACCTGTTTACCTACTGCACTCTGAAGTCAGGAGTCTGACTAGAGAAGACAGAAATGGTAGGAAAAGAAAAGAAAAGAGCAAATACTAGACAAGCTGTAGTTTGAATCTTTTATCAGGGCAAATATCTCCCAAATTAACTGTCCCTGGTATGTGTTTTTCATATAACTTACCAATAGAACAAGATTAGTTTTATTTTTATTTTGGGGAAGACACTTTAGGATGTGTCCATATTCTTTCATAATCCTTAGTGTTAACTTAATCAATAATATAAGCTTCATCTCATTACTCCTGCTTGAGGAGTTAGTTCCTGAAGTAAGTGCCCCGTTTCCTCCTTTCCAGGCAATGAACACTCATATTTTAAATAGTTTGTCAAAAGCAAAATAACAATCTCAATGTGTCTTTGCATAGACAAGTGGAGATTTATTACTAATAACTGAAAGGATACTTTCACAACGGCAATAGACCTGTTGTTTCAACAAGTAGAATGTTCTTCTGTCAGCCTGGCCAACGTTTTCATGCTCACTGAGGTCACTGCTTCCTGCCAATGCACAGTAGAAGGCAGACACAGTAGAAGGCATTTCAGAGGCTGGCTTTGTGATGTACTTAAGACCCCATGATTCCACTGTTGGCTTCCTGTTGCTTGGCTAGTGTCAATTTTTCAGTTTCTGTAGTATTGAAAAGCTGTCATTCGACCATTAGGTTAAGTATGTGATGCATTTTCTCCTCCAATAGGCAGGGAGCAAAGATGAGGCAGTGAAATCACATCGTGGTAGAACTACATACAAAATGCAAATTCTGGCCTTGTTTACTGCCCCTGTGCCATTAACCTGTGTTTCAGGTTAGCATGGGAAGGACTAGGGGTACGTTGCCATGAAATCTGTACAATGCTTTCTTTTTTTTTTTTTTAATATTTATTATTTATTTATTTCACTGTGTCGGGTCTTAGATGCAGCACGCAGGATCTTCGTTGAGGCATGTGGGCTTCTCTCTATGCGGGATCTACATTGAGGCATGCGGGCTTCTTTCTAGTTGTGACACGCGGGCGTGGACTCAGTAGCCCCGGGGCGTGTGGGATCTTAGTTCTCTGACCAGGGACTGAACTCACGTCCACCTGCATTGAAAGGTGGATTCTTAACCACTGGACCACCAGGGAAGTCCCTGTACAATATTTCTTTTAAATGAGAAAGTTTCTTGCCCACAAGAAACCTTGTCACTTTATCACTTAAAGACATATGTGCCTTTCCAGAAGTTTTTAAATGGCAAAGTATTAGGCTTCTGTGAACTTATACTAATGTGCGTGTATTTATATAAAATCTTTAAAACAGGCTTTGCAAATTATAACAATAGTACCTCTAAATTTGTCATGTACTGGAAGAAAGAGCTTGACTTAACTCCACTGATAAATTATGTATGTCCTTAGGCAAAATTATAATATGATTTTGTAATTATTAACCAGCTTCTCATCATGTTCTATGGTTTCCTATATGTTTGAATGGTATGGGAGTAATACAAGACTGCTTTCTGTCCTAGATTCCAGGAGGGCCAATCCTGTGATGCTATTTTAAAACAGTGAAAATAGTATAAATGTTTTATCCAAAGAAATATGGGTTCATATTTGGACTTGGCTACCTTCCAATCTCTTTTAGCTTCAATTTATTCATCAATGATGAAAAGAAAATTTGACACTCGCTACAGATTTGTTGTGAAAAATAAATTAAAATTGTGTATAAAATAGGTAATCAAATATTAAATCTGTTAATATTATTCTTATTTTTTAGCTTTATTTTTACTGTACCCAGCATGAAACCAGATACTTTGATTTCTTTAAAGGAAAATGTTAATGAGCTATGTATGACTTTCTTTTTCTATTTGACCTCTTCAGATAGATTAAATTGTTTTTTTCAGCAAATGTTTATTGAGTGACTGTAATGCTCAGCACAGTGATCCTTGCTGCTGTAGGCATTAAAACAATGAATTAGAAATTGATCTGGATTAAAAAATGTCAAAATTCAGTATAACATATGTCTATACATAATTTTAATACAAAGTAAAATACTATAAAAAGCAAAAAAAATTAGGATATGGAATTACAGAAAAGCAAAAGGAGATTAATTTCAAACAGGATAGGATATAGAAGTTAGAATGGTCTCTCTCGAAGAATTTGCACTGAGTCTTTAAATATGAGAGTGTGTAGTCCTTGATAAAAAAGTGTATGCACAGGAAATTCTAAGTGTAGAGGAGGGCACAGAAACAGGTTTAGAGGAGTGAAAACATTGACAGCAAATGGGAAACAGCACAATATCCGATTTTTCTGAAGGAAATTCATAGAAGAGTATATTAGTAGAAACAAATATTGGAAGATAAGATGGAGGCCAGGATAGAGAGTCTCTCAAACACAAATATAGTGGGTGTTTTTTGTTGTTTTGTTTCAAATCTTAGGCATGAAGTAGTTGTTCTCCAAGATGGCCTCCAAGGATCCTTCCATGCTGTATTCACTCCTTTACATAGTTCCCTTCCACGTGAAATCTAGGCTAGCTTGTGTGACCCACTGTAACAGTGAATGATACCATGTGACTTCTGATTTTAGGTCATAAAAGGCATTGCAACTTTGTCTTTGGTCTCTTGGACTGCTTGCTCTGGGGAAGCCTGCCACCATGCCATGAGAATCTTTAAGGAATGCTGTGGAGAGGCCCTTGTGGAGAGGACATGAGGCCCATAGGCATCATTCACAATATCTTTAAGTACTTGAGTGAGCCCCCTGGGAGTCAAGCCTTCAGATGACTGCAGTCCCAGCCAACCTCTGACTACAGCCTCATGAAAAATCCTGAGTCTGTGTCACCCTGTTGAACTATACCTGAATCCTGAACCAGAAATCTGTGAAAGGTAATGAATGATCATTGCTGTTATAAGCCATTAACCTTGAAGTGATTTGATAGGCAGCATAAGACAGTGAAAGGCAGTTATGATTTTCCTTAGAAAGATATACATATATATACATATATGTATATGTATGTATGTATAAATTTTTGGTTTGAATTCTTTCCTTACCAAATAAAATGTTTGACATTAGATAAATTACAAAATCTCTCTAAGCTATAATTTCATTTATAAAATGAGTGGATAATAGTAATATGTATTATTAATATGGGAATATTAGGAAGTTCACATAAAATAATATACATATACAATGTTTAACTCTTGCTCAGTGCATTGTAAGTGTTCAATGAATGTATCATTTTATTTTGTATTTGTTCTCAGATTAAACATTTCACATTTACAAGCATATTGCCTTGATCTGGTTGAAATGATTTTACATGAATTAAAATTCTGAAAAAATATATACTATAGTTCATTTAATTTAAAATAAAAAATAGAGAGGGGAGTTAAGATGGCAGACGAGTAGGAGGATGTGGAGTTCATCTCTCTCCACAGATGCATCAGGAACACATCTATAGATGCAACAGTTCTCACAGAACACCAGCTGAACACAAGCAGAAGATTTTGGACACCAGAAAGGACTATAAAAATCCCTGCATAACTGGGTAGGATGATAAAAAGAAGGGAGAAGGAGGAGGAGAGGAAGCAGGATGGGACCTTCACCCTGCGGCGGGGGAGCTGAAGCAGAGGAGAGATTCCTGAATTTGGGGAAACCTGATCTCTGATGGGGAAAACCCCTCTTTGATGGCAAAATAGATTGGGGCAGAAGGGAAGCATTTGAGACTGTCAGAGAGGGTGAAGTGGCCGATCTGTGGCAGACAGGACAGAGTGAGAAATACACAGACGGTCCATACCATGACTCTACGTGCCCTGGATTGGGATGTGTGTTCATAGGTGTGCAAGGGGGCTGGGTGCTGGAGTGTGGGGATTGGAGAACAGGCCTGGACTGAGAATGGCTGTTGGTTGTGGGGACACAGACTGAAGGGATGGGAGGGAGGAAATCCACAGCAGGGAATGCCGACGAAGGAAGACTGGACTGCCATGGAAGCGGAGCACTACTGCTGAGCCACATGCAGGGGAAGGAGCCACCTCTCTCTCCACACACCGGCGCCTGCCAATGGACAATAAATGAAGCCCCCTCAGGGCTGACCCTCACGCGCCAGCTGCAGGTCAATAAAAAAAGCCCCCTAGGGACTTCCCTGGTGGCGCAGTGGTTAAGAATCCGCCTGCCAATGCAAGGGACACGGGTTTGAGCCCTGGTCTGGGAAGATCCCACATGCCGAATGGCAACTAAGCTCGTGTGCCACAACTACTGAGCCTGCACTCTAGAGCCTGCAAACCACAACTACTGAGCCCACGTGCCACAAATACTGAAGCCCGTGTGCCTAGCGCCAATGCTCTGAAACAAGAGAAGCCACCGCAATGAGAAGCCTGTGCATTGCAATGAAGAGTAACCCCCGCTCATTGCAACTAGACAAAGCCTACACACAGCAACAAAGACCCAATGCAGCCAAAAATAAATTAAAAAAAAAAAAAAAAGGCACCGCAGGGCTGGCCCTCGTGCACCTGCTGCTGGGCACCAGAAGAGGCCCTCACTTGGGCCATATCTCTTGTGTCCTTGGCCAATGGCTTCCCTACATATTTGGTGCTGCTGGGGCTCCCATAATCCAAGCATTCAGACCACATCCATGTCCTGTCCTCATTGGGCCAGACCCAAGAGCTCCAAGGCAGGCTCAGCACCAGACTCCTGTGGGTGGACCATATGCAGAGGTGGGGATAAAACCAAAGCTAAGCCCCAGGGAAAGGGTGACTAAGGAAGAAGATTGAGAATCTTTTCATTGGCTGTACAAGCTGCAGATTAAATTCCCATGACCAGCTAGGTAGACCTTGCATATATGGTATATCTGAGTAGACAATGATTGTTCCAATAAATGAAAACAGTCTAGCTCTGGCAGCTGTGGGCTTTGGGGGCAAGCAAACACAGGAATTAGGCCAGATCAGAGTCTGAGTGGTCCCCACGGGGCCCACAGCATGTCCAGAGACCAGCCCAGAGGCAGAGGAGGGTGGCATGGGGAGGCGGAGGTGGGCTGTGGCTCATGGTGTGTGCAAAGACACTTACAGCTGAGACCCCAGGAAAACATAGTTATCACTATTAATTTTATTATGTTTAGATTCATTCTGTTGCTGCTTCTGGCTTTTTTTCTTTCTTTCTTTCTTTTTTGTTTGTTTGTTTGCTTGTTGTTGTTTTAGTAATTTTTTTTTTTATTTAGTCTTTTGGGATCTTTGTGTTTTATAACATAATTTTAATTTTATTCTTTATATTTCTATTTTTACTTTGGTTTTCTGTTGTTCTGTGTTCTTTTCCCTTATTATTTTCTTCTTTTTCTTTGTTTCTTTATATTTCCATTTCTACTTTGCTTTTCTGTTGTCCTGTGTTTTTTTCCCATTTTATTTTATTATTATTTAGATCATTTTTATAGGTTTGTTCTGTTTCCTTGCTTTATTCTTCAGTTGGCACACTGCTTTGGTTTTGTTTTTAGGTTTAGACATTTTTGTTGGTTTGTATCCTAATTCTTTGATTTCGTTTCTGATTTCTTCTATTTGTCGGTTGTTCTCTTGCTTTTTGTTTCATTTGGTTCTGTTTTTGTTTCTTTTGCATGTGAGTGTGTTTCCTTGCTTCTGCTTTTGATGTTTGATTTCGTTTTTACCATTTCTCTGGGGTTTTGTTTGCCTTTTTTTAATTTAATATATTTTTAATTTTTTTTAATATTTCTATTTCCATGCTGCTTTTCTTTTCTTTTGTCTTCTTTCCCCTTTCTCTTTTTCTCTTTTTTTAAAATCATTTTTGTCAGTTTGTTTTGTTTCTTTGCTTCATTCTTCACTTGGCACTCTGCATTGGTTTTGTTTTTTAGTTCTATGTTTTTGTCAGTTTTCTTTTTAATTGTTGGATTTTGTTCTTGGGTTCTTTTGTTTGTCGGGTTGTTCTCTTGCTTTTTGTTTTATTTGGATCTGTTTTGTTTCTTTTGTGTGTGTGCATGTTTCCTTGTTTCTGTTTTTGTTTGTTTGATTTTACTTTTTACCATTTGTCTGGGGTTTTGTTAGTCTTATTATTATTTTTTAATCCCCTTTATTGATAGGATGAGTGACTTGTGGGGTCTTGGTTCCTTGACTGGAAGTCAGGCCTGAAGCTCTGCGGTGGGAGCATCGAGTCCAGGATGCTGGACCACTATAGAATTCCTGGCCCCAGGGAAGATTAATCACTGAGAGCTCTCACGGAGGCCTCTATCTGAATACAAGAGCCAGCTCCACCCAACTGCCAGCAGCTCCCAGCGATGGACACCTCACACTGAACAATAAACAAGCCAGGGACACAAACCCACCCATTAGCACTCAGATTACCTAAAGTCATACTTAACTCACAGACACCCCAAAACACACCATCTGAAACAACCCTGCTCAGCAGAGGGAAAAGACTCAGCTCCACCCACCAGAATGCAGGCACCAGTCCCTCCCATCAGGAAGCCTATGCAACCCACTGGACCAACCTCACCACTGGGGGGAGAAAATAGAAGCAACAGCAACTATGACCCTGCAGCCTAGGGAAAGGAGACCTCAAATACTGTAAATCAGACAAAAATGAGAAGACAGAGAAATATCTTGCAGGCAAAGGAGCAAGATAAAAACACACAAAACCAAATAAATGAAGACAAAATAGACACACTACCTGAAAAAGAAATCAGAGTAATGATACTCAAGATGATCCAAAATCTTGGAAACAGAATAGAGAAAATACAAGAAACGTTTAACAAGGACCTAGAAGAACTAAAGGACAAACAAACAGTAATGAACAACACAATAATTGAAATTAAAAATACTCTAGGAAGAATCAATAGCAGAAACACTGTGGCAGAAGAATGGATAAGTGAGCTGGAAGATAGAATGGTGGAAATAACTGCTGCAGAGCAGAATAAAGAAAAAAGAATGAAAAGAATGGAGGACAGTCTCAGAGACCTCTGGGACAACATTAAGCACACCAACATTCTAACTATAGACATCGCAGAAGAAGAAGAAAAAAAGAAAGGGTCTGTGAAAATATTTGAAGAGATTATAGTCTAAAATTTTCCAACATGGGAAAGAAAGAAGTCAATCAAATCCAGTAAGCACAGAGAGTCCCATACAAGATAAACCCAAGGAGAAACACACTGAGACACATAGTAATCAAGCTAACAAAAATTAAATGGAAAGAAAAAATATTAAAAGCAACAAGGGAAAAGCAACAAATAACATAAAAAGGAATCCCTGTAAAGTTGTCAGCTGATTTTTCAGCAGAAAATCTGCAGGACAGAAGGGAGTGGCAAGATATATTTAAAGTGATGAAAGGGGAAAACCTGCAACCAAGATTACTCTACCCAGCAAGGATCTCATTCAGATTCGATGGAGAAATTAAAACCTTTAAAGGAAAGCAAAAGTTAAGAGAATTCAGCACCACCAAACCAGCTTTACAACAAATGCTAAAGGAACTTCTCTAGCCAGGAAACACAAGAGAAGGAAAAGAACTACAAAAACAAACCCAAGACAATTAAGAAAATTGTAATAGGAACATACATATGTTAATAATTACCTTAAATGTAAATGGATTAAATGCTCCAGTGAAAAGGCATAGACTGGCTGAATGGATACAAAAACAAGACCCATGTACATGCTGTTTACAGAGGCCCACTTCAGACCTAGAGATACATACAGACTGAAAGTGAGGTGATGCAAAAAGATATTCCATGTAAATAGAAATCAAAAGAAAGCTGATGTAACAATATTCATATCAGACAAAATAGACTTTATTTATTTTTTTGAATTTTAGTTTATCTATTTTTTTATACAGCAGGTTCTTATTAGTTATCCATTTTAGACATATTAGTGTATATATGTCAATCCCAATATCCCAATTCATCAAACCAGGACCCCCTACCACTTTCCCACCTTGCTGTTCATATGTTTGTTCTCTACATCTGTATCTCAATTTCTGCCCTGCAAACCAGTTCATCTGTACAATTTTTCTAGGTTCCACATATACATGTTAATATACAATATTTGTTTTGCTCTTTCTGGCTTACTTCACTCTGTATGACAGTCTCTAGATCCATCCGCATCTCTACAAATGACCCAATTCTGTTCCTTTTTATGTCTGAGTAATATTCCATTGCATATATGTACCACATCTTCTTTATCCATTCATCTGTTAATGGGCATTTAGGTTGCTTTCATGACCTAGCGATTGTAAATAGTGCTGCAATGAATATTGTGGTGCATGTGTATTTTTGAATTATGGTTTTCTCAGGGTATATGCCCAGGAGTGGGATTACTGGGTCATATGGTAATTCTATTTTTATATTTTTAAGGAACCTCCATACTGTTCTCCTTAGTGGCTGTATCAATTTACATTCCCACCAACACTGCAAGAGGGTTGGCTTTTCTCCACACCCTCTCCAGCATTTGTTGTTTGGAGATTTTCTGATGATGCCCATTCTAACTGGTGTGGGGTGATACCTCATTGCAGTTTTGATTTTCATTTCTCTAATAATTAGTGATGTTGAGCAGTTTTCATGTGCTTCTTGGCCATCTGTATGTCTTCTTTGGAGAAATGTCTATTTAGGGCTTCTGCCCATTTTTTTATTGGGTTGTTTGTTTTTTTAATTTTGAGCTTCATGAGCTGTTTATATATTTTGGAGATTAATCCTTTGTCCGTTGATTCATTAGCAAATATTTTCTCCCATTCTGAGGGTTGTCTTTTCATATTGTTTATGGTTTCCTTTGCTGTGCAAAAGCTTTGAAGTTTCACTAGGTACCATTTGTTTATTTTTGTTTTTATTTCCATTACTGTAGGAGGTGGATCAAAAAAGATCTTGCTGTGATTTATGTCAAAGAGTGTCCTTCCTATGTTTTCCTGTAAGAGTTTTATGGTGTCCAGTCTTACATTTTGGTCTCTAATCTATTTTGAGTTTATTTTTGTGCATGGTGTCAGGGAGTGTTCTAATTTCATTCTTTTACATGTAACTGTCCAGTTTTCCCAGCACCACTTATTGAAGAGACTGTCTTTTCTCCATTGTACATCCTTGCCTCCTTTGTCATAGATTAGTTGACCATATGTGCGTGGGTTTATCTCTCGGCTTTCTATCATGTTCCATTGATCTATGTTTCTGTTTTTGTGCCAATACCATATTGTCTTGATTACTGTATATTTGTAGTATAGTCTGAAGTCAGGGAGACTGATTCCTTCAGCTCCGTTTTTTTCCCCTCAAGGCTGCTTTGGCTATTTGGGGTCTTTTGTGTCTCCATACAAATTTTAAGATATTTTGTTCTAGTTTTGTGAAAAATGCCATTGGTAATTTGATAGGGATTGCATTGAATCTGTAGATTGCTTTGGGTAGTATAGCCATTTTCACTATATTGATTCTTCCAATCTAAGAACATGTTATATCTCTCCATCTGTTGGTATCATCTTTAATTTCTTTCATCAGTGTCTTATAGGTTTCTTCATACAGGTCTTTTGTCTCCCTACATAGGTTTATACCTATGTATTTTATTCTTTTTGTTGCAATGGTAAATGGGAGTGTTTCCTTCATTTCTCTTTTGGACTTTTCAAAGTTAGTGTATAAGAATGCAAGAGATTTCTGTGCATTAATTTTGTGTTGTGCTACATTACCGAATTCATTGTTTAGCTCTAGTAGTTTTCTGGTGGCATTTTTAGGATTCTCTATGTATAGTATCATGTCAACTACAAACAGTGACAGTTTTACTTATTTTCCAATTTGTATTCCTCTTATTTCTTTTCCTACTCTGATTGCTGTGGCTAGGACTTCCAAAGCTATGTTGAATAATAATGCTGAGAGTGGACATCCTTGTCTTGTTCCAGATCTTAGAGGACATGATTTCAGTTTTTCACCATTGAGAATGATGGTTGCTGTGGGTTTGTCATATATGGCCTTTATTATGTTGAGGTAGGTTCCCTCTGTGCCCACTTTCTGGAGAGCTTTTATCTTAAACGGGTGTTGAATTTTGTCAAAAGTTTTTCTGCATCTATTGAGATGATCATATGGTTATTCTTCTTCAATTTGTTAATACGGTGTATCACATTGATTGATTTGCGTATATTGAAGAATCCTTGCATCCCTGGGATAAATCCCACTTGATCATGGTGTATAATCCTTTTAATGTGTTGTTGGATTCTGTTTGCTAGCATTTTGTTGAGGATTTTTGCAGCTATATTCATCAGTGATGTTGGTCTGTAATTTTCTTTTTTTTGTAGTATCTTTGCCTGGTTTTGGTTTCAGGGTGATTTTAGCCTTGTAAAATGCATTTGGAAGTGTTCCTTCCTCTGCAATTTTTTGGAAGATTTTGAGAGGGATGGGTGTTAGTTTTTCTCTAAATGTTTGATAGAATTCACCTGTGAAGCCATCTGGTCCTGGACTTTTGTTTGTTGGAAGATTTTTAATCACAGTTCAATTTCATTATTTGTGATTGGTCTGTTCATATTTTCTATTTCTTCCTGGTTCAGTCTTGGAAGACTATACCTTTCTAAGAATTTGTCCATTTCTTCTAGGTTGTCCATTTTATTGGCATAGAGTTGCTTGTAGTAGTCTCTTAGGATGTTTTGTATTTCTCCAGTGTCTGCTGTAAATTCCCCTTTTTAAGTTCTAATTTTATTGATTTGAGTCCTCTCCCTCTTTTTCTTGATGAGTTTGACTAATGGTTTATCGATTTTTTTTATCTTCTCAAAGAAACACCTTTTAGTTTTATTGATCTGTGCTATTATTTTTTTGTTTCTATTTCATTTATTTCTGCTCTGATCTTTATGATATCTTTCTTTCTACTAACTTTGGTTTTTTTTTTTCATTCTTCTTTCTCTAATTACTTTAGGTGTAAGGTTAGATTATTTATTTGAGATTTTTCTTGTTTCTTGAGGTAGGATTGTATTGCTATAAACTTCCCTCTTAAAACTGCTTTTGCTACATCCCATAGGTTTTGGATCATTGTGTTTTCATTGTCATTTTTCTCTAGGTATTTTTTGATTTCCTCTTTGATTTCTTCAGTGATCTCTTGGTTATTTAGTAATGTATTGTTTAACCTTCATGTGTTTGTGTTTTTTACATTTTCTTCCCTGTAATTGATTTCTAATCTCATAGCATTGGGTCAGGAAAGAAGCTTGATATGATTTCAATTTTCTTAAATTTACTGAGGCTTGATTTGTGACCTAAGATGTGATCTATCCTGGAGAATGTTCCATGTGCACTTGAGAAGAAAGTGTAATCTGCTATTTTTGGATAGAATGTCCTATAAATATCAATTAAATCTATGTGGTGTATTGTGTCATTTAAAGCTTGTCTTTCCTTATTAATTTTCTGTTTGGATGATCTGTCGATTGGTGTAAGTGAGGTGTTAAATCCCCCCACGATTACTCTGTTGTTACTGTTGATTTCCTCTTTTATAGATGTTAGCCTTATGTATTGAGGTTCTCCTATGTTGGGTGCATAAACATTTATAACTGTTATAGCTTCTTCTTGGATTGATCCCTTGATCATTATGTAATGTCCTTCTTTGTCTCTTATAACATTCTTTATTTTAAAGTGTATTTTATCTGATATGAGTATTGCTACTCCAGCTTTTTTTGATTTCCATTTGCATGGAATAACTTTTTCCATCCCACCACTTTCAGTCTGTATGTGTCACTAGGTCTGAAGTAGGACTCTTGTAGACAGCATATATACGGGTCTTGTTTTTGTATCCATTCAGCCAGTATATGTCTTTTGGTTGGGGCACTAAATTCATTTACATTTAAGGTAGTTATCGATATATATGTTCCTATTAACATTTTATTAATTGTTTAAAATTAATTGATTTTAAAATTAAGACTATTATAAGAGAAAAGGAAGGACATTACACAATGATCAAGCGATCAATCTAAGAAGAAGATATAACAATTGTAAATATCTATGCAGCCAACATAGGAGCACTTCAATACATAAGGTAAATGCTAACAACCATAAAAGTGGAAATTGACAGTAACACAATATTAGTAGGGGACTTTAGCACACCACTTTCACCAATGGACAGATCATCCAAAATGGAAATAAATAAGGAAACACAAGCTTTAAATGACACAGTAGACCAGATAGATTTAATTGATATTTATAGGACATTCCATCCAAAAACAACAGAAAACACTTTCTTCTCAAGTGCACATGAAACATTCTCCATGATAGATCATATCTTGTGTCACGATTGAAGCCTTGGTAAATTTAAGAAAATTGAAATCGTGTCAAGCACCTTTTCTGACCACAACGCTATGAGATTAGAAATCAACTGCAAGAAAAATACTGTAAAAAACAGAGAAACATGGAGGCTTAACAGTATGCTACTAAATTACCAAGAGATCACTGAAGAAATCAAGGAAGAAATCAAAAACTATCTAGAGACATATGAAAATGGAAGCATGATGATCCAACGCCTACGGGATGCAGTAAAAGCAGTTCTAAGAGGGAAGTTTATAGCAATACATTCCTACCCCAGGAAACAAGAAAAATCTCAAATAAACAACCTAACCTCACACCTAAAGAAATTAGAGGAAGAACAACAACAACAAAAGAAACCCCAAAGTTAGCAGAAGGAAAGAAATCATAATGATCAGGTCAGAAGTAAATGAAAAAGAAATGAAGGAAAGAATAGCAAAGATCAATAAAACTAAAAGCTGGTTCTTTGAGAATATAAACAAAATTGATAAATCATTAGCCAGACTCATCAGGAAAAAAGAGAGAAGACTCAAATCAATAGAATTAGAAATGAAAAAGGAGAAATAACAACTGACACTTCAGAATTACAAAGGATCATGAGGGATAACTACAAGCCACTCTATGCCAATAAAATGGACAACCTGGAAGAAATGGACAAATTCTTAGAAAAGCACAATCTTCCAAGACTGAACCAGGAAGAAATAGAAAGTATAAACCTACAAATCACAAGTAATTAAATTGAAACTATGATTAAAAATCTTCCCGTAAAAAAAAGCCCAGCGCCAGAGGGCTTCACAGATGAATTTTATTAAACATTTAGAGAACAGCTAACACCTATCCTTCTCAAATTCTTCCAAAATATAACACAGGGAGGAACACTCCCAAACTCATTATATGGGGCCACCATCACCCTGATACCAAAACCAGACAAAGATATCAGAAAAAAGAAAACTATAGGCCAATATCACTGATGAACAGATATGTAAACATCCTCAACAAAATACTAGCAAACAGATTCCAAAAGCACATTAAAGGATCATACATCATGATCAAGTGGGGTTTATCCCAGGAATGCAAGGGTTTTTCAGTATACACAAATCAGTCAAGGTGATACACCGTATTAACAAATTGACAGATAAAAACCATATGATCATCTGAATAGATGCAGAAAAATCTTTTGGCAAAATTCAACGCCAGTTTATGATAAAAACTCTCCAGAAAGTGAGTATAGAGGGAACCTACCTAAATATAATAAAAACCATAAATGACAAACCCACAGCCAACATCAATCTCAATGGTGAAAAACTGAAAGCATTTCCATTAAGATCAGGAACAAGTCAAGGGTTCCCATTCTCACCAGTATTATTCAATGTAGTTTTGGAATTTTTAGCCATGATTACCAGAGAAGAAAAAGAAAAAAAAAAAAAAAAAAAAGGAATCTAAATTGGAAAAAAAAGAAGTAAAACTGTCAGTTTGCAAAAGACATGATAGTCTACATAAAAATCCTAAAGATTCCATCAGAAAACTACTAGAGCTAATCAATGAATTTGGTAAAGTAGCACAATACAAAATTAATGTGCAGAAATCTCTTGCATTCCTATACACTAACAATGAAAGATCAGAAAGAGAAATTAAGGAAACACTCCCATTTACCTTTGCAACAAAAATAACAAAATACCTAGGAATAAACCTACCTAAGGAGGCAAAAGACCTGTATGCAGAAAACTATAAAACACTGATGAAAGAAATCAAAGACAATACAAACAGATGTAGAGATATACCATGTTCTTGTATTGGAAGAATCAACCCTGTGAAAACGACTATACTACCCAAAGCAATCTACAAATTCAATGTAATCCCTATCAAATTACCAATGGCATTTTTCACAGAAGTAGAACAAAAAAACTTCCAATTCATTTGGAAACACAAAAGACCCCGAATAGCCAAAGAAATCTTGAGAAAGAAAAATGGAACTGGAGGAATCAGGCTACCTGACTTCAGATTATACCACAAAGCTACAGTAATCAAGACAGTATGGTACTGGCACAAAAATAGAAAGAGAGATCAATGGAACAAGATAGAGAGCCCAGAGATAAACCCACACGCATATGGTCACCTTATCTTTGCCAAAAGAGGCAAGAATATATAATGGAGAAAAGACAGCCTCTTCAGTAAGTGGTGCTGGGAAAACTGGACAGCTACATGTAAAAGAATGAAATTAGGACACTTCCTAACACCTTACACAAAAATAAACTCAAAATGGATTAAAGACCTAAATGTAAGTCCAGATACTATAAAACTCTTAGAGGAAAACATAGGCTAAACACTCTATGACATAAATCATAGCAAGATCCTTTTTTACCCACCTCCTAGAGTAATGGAAATAAGAACAAAAATAAAGAAATGTGACCTAATGAAACTTAAAAGCTTTTGCACCACAAAAGAAGCTGTAAACAAGACGAAAAGACAATCTTCAGAATGGGAGAAAATATTTTCAAACAAAGCAACTGACAAAGGATTAATCTCCAAAATATACAAGCAGCTCATGCAGCTGAATGTCAAAAAAAACAAACAACCTAATCCAAAAATGGGCAGAAGACCAAAACAGACATTTCTCCAAAGAAGACATACAGATGGCCAAGAGGCACATGAAAAGATGCTCAACATCACTAATTATTAGAGAAATGCATATCAAAACTACAGTGAGGTATCACCTCACACCAGTCAAAATGGCCATCATTAAAAATCTACAAACAATAAATGCTGGAGAGGGTGTGGAGAAAAGGGAACCCTCTTGCACTGTTGGTGGCAATGTAACTTGATACAGCCACTGTGGAGAACAATATGGAGGTTCCTTAAAAAACTAAAAATAGAACTAGCATATGGCCCATCAATCGCACCCCTGGGCACATATACCCTGAGAAAACCATAATTCAAAAAGAGATATGTACCACAGTGTTCATTGCAGGTCTATTTACAATAGCCAGGACATGCAAGCAACCTAAGTGTCCCTTGACAGATCAATGGATAAAGAAGATGTGAAACATATATACAATGGAATATTACTCAGCCATAAAACGGAACAAACTTGAGTTATTTGTAGTGAGGTGGATGGGCCTAGGGTCTGTCATACAGAGTGATGTAAGTCAGGAAAAGAAAAACAATTACAGTATGCTAATGCATATATATGGAATCTAAAAAAAATGGTACTGATGAACCTAGTGGCAGGGCAGGATTAAAGATGTAGACGTTGAGAACAGACTTGAGGACACAAGGAGGGAAAGAGGAAGGTTGGACAAAGTGAGAGAGTGGCATGGACATATATACACTACCAAATGTAAAATAGATAGCTAGTTAGTGGGAAGATGCTGCACAGCACAGGGAGATCAGTTTGGTGCTTTGTGACGATCTAGAGGGGTGGGATAGGGAGGGTGGAAGGGAGGCTCAAGAGGGAGTGGATATGGTGGTATATGTATACATGTAGCTGATTCTCTTTGTTATACAGTAGAAACTAACACAACATTGTAAAGCAATTATATTCCAATAAAGATTTTTAAAAAAATATAAAAAATTAGAACACAAAAATAAAAAAGTAATTTCAAAACAATACAGTTACAACAACTGAATTTGATAAAATATTCCAGCCACATGTCACATTAGATATAGTATAATAATGTATAATCATAGTTCCAAGCTTGTTTGTTCTTAATACTGTAGATATTACTGGTGAGAAATTGAGAATAGAGTATCAGGCAAAATCTCTCTTAGGGCTCCTTTTCCTTTATTTTGCTTCAGTCATACCCAGAAAACTATATTTTTCTTATTTTTTAATTTTTTTTTAATCTTTTGTGCTAATTTCTATTAGTTGGCAACATCTGCCTGAAAGGATAAGTGCTGGAAAATGTTGAAGCCACACTAGTATTCAGAGGAAAATAAAATATGATCAATTAGAGATATAATCAGTGGGTGTGGAGAGGGGTGGCTCTCAGCCTGCCATGACTTTGCCAGTGTTGTCATCAAGTGCCACTAATAACTAGGTGAAAACATCTAAGTTCAGCAAGACAGCAGGAAAGCAGAGAGCACTTATTGCTTAACTACAGATCTCCAGGTTATCCAGATCCTGTTGAACTCTGTTACATGTGGTTAGATTAACACTATGTCTAGTTCTGATTCAGGGAATGTAAGAAAATGATGCATGGTGAGGTTACCCTATGACAGCAGTAAAGCACGTTGTTGAGTATCCATTCTGAGGCAGATCCCTAGAGAGAGACATTTGTGTGTCCTTCCACCACCTGTGTATACCCTAGTGTCACATAGTTAATGTACAGGCATGAATCTCCAACACCAGGTTTGTTTTATTCAAAATCTTGATATTCTTATGACTCCAGATTATGTCCTGAGTTTCTCTCTTTGTTTCCTAGACTCTAGTTATTTTCCAGGACCAAGTTGATCTTCTGTTTTCTGATTTCTGCATCTCAGACTGCTGACTCAGCCTCTTCCACAAGACTGGGCAACTTCACTGCATGCTCCTGTATTTATCTTACCAAATATTTGACAAACGTAATGCAAGGTCTCATTCAAATGCATTTGTAAGAGCCTTTTAAAATTACAAGTTAGCCATACTTCTCCTATTTGACACAAAGGCACAATTTCAGATTTTCCTGACTTTCACACATTTAATTGTGGCAGGCAGGAATATTTCTAGTGCACGCAGAGCTCAGTGGGAAAAGTCTAAGGATGTTAAAATCCAGTGCAGCTGGCATGTTTATGCCTCTCCAGCTGTGAGTAGGACAGAAAAGGTGGGGCAGGAATAGTCTCACCACTTGGAGCTCCCAGCTGTTTGACAGCAGGAAATCTGTGCTGAGTCCTGGGGGCAAAGGAGAGGAGGTGGCTAGATAGCTACCTAAAAACATTTCACTTGAGCCATCTGCTTGAAGAATGTGACATGCTACATGTGAGAAGTACAGAGTGGCTAAGAGAGCTGAGGGTCTCTTTACAGCAAAAAGAAAAATATTTTAATTTGAAACACCCCAAGTTACTGCAGTCATCTTTCCTAGGTCCTCTTTAAGTCATCTATATTGTTATAAGAAAATGTAGTATTTTTATTGTAAACATCTTACTCAATACTGAAAATAATGATCCTAGTAACAGCAGTAGAATTGGACAAGTCATTTGTAATTAGAGGTTTGGTGATATTGGAAGAAAACTTTTGTATTTTGAAAAAATAAGGACTTCTGTGAGGTCCTGTTTGCAGATCTTTAGATCTGTCCTCATTCCAGTCCTGGGAGGGGCCCTGATTTAGTCCCCTTCAGTTTAATCAAACAAACAACCCTTAATGGAATGGAACTTACTCACTGGATAATGCAGTTTCCCATTCCAAAGGGTAATGGTCTAAGACTACGTGCATTGTTGCCTATGGCATTTCAATTAACAATAATGGGAGTCCCTTTCCCTTCCCCTTTTCCTTCCCCTTCCTCTTCCCCCCTGCTTTCCCCTCCCTTCTCTTATTTTCCTTCCCTTCCCTTCCCTTCCCCCATCCCCCAAGAAAGAATGCCAAATATATTGGCTGAAATTTCAGACATTTTCACAATAAATATATTTCCAGATTATTTTGACTATTATTTTGATAATTTATCTTTGAGTATTGCTAATAAAGAACCTATTACTCAAACATCCACTTTCAATGATTCCCTAACCTAGGGTTTGTGGGAGTAAACAAGAAGGATCCAGGATCCCAGAGAGCTAAATGCTCTTTTGCTGGCTGAGAACAACCCGCAAACGTATTGCATGCATGCAGGGAACCTAAGAGATAGAGGAGGTATCCAGTAAGGAATTGTGTGTCAGATGTGAGCATGAAGATGTGTATGTGTGGGGGGGATGTGAGTGTGTGTGTGTGCACACATGTGGGTGGAGGGGAGAGGCGAACATGTAAGTGTACGTGTGTGTGTGTGCTTATGTGTTTGGGGACTAAGGAGTTTTAGGAAAATAGAGGGACATAAATTAGGCACTGACTAATAAAAATCCCATCATTATTACAGTCTGTGTTGAAATTCCAAAATTGTGCAATCTTGTTGAAATCATAGATATGGGGCCTCATTTTTTTTCTTTAAAACAGGTGGCACAAGTACACAGTAAAAGTACATTGAATAAAAATGTCCATGTGAGAGTGCATGTTAGGAATGTTTTGCTATTACTCTTTTTTCTGTCACCCTCAAGTATAGATGCATCTCCTCTAATATGCAAATCAAATGCAATAAAACAAAGTAACATGAAAGCACTCACTTTGGAAATCCTCTTGAATTTGGCCCTGTCTTAACCTCTCTTTCACTTCCTGCCAGACAAACTTATTAATTCACTATAAAACAACTTAACTTTAGGCTTACCAAATTCTGGTTTAAGACTGAATGTATACTCTATGTGTTGGAAATATCACTACAATTGTGCAATTAGGATGTTGGAGGTTAAGGATGTGCCCCAACCTCCACTCCATCCTAACGCAGAAACACCACCTGAATTTGAATCTCATCCCCACCACTTATTAACTCCTGTACAAATTACATAATATCCTCTTGCCTAATTTTCATCATCTGTATTTGAGGAATTATAATTATTTTCTAGAATTTTTGAAAGGATGAAAGATTTAATACATGCAACTGTTAGAACAGTGTATGGTAAATAGTCCATTTTCAGTAATATTTATATTTATTATCATTACAAGCATAATAAACATACAGTACAATAGCTGGCTCTATAAGTGTTATATGATGATAAAGATAATCCCATAGTATATATAAATTTTATTCTTAAGAGTTAAATTAGAAATTATAAGCAAAAAGAGAGGAGAAAGCCACTTGGATGAAGAGAAAAACTTTGCAAAAATCATTGAATATAATAAAATAATGTGTGTGTAAAAAATCCCTGGTTAGAATGACACAAATAGAGTACAGGGCATGGACTGAACACAGGCGCAAATTAAAATCAAGTTGATATGTAGCCCCGATTATGAAAATTAAAAGCCAAATATCTGTCATACTCTCTGGACTATAAACTTTTCAATGGTAAAAACTGTTTTCTATAATTGTTAACTCTTCCCAAACTTTCCATTTTATGATCAATATTCCTAAAATAGTAACACCAATTTAAGAACAAGCCCCAAGTCCTTAAATTATTAAAGCTCTAATGGGGGAATAAAGGTTCTGGTTTCCAGATGTAGGTTTGGGCCTTCTAGGACACATCTGTCAAATGTATCTGTCTAATGGCAGATGCATCTGGAGCTTCTCTGCATCAGTTTCTTTGGTCGTGCCCATTTAAGATGTCTGCAGATTTTCCAAGCTGGTTCAACGTCTGAATATTTATAGATAGGTAGGTAGATAGATAGATAGATAGATAGATAGATAGATAGATAGTTAGTTGTGCTCATCTTCTTTTTTTCTCCCCTGAATTTTTAGCTTCACAAATTGCAGGCATGCTAAATCTATAAGAAATTGATGGGGAAATTAGGAGGGTGGCCAGAACTTAATATGGTGCTGAGCATGAGAGAGCCCAAGGAAAACAGGATGAGCTGATTATTAAAATAAATAAAATACCTCATAGAGTGTTTATGGAGGCAGTCAGAAGAGTGTTTAATGAGCTCCAGGAAAACAATCTGATACAGAGGAAGGAGCAAGGTAAGTCTCCAAACGTGACATGTATACCAAAGGATTAGCAAAGACATCTTATCTTCACCTTCCTTAGGAAAAGTCTCAGTGATTTAACATGTCAGAGAGATTTTTAATGACACACTACTGCAGTTTTAATTAATTTTTTTCATCTATATGCAAGCGCTCAATTAAAGGTTTACCTCCTCCCCATATGATCTAAGATTAGCTAGTTACATTTCAATTTAATGCATTATTGCAGTGGTAGACTGTTAGGAGGGTTTTTATTTACAAATAAGGTCAAGAAAATATAGTACTATTTTAGAAGTCTGACTTGCTTAACAGAGGGGGGAAGGACATGATGCCTTTTGGGTCACTGCTTATCAAACAGAGATCATTTTGCCCCTCTTCCTCCAGGGATATTTGGCAATGTCTAGGGATATTTTTGATGTTACAACTGGGATGATGCTACTGACATCAAGTGAGAAGAAGGCAGGGATGTTGCTAAATATCCTACAATGCACAGGACAGCCTCCCACAAGCAGTTAGCTGGAACCAAATGTGAGTAGTGCTGAGATCGAGAAACCTGTATTAAGTGAAAGATGTGTGATGTTTCACTATATGAAGCATTTGCTTTGTACTGAATAGACCCCATTTTTCCTGATTATGTATAAATGATAACTACCTTTTAAAAAATCCCTGTTTCAATGGAAATTGAATGATCTAGTTAAGTTGAACACAACTCTGATATATAGCGTGCGCTCTCTCTCTATATATATGTATATATTGTAATAATACAATATAGATAATATAGGTATGCCCTTTTTGTGCATAAACTTCCTTGTTTTTATAAAATTCAAGAGATAATTTAACAATAATAAATTTCATTTACCTTGTAAGGTGAAATCCACACGAAATATAAAAATAATATTAAATATTTATTATATAATTTATCAGTACAGTGTAATCTTACTCAGAGACTCAGAGAGAGTTGGAGTTCCTTCAAGTTATCTTCCACAAGAACAAGCAGTTGTTTTAGCACCTCTGAAGTTGAATAAATTCCATATACCTCACTCTAAAGAGTCTAAATAAATACACACAGATTAACACAGTATTGGTCCTAAGTTTCTACAAGTGACAGACCATAGAGTCACCCAAAGAAAAATGATGCTCTTTGAAACCAGTTTAGTCTAAACCTATCTATGTTTTTATTACCAAAGACCACAAAAGAGACTCCTTGATGACTGATAAAAGAATAGACTAAAAGCTTTTCTTTAGTTCAGACTTGCCAGAATATGCATCTACATCAGTTTTCCGAAACATGACCTGTAAACTTTTAATAAATTGGGAGAAATCATTCATTAAGAGGTTAATCATTGTACTAAGAATGAAACAAGTCTGTTGGGGAATAAAATATTTTTGCAGGGTGATCAATGCTGACGTTTTACATTTATTTTTGGTTTTTCCTTCTGGACACATGTTAATATCCCACTTCCTGGAGCCATAAAACTAGTCATGGCCTATAATTTTTGAGCAGAAATAATGTTCATCACTTCTGAGACCTTTATTTCCAGCCTAAAATTTCCAAGAGCTCTATTTTTCTCTGCCAAGGCCATTGGTACTATTCCAGATAGCATGTGCTCCATCAGCCTGAGTCCCAGAGTAAGGGCAGTGAACAAGGAAATGGATTTTGAAGGCTAGAATAATTTTTTCCATTTTATGAAGAGGCAGATCATTTGGTAAAACTATTGTTTGTGCTTATGTGGAAGGCAGATAAGGTACTGTGGTCAATAGAATAATAGGTCCCTAAATGTGTCCATGTTCTGATCCCCAGGAACCATGTATATATTATCTTGCATGTCAAAAAAGGATTTTGCAGATGTGATCAAGATAAGGTTATTGAGATGGCGAGATTATCTAGGTAATCTCAAGATAATCACAAGGGTCCTTATAGGAGGAAGACAGGCAGCCCAGAATTAGAACATATGATGAGGGATACAGAGGTCAGAGTGATGTTCTTTGAAGATGTAGGTAGGCACTACAAGCCAAGGAATGCAGGTATCCCCTAGAAATTGGAAAAGTCAGGATAAAGATTTTCTCTTAGCACATCCAGAGGAACACAACTCTGATTTTAGCCCCATACAACCAGTTTTGGATTTCTGACTTCCAGAAATGTGAGGTAATAAGTTTGTGTAATCCAGCACCTAGGTAATTTATTTTTTCCTGTATAAGATTCTAAGAGTGATGTCACATGATCCAGAGACATGGATCCAGAAGATACTTTCCAGGACCATGATGTATATAAATCAAGGAAAGCAGATCAAGATGAAAACATATCAAAGCCCACAGAAAATAAAATTTATTTATTGAGCTTTGTAATAAAAACAGTTGGGATAAGTGAGGGGCTAAGGAAATAGATGGAATAAGCTACCATTGTTAAGCACTCACCCATGCTACCAAGATATCCTGAGGCCTTAGTAAGGGGGTATATATATATATATAAAATATATGGCACAAATCCTGATTATTTTGTTTACTAGAGGATGGAGAACAGAGTTAATAGTCCTTCAGTAGTCATCTTGGTCTGGCTTTAATATAGTCTTAAACTCAATTTTTTTAGAATAATCTTGTGTAGCATGACACGCCAATAAAAAACATGGCTAAAATTGTCTAGTGTTTCCAGTAGGATGCAGTAACGCACCAGGGGTATGCTTGTGTTGAGATACAGCACTCATGCAAGTTTCATCTTCCAAAGTGTATAATTACCTGGTTCATTGTAGGTGCTTAACACATTTTAGAGGACCAGATGTATGACTTGTTTGACTAGAGAGGTGCACATAATCACTCAGGTTCAGCATTTGCTTTCCCCTACAGATCATTTCTAATTTCAGGTTGAAAGCTGTTGTTTTTAAAAACCAGATAGATTAAGTTCTATTTGACTTCTTTGCTATGGTGTCCAATTAGTGGTTCCTTCTGCTTAGCATATGGTATGGTCTGACGTTGTGATTTGAATGCTTGTGTTCCCCCAGAATTCATATTTTGAAATCCTACCTCCAAATGTGGTAGTGTTAGTAGGTGGGGCATTTGTGAGGTGCTTAAGTTATGAGAGTAGAACCCTCATGAATGGAATGGTGCTTTTTCAAAAGAGGCTCCTGAGAGTTCCCTAATGCTCTTCTACCGTGTGAGGACACAGCAAGAATGTGGCCTCTAAGAAGCAAAAAGGAGTCCCTCACAAGATACTGAATCTGCTTGCACCCTGATCTTGGGCTTCCAGCCTCCAGAACTGTGAGAAATAAATTTCTGTTGTTTATAATCTGTGGTATTTTGTTATAGCAGCCCAAATGAATTAAGACAGCATACCTTGAGAACAAAATTCAAGTTGTTGAGTAGATAAGACAAGATCCTCTGATTTTCTGCATTTCTTTTATTAAAGGTGGGTTATTTTGTTGTCACTGAGTGTAAGGCCAGAATTGTGTTTTAGTTTGCAGTAATGTTAGCAACTACGCTCTTGAGTACAAGTCGCTGGGTAGAGTCATTTTTGCCAGGAATTTTTAATTGATAGGATGGCCACTGTTAGTTTTTAGAAGGATTATTTTCCATGGTGCAGTCATGACATGTCAGGATAGATAAAGATTTTAATGGAAATGATCATTGTTTTTTTTGGTATGGGAATTGTGCAGCCACAGCCAGAATCCAGTGTTATCTAGTACTAGAATGCTTCTTATAAGCAACCTCCTTTATTTTACTTTGTTAAATCTTATTTACTATTTATATGTCAGGTTAAAATTAACCTCCTCAGTCAAGCTTTCTTTACATCTCTGAGAAGTGGTCAGGAACTGAGCTAAATAGTTTAATGGTACTTATCACTTGTGTGTGTGTGTGTGTGTGTGTGTGAGTGTGAACATCAAGAGCTGAAGCTTGGTCTCTTTTTACTCACTGTATAACATAGGTTAAGAACCAGCCTCCTTCATTTTCAGTCATTACGGACTATGCATGTGTGTATTCCATTCCTATGCTAATATATCAGGAGTAAACTCATGAACCAGATCAGAGCCATCAAAACATTAGGTCATCTTATCCCTAGTCAATGGTTGAGAGATGAACATGTGAATCAAGACAGAGAAGTAATCATAATATTAAAGAACACCTTATGATACTTTCTCAAATGATCATGAAGGAAACCAACTGAGATTATGAGTAATATTAGCCTAGGGACCAAGAAATGCTATGATCATTTTGTCTACATACTGGAGAGGGAAAAAAAGCCAGGAGATGGAGAAAAGAATATAAACTTTGGAAGTTCTAAGTATCTGGATCTATTGAAGGTACTTATGCATTTTCCAGGGAAGTGAGTGAATAAATTACTTCCCAACTTTTTTATCTTAAATAAATTGAGTTAGATTTCTGTCACTCACTATCAAAATAATCATAATATTCCATTTTGGTATACTCAGCACATAACTAAATGCTAATCTAGAAATCATTTAATACATGTTGTTTAGTGAGTGTTTTAGTCAGCTTTGGCTGCTACAACAAAATACCATACACTGGGTTGCTTAAACAACAGAAATTTATTTCTCGTGGTTGTGGAGGCTGGAAGTCTAAAATCAGGTTGCCAGTATGGTTGGATTGCAGCAAGAGCTCTCTTTCCGGCTTGTTGATAGCCATCTTCTCACTGAGTCCTCACTTGTAGGGAGAGACTAAGAGCAGACACTCTGGTGCCTTCTCTTATGCCAACTCCATTATGAGGGCCCCACCCTAATGACCTCACCTAAACCTAATTGCTTCTCAAAGTCCCCATCTCAAATACCATCATATTAGGGGTTAGGGCATCAATATATGAATTTTGGAGGCATACAATGAGGTCCATCCTAGTGAGTAACTGATTAAATTAGTGAATCAGAAGATGTATAATATCCGTGGTAGTTGTTTGAGAATGGGAGCTATTATGCTGGCCATATTTCTGAAATAAACTTTATAATGGTGATTACAGGGACCTCCCTGGTGGTGCAGCGGTAAAGAATCCACCTGCCAATGCAGGGAACATGGGTTTGAGCCCTGGTCCGGGAAGATCCCACATGCCGTGGAGCAACTAAGCCTGTGTGCCACAACTATTGAGCCTGTACTCTAGAAACTGCAAGCCACAACTACTGAGCCCACATGCCACAACTACTGAAGCCTGTGTGCCTAGAGCCCGTGCTCCACAACAAGAGAAGCCACCGCAATGAGAAGCCTGCGGACCACAACGAAGAGTAGCCCCCACTTGCCTCAACTAGAAAAAGCCCCCGTGCACCAACCAAGACACAATACAGTCAAAAATAAATAAATAAATAAATAAATAAATAAAATAAGAATATTATAAAATTGGTAATTACAGTCACTTTAATATGGGGTCATATTATTATATTATTATTATATCCTACCCTTTGCTCAAAAGCACAAGCATTAGGGCCATGGTTGGAGGATGGAGACTAATAAAGGATTCAAGGCCCAAAATGACAGGTTAAAATATGAAACAAGGAAATCTCTGAGTTCTGGTGAGTAGTTGCCAGATATTCATCAAATTTCCTGAGCATAGATGAACAAACAGTTTCCACATGCCATAATTTGGGAATATTAACATATTCCATCTCTTTTGGACCTTTGTATCAAGTAGAAAAATAACTTTCAGCAAGGATTATTTCTACAGAGAATGTAAACAATATAATATTCCAATGCTGCTATGTGGGTACCATCTATTGAAACTTTGTAATGCTTAATGGCTTATGTAAAAGATATTTGTGTGGATGAAAGAACTGTCTGAAGAACAGCACTCTAAAGAATGCCTAATGTCTTCATCACTTGCAGCAAATGATAAAAGTATTTGCAGAAGCAAATATGACAGGGAAAGGGAGGTGGATTCCTGGTGAAAGGAATCAGAATTTTTGATCATTACAAACTCCTCATGGTCCTGTAACACTAGCAAATTGCATATCAACTTCAGTGTCATTGAGATTGCCAGTCACTGAAATTTCTACTGTGATGTAGAAAAGAAAAGAATCTATTTCAAATGTTTCTGCTCTCTAACTAATGGAATCTATATAGAAAATAAACTAAGATCATCTATATTGTTCCATTCCTCGGTTTATTTCTATTTCTATTCAACCAAAATAATTCCAATGGCAGATAGAGATATGAAAGACATTTTATATAGGCTAATATATTTCCTTTGTAAACTGGCCAAGCAAGACAAAATATTAAGGAAGCAAATCCACAAGTAAATCTCAATTCATCCACCCCTTTCAAAAGAGTCTTCACTGCAGAACAGAGCCTGAGTTTACAGAGAAACAAGTTAATGTTTTATTATTCTGATCTATTTTCTGAAGCTAAGAATGCTGAAGAGTTTTGAAGAGAAAACCCTAAGTTCTCCCTTACTACCCTAAATGCACTATCACACAGATTCTGCGCATGCCTGTTGGTACAATTTTTTGACAGATTTTCTGGGTTCGCAGACAAAACAAACTGATCTACACAAAGTTCAAAGCTGTGAGTTTAGCTTTAGAAACTCTCATAGGAATAAATACAATCAACTGTTCTCAAATAAAGATGAATCACCCACCTTATCATTCAAGCTGGTTGTCATTGTGTGGTTGGTGGAATATTAATCCAATTCTACTTATTTAGAAAATGTTATTTATTATGTTAGATATTAAGCTGAATGTACTTTGAAGCCCTACAGAATCAGATTCTGGTTCTAGCATTAAATACCAGTCATCCATAGACATATATGACTTAGACAAGTTTCTTTGAGGTTCAATTTCCTCAAATGCATGAAGGATGTATTCACCATTACCACATTTAAACTTCCATTTCTTGCATTATGGTAGATTATGTATACAGAAAAATTATATCAAATACAAATAGAATAAAGTGACACATAATATTCAAAAATCTTGCATTACTGAGCAATAATTTTCATTGAAAAACCTTCTAGATATCCCTAATGTTAAGCAATGGTGGTCTATCTGAATAAATTATAGCACAATCATATCACAAAGTAGTAGGTAAATGAACAAAAAAAGAGTGGAATATCTCTGTATATTGTAGTATATTCAGAATATACTGATGGATAAAAAAGCTAAGCATATAAAATATGTATGGAAGGCTAAAATTTACCAAAAAGGGAAGTATTTCTGTATTTAAATTTATTGAAAAAAATTTTTATTATATTTTAATTTTATTTTTATTATACAAGAATTTTATACATAAAACAAAACAAATATTACCAATAAGAAAGAGAATGGACAGGATAGATGAAGATCATATATTTAGAAGCTAGATTTCTTAGAATATACCTTGTTTTGTAGATTTGTCTTTGTAACCATATAAATAATTTGCAAAATTTTAGAACAAAATTAAATTCAGAATCATACTATCTAAAAACAATGAGTGATTTTGATCTCAGAGAGGCAGCAGTGAGTGATAGCATGAAGCAAGATCTTAATTCCCTGCCCAGGAATTGAACCTGGGTATACTGGATGAAAACCAGGAATCTTAGCAACTACACCCCCTGGCTCTTGCCCCCAGTAAAAAATGCATTTCTCAGAGAGGCAAAAAATGTAAAAGCAGGTACAAAGTTTATTATTAGAGACATGGCACAGCAACAAGTGGGAGAGCACACAGAGAAACAGTTTGTTTAGTTAAGATAGAAGCAAGGCAGAGATGCACACCTGGAGAGGAAAGGGTGTGGGCATCCTCCCTAATAAGGAGTGCAGCAAAGAGGCAGTTAAGTCATTTACATATGGCAGTTCTTCCGGGTCTTTGTTCACCTTTGGCCAATTATCTGGTTTCTTTTTCCACACCTGACCTGCCCTAGGACACTCCCCAACATGCATGAGCAACTTTTTTCTAAGACGGATTTCAGCCCAGAGGCCTATGTGACAGCCTTAGCCGTCACGTATTATGGGGTGGTGCCCCCTCCTTTTTGACCCCCAAGGAGCCTTCCTGCACATGTGCAGTGTCTCCCGTGCGCCAAGGATGCGAAATATGTGACCCCTTGATCCTTTACTCAAACAGGGTTTAGCCCCTCTCTGTTCCTGCCATGACTGTTATCTTAAGGTGTCCACAGGAGACAGAACTTGGCTATTTACCCTGTTTCTGTTGTTACTTCCATTTCAGAGAGCAAACAGGAGGCTGATTTAAATGTCTAAGTTGGAGCCCATCTATCTCCTGTCTCAGGAAATGTAAACAGGAGACTTGTAAGTGTCCAGCCTGAAGCCCACTTTTTCCTGCCCCATGAAATGTAAACGTGAGGACAGTTGTAAATGCCTAGCTTGGGGCCCATCTATCTCCTGCCTCAATTTGACGGCAATGGGTACTGCTAGTTTCTACATGATAATTCATGTGTTCCTTGGAGAAATGGCTGATTCTTGTTTGTGGAAGAAAATACATAAAATAAGCTGAGAATCTCTTGTGGTAACAGAAGGAAAAAATTATCAAAGACTAACTATTAGGGTCACGTTTAACATTCAGGTGCTACCACAAAGAAATATCTACTGGCCAACTATGGGATAATTAGACATCAGTCAGGACAATGGTAACAATGAATTGAATCACATAAGTTATGCTCTCTTCCATAGACATATAGTGATATTGATAGCTCACATACAATTACACAAACCTCTGATCACTGTAAGACACTAGTGAATCAATTCATCATTGTGAAAATTACAAATAAAGAATCAAGTATTTATAATGTAACCCAAAGCAAGCTTTTAACCTTGTGGATTTCTGCTGAATACAGGAGACTCGAGTTTCTATCTTGATAGTATGTTGCACCAAGAATAAGAGATAAATTCTGACACCTGGACAAGAAGGAAACTGTAAAAGAAAAGTTGGGGGACTAAAACTTCCCACTGAGAACTAAAAACTCATAACAACAAGCCAGCCTAAGGACACGTTTTTAGTAAGATTTTTATGCTATTCATGTCACTGGAGAAACCGCATATTTATAAAGTAGAGTTCCAGGTTAGCAGGAGAAGTTGGCAAAAAAAAAAAAAAAAAAAAAATCTCCAGAGGGCCTGATTTCAAATCAGGCCATAAAATAACCCATACAAATAAAATTCTAAGAAAAAGTAGCATCTCATAGTCAAAAATTTAAAAACAAAAGAGGAAAGCAGGAACTGAATTCAGAGATAGTTAAAATAAAGTAAAATAGGCAAAATCAGCTATGCAAGAGTTCAGAGGTTAAAATTTTCACAGCATGTGAGATTAGTAAGCCGACACTTCAGCTGCTAGAAGAATTAAGCACTGTCTTTACAACTCCACTGGGAGAAGACAACTGCAAAATTGAACTTGGTTTTTCCTGGACCCTGCCCTATGCAACTTTTAACTTTACTGAGTTTAATCTGTATCCTTTCACTGTGATAAACTGTAACAATGAATATAACAGCTCTTCTGAGTTCTTCTAGCAAATCATAGAACCCAAGGGTGGTGTTGGGGACCACCAACACACTGACTGAGGAAAGAAAACATAAAAGTGGCATCAAGAGAAAATGGAATGGTTAAACTCTGATCTACAATTTCCCTAAATGGGAAAGGGGGCCAAGTTGCTCTGCAGAACCTAAGACTGATTTAGAGTCCAACACTCAAAATGCACAAGCCTGGGAGGAACTGAGGATACATACATAAAACAGTATAAGTCAAGTAGGACAAGGAGCAGGTGGGAGCCAAAGCAGCATTAACAGAGTTCTTTACATCTTTGTTTCTGTAATAGCTGCTTTTATTTATCAGACACATCTTTATCCCGACTAGGATATTTTCTGATGTGGAAGAACAAAAAATAAGTAAGTAAATAAATAAATACAATGAGATCTTCAACTTTGGTACTTAGCAAGATCCACAGAAGGCTTTACGAAGGAGACTTGCTGCATTCCTCCTTAGCACCTGCTCTACCAACCTTGTGCTCAAAAGTATGGCTTCAGATCCATTAAGACTTGGGTCCATATACTTTCTCCACCAACTCCATTATTATCTATATGAGCTTTATACAGAATTTTAAACTTTTACTTAGTTTCAAATTCCTCATACTGATAATGGGGATAATAATATTACATTAGGGTGTGTTATGATTCTATTTTAATACATAATGTTATGTGATGATTATATGGGGTTTTGGTAAATTTCAAGTGAGGTGATGCTTGTAAATCATTTAGCATGGTGACTAAACAGGTGCACATACAGATTATTTAATAAATCTACTCCTAAGTATTACAAGTAGTAGTAGTAGTAGTAATAGTAGCAGGAGTGAGTGCTTTGTAATCACTAAATCATCTTAGACCTATAAGGCATTATGTAAGGGATAGTTGTTCACAGTACAATATTCATATGATGGAAGTTCATAGGGTCTTCCATGCTAGCTAGCAAGCCACTTATTATCATTCTCTCAGTACTAAGCATACAGGCAACTTACATTATATAGTAGTTAACTGACTACTTTTTAATTTAGTTATGGGGATAAGCAGAGAAATACAAGGACCCAGCTACAATTTATTCACAGATATGAAGTTTTGAGCCAGTAAAAAGTAAATGAAGTTCAAGACACACAGGAGCAAAACAAATTCCCAAGCCAGCTGAAGGCTAATCTGCTCAAGACATTTGCCACCCATTCCCAATAAGGTACACTGCCCTGACCCTTGAATGAAGAATTAAACTGAGAAAATGTCACTCCAGACAGAGACCTGGAGATCCACTGCTCCCAAGGGCCTCAGAATTGAACAAAAAGGCCGTGGACAGAAATAAGTTTAGTCTGGCCAGTGAATCAGCTCCACAAAAGGTGTTAAAGTATTGAATACTTCTGGAGTTAGCAGAAACTTCCACTGACGAAACCAGTGATCCCAAATCCGAAACAAATTCTGCTAATTTGCTGAACCCTAAACCACAAGCATTTTTATTATTTTTTGTTATCATTGCTTTTAACAGCACCATGGATAAAGTAAAAGGTTAAAAAACAAAGAAATTATTAAGTACCATTACTGCCTTCATCCATCCAGAGGTGGTTTAGTTTATAAGTTATTAAAAAAGAACAATATTAGAATAGATCCTTTAAAATGCACTAATATGAAGGAAAAGAAATAGCTTACGGTGCTGGTAAACAGGCAAATAAGCTAACAATATGCAAATGCTTCTAGGAATCCTCCATAAATAGGTGGGCACCCAGAGTGAACAGGAGCGGAATCAGTCTGCAGAATCAGCCAAATATACCCTTAACTTTATGATGTGAGGATTTCTACTCAGGGACCATTTACCAAGCCTACCCACAATTTACTTCTGAATTTAATTTAGTTTTTAATGCTTAAGGGAATTTTAAGTCTTTTCCTGGTTTAATGATTCTTAAATAATATAGAAATCCTGTTAAGAGTGGGGAAAAGGGTAGCAATTAAGTTTTTATTGGGTAAAACTCGAGCAGCGATTACTTTTTCGATAGTGACCGTGTGCCAAAAGCTGATTGCAGGAGCAACAGATATATTCTGGGAGAATAACAGGAAAAACAGGAAAGAGGAAAGGAATCTTGAAATAGAAGTTTGGAAATTGATCATGGTAATCTTTAACTCCAAAATGTTTCCTAAGACAAGTTAAAAATCAGTTGATATATCAAATCATTATGTTGTACACCTGAAACTTACACAATGTTCTATGTCAATTACATCTCAATGTTTTAACTCAATACAGCTGAAAAAACTCAGTTGAAAAGCAGAACTTTTAACCATTGTGTGTAGATGTAGGCGGCTATACAGCAAATAAACAAACAGGCCAGAGCATCCCACCATTGTTTGGATCGAGGTATGGTGGTCAGGCAAAGAAATAAGAATGTATATCAGGAGAGTCAAAGAGTGTGACGCCAATGAATATGAAGCTGAAAATGCCCTCTCCAGTAATGACAGGCTCAGGAAAATGTAAAGAATTGATGTTGTAATACTGATAGTTGAGTTACTGCCTCAAAATTATTAGGAGATGATCATGACAATTGATGATGATGACGATGATGTTATTTTTTCAAAATAGCCAATATTTGTGTCATATTAGTAGGTACTAATAAATATTTGTTATATTTATTTATGTTGAATCTAATAAGAGAAGTAACTGTAAGAGAATTTTAGAGTATATGGAATCTGAGAGGTGTAAAGAAGTCTTCAATTTTATACCAGTTTTACTATGGATTTGCTCAGTAACCTTGCAAAAGACACTCTTTTTTCCCCCATTTTAAGGTAATGGTTTTGGATCCCAAGATATATAACAAATTTTTGTCTTTCTTATTCTGGCACTGAGGTAGTTTCCAAATTTGGAGTGGCCAAGTAGAGATAAAGAATAGTTCAGAGGTTGTGTGTGTGTGTGTGTGTGTGTGTGTGTGTGTGCATGTGCACACACATGTACACATGTTTTACCCTTGAGATGTTAATCTCATATATAAAAAAAATGTTTAATTCCAGATTTTGAAAGAAAGATTTAAAAATTCATTTTACAATAAGATAATTAACTCTAAAAAAAAACGTACTGGAAGAGAATCTGCAACAAAGGAGCTAAACCTGATCCCTGAATCTCTGATGGCTTCCTTTTATCCAGCCATGCTTATAACACACAATATAATCAGAGGAAAATGAGTAAACAATCAAGAAAAACAAGCAGTTATCTAATTTGTCCTAATAATTCCTTACAATGATATATTTAAATCAAATACATTGACATCATGTAATCTGGTGTTAGACTGCTTTTGTTCAAATCTGAGATCTGCTAATTACTATGTGAAATTAGGCTAGTTACTTAATCTATTAACTACTCAGTTCTCATTCTTAAATGAAGTGGACACCTACTATTCAACCCAGCAATCCCATTCCTAGGTAATAACTCAAGAGAAATGAAAACATATGTCTCAATAAGTATACACCCATACAAAATAATCTGACATGAATATTTATTGTGGTTTTATTTGTAATCACTAAAAAACAACCCAAAAAGTCTATTAATTTGTGAATGGAAAAACTGTGGTACATCCATTCCATGTAGTACTACTCAAGAATAAAAACAAATGAATATTTGCAATAGTGTGGATGAATCTGGAATGCATCCTACAAAATGAAAAAAGACAAAATAAAAGGCTGTATGTTATATGATCTTATTTATGTGGTATTATAGAAAGACAAAAGCATGAGGACATAATACAAATCAGTGATTATCATGGGCTGTGAGTGAGGAGAGGGTATTGACTCCAAAAGGGCAGGAGGGAACATTTGGGAGGGAATGAAAGTGTTGGTGAGAGTGTGATCACATAATTTTATGCATTTATCTAAGTTCATAGGACTGCACATTAACAAAGGGTGACTTTGTAGGTTATACCTCAAAACACCTAAAAAAAGGGACATGATAGAAATACCTACTTCATCACGTGGTTCTGAATATTAAGTAAGACGATGTATATAAAATGTTGTAGGGTTTGACATATTAAGCACTCAACAAATGCTACCTATCATTATTGCCATAAACCTAATTCTTCAGAATAGTAAGGTGAATATTTTATTAGGTGAAAATTATTTCTAAATTAAAAAGTCACTCTTTAATAGCCTTTTATGAAAATTGAGGTTGCTTTGGTTTAATAATAGTCTGGTTTATAGTAAGACCCACCTGTTCTTATCACATTAAAAAATAACTGCCACACTCTCAGGGCTGTGTTTTCAAGATAGATTCACATACTGAGGCTGCCCATGAGTTTGCCAGATGAGATCTAGTTATGAACTGAACTAAAATGAGAGGGAAATGTGCTTGCTTTTCAGAGCCGTCCAGTTTTTCTTCCAGTACAGAGACCAGGGTCAGGACATGTTTTCCATTTCCCCAGGGCCTTGCTCTCTTCTGTCTCTACCTTCTCAGCACCTTCTCTTGACTCCCTTCTTCCATATCCCAGTCTTCACATCCACCCAGTTCTGCACGAATTTTGATTTGCTAAGCCAATCAAGTCATTCCATCTCCTTTACCCAGTGCCTGGTTCAGAGGTGGGTGTAACCTGATATTCCCCAGCCATAGGTAGGGATCAGAGCAGAGTAGAGCATAGCACAGTAGTTGTTCAGTAGTTGTGGGAAGAGCTCTCTCTCTCTCTCTCTGTCTCTGGGCATGGCAATGTGCACAGACAGATCCTGCAAGTACCACCATGTGGGAAGCCAGCTATGAGATGAAAGCCAGCCTAACTCCAATCTTTATCATTTCAGTGACTAATACATTTTCTTTGTTGCTTAAGCCATTTGGAGTTATAATCTCTTTTACTGGCAACTAAAAGCATTTCAACTAATATATTTCCCTTTCCCATTAACAGTTCAGTTTTCCAAGTCCATTAAGGTTAACAATGGTTTGGAACCCAACTAATCTGATAATATATATATTAAGCCCTTAGTGACATGTAATACACAGATTCTCACAGATACACATGCACATTTTAATAGACCATTTAGAAATCTTAGGGTTTTTTTGTCAATGAAAATTGCACAAAAGGAGGTAGATCTTATAAACATGTTTTTTAAAAATCATGGAAATTTTCTGAAAACTCCCCACAAATATTGTTTTGTAAAAATTTTCTTTGGCTTCTTGTCCCAATTACAAAGTAGTAAAATACATCTGTAGTTCTCTAACTCTGCTTCTTAACAACAAATGGATATTGGATAGATTTTTAAAAGTGTACAATTTCTTTGGCTTATAAAAATAAATAAAATTACCTAGAATTTGGACAAGGATGTCTGAATTGAATGTAGAGATTGTGAGCTAATTTCACTTAATATTTCTTTAAAAACTCTAAAAACAGAATGACTTCTCTTAAAACTTCAAAAATAGTACATCAGACACCTAGCACAAACTCCAGTACTTTTCAGAGTGGAAAAACAAAAATTGAGAGAAGTTATTTCCATGGATGAAAATAAAATAATTTATTTACTATAAAGTGTTGCCCTAGAATTTTCCAGAACAAGTGTTTGCTTTTTTGTGTTTGTTTTCATTATAACTGTGGAGTGCATAAAACTGTACGATCTAACAGTTGTGAGTTAAGTTTTATCTGGGGACCTTACTGAGGACTGTAGCCCAGCCTCTCTGCTCTGAGGAGAGCTCTGCTCTCTCGGCTCTGAAGGGATGAGGGAGGAACCAGGATATATTGGAGTTTTTGCAACAAAAACCAGGTGGTTGGAACATCAAAAGATTACTGCTATTCACAAAAACCAGAAATCTCAACTTAATGATTTTAGTGCTTTTGTGTGTATGGGAAGATGCAGGAGTTAGGGCTCATTGAAATTATTCCTTAATGTGCATTTTAACTATCTAAGGATAATATCCAGAGTGCAGAATGTTTCCTGTTTTTCTGCATCCTGAATTACCATCAGGGTGCACTGTTGAGGGGTGGGGTGGGTGGTGACTGCAGTGGCTGATGGGTTGATGGCAGGCAACATTCCTTTTCCATATAACTATTTTATGCCCAAAGTGATTACATTCTGTCATTCTTGGATTTTCAGCAAGATCACTATATGTACAAAGCTTTCTTCCCCTTTACCTTACTTATACTTGAAATCTCATAAGTGGAACTTTTTCCCAATTTTTGTGAATGATTTTTTCATTAGGAAGTGAAAATACCCTATGAAATAATTACCACTTTACTTTCTTACTAGTTTTTAAAAACTGGCTCTAAGAAATTTAAACAACCATTTCTTTAAATCAAATTTTAAGAAGAGTAATTGAGGATAAGTGAAGACAGTGAACAAAATAAATATCACTACTAGAATATATCAAGTCAAACTGGCTCTTCATTTCCACCATACACACTGGTGATTCCCATGTAACAAGTCTTCTATTACAGGACATTCTCTCCTTTCCCAGTTTCAAAATAACCAGTAAGAGTCTAATATGACTCTTTCAATTTAAAGGAAAGAAAAAGACAAATTGTACCCCTATTGTATTATAGTAAAAGATATGCTCAAGGCTACCTACTTAGTAAGAAACACAACAGGAAATGAATCCTGTTTGCCTATTGACATATAATCTACTCCTAGATTGTGAGGTATAGACAGAACCATAAAAACATTCTAAGAAGGAAAAGATAAACTGTCTAGCAGTGTCCCCAGGGTCTGACTGCCTGGGTTCACAGCAGGGGTCATCCATGTGCTGTCCTGGGACATTAGGTATGTAATGAATGCCTCTGCCTGTCTGTTTCCACATCTGAAAACAGAAAGAGTACATGGCTGTGAGGAAAACTAGATGATGTACATAAAGGACATGACATAGTACCAGGACATAGAAAGCACACAATACATATTAACTATTATTATTATTATTAAAAGACTTCAAAGTGGAAATGTGAGCTGAACTGGATGTGCCCTGTCTCACCCCCCCCTTCCTGTTATGAACTGAATACCCCCCCCAAAATGTATATACTCAAACTCGAACACCAGCATGACTTTATTTGTAGACAAGGCCTCTATGGAGCTAATTAAGGTGAAATGAGGTCATAAGAAGAGGAAGAGACTACAGAGCTCTCTCTTTCTTTCTGAGCACACAGAGAAAAGGCCCTGTGAAGGCACAGTGAGAAAATATCTCTCAGCCAACCAGGAAGAGAGGTTTCACCAGAAAGCAACCCTGCCAGCACCTTGATCTTGGCTCCAGGTTCCAAAACGATGAGAAAATAAATTTCTGTCATTTAAGTGGTCCAGTCTGTGTATTTTGTTATGGCAGCCCAAGCAGACTAAGGCACTACCCATTCTTGCTCTATCACTTCAGAGACTGGAATTTTTAACAGCTTCTTCCCCACCATTGTGAGGCCAAAGTCGCTGACAAAATGCTGCCATAAATTTATATCTTACACTATGGCTGGCAAACTCTTTCTGTAAAGGACCAGATAGTATTTTAAACTTTTGTAGGCCACATGGTGTCTGTCATCACGACTCAACTCTGCCATTACAGTGTGAAAGCCACCACAGATGATACATAAACTCTGAATGAGATTGTTCTGATAAAATTTTATTTATAGACACTGACATTTAAATTTCACATAAGGGACCTCCCTGGAGGTCCAGGGGTTAGGACTCTGTGCTTTTACGGCTGAGGGCCCGAGTTCAATCCCTGGTCGGGGAACTAAGATCCCACAAGCTGCTTGGTGTGGTATAAATAAATAAATAAATAAATAAATAAATAAATTTCACATACGTTTAATGTGTCACAAAATATTATTCTTCCTTTGATTTTTTCCAATCATTTAAAAGTGGGGAAAAGAAAATCTTAGCTTGCCATCCCCTGTCTTAGAGCATTGTTTAGTTACACATATGTTTTATTGGTTAGAGAAAAGTCTGGAAATTTTCCAAATGTTTCCCAAAGACCCTGGTTCCTAGACTACACCACCTTGCCTCAGATCTCAGGAGTGTCCTCTGTTAGACCATTCCTTTGTCAGAACCCTTTTCCCAAACTGGTTTGGCAATTACTGTTCTTTTTACATGTCTTTAATGACATTAAAGGAGATGATATATGCAAAAGAGTTCTGAAAAACTAAAGGGCTATTTAAATATAAATAATGCACTAAACTGCCTTCAACATGATTTTTCACTTTGATAATGATTTATTTAGCTAGTCATGTCTCCTTGATACAATGAAAAATTCTTTAAGGCTAGGCACTATGTCTCTTTATTTCTGAGAGACTAGTAAAATGCCAAACAGGTAGTAAACTCATCAATAACAATTTATGATATTAAATTAAGCAATGATGAAATAGATGATGATAACTATCTTTCACACCTAAATGGACCATTGACTAATTTTTGTTAGTATTTTTCCCTCAAAACCAGAGGATACCCTTGACACCCTTGGACAGAGCTGTCATCACTTTCCATGTGGTTATCTATATACCATACTGTAATTAGCTCCAATTATTTGAAAGAACATGACTCAAAATTATAAAGTAAAAAAAGCACAGATATTTGTTTTCCTTTCTTTCCAATTCATCCACATCTGTTCAGTTAGAGTTATCATTATAGCTCTTTATCACCTGTCCCACTTTTTCTAGGATGTCCATCCTCGGTCTGATCTTCATTACTTCCTACGTGAATGAATGCAATATCCTCCTAGTTGCTTGCCTTTCTTCCTACCTACCTATTTATTTTCCTTCTCAAATTCATCCTCCTCAGTACAAATTACTTGGAAAAACCTTTCACCTAGGTATTTAACACTCTCTATCTTTATGCTTTGACTCAGGATCTCCCTCCCACCTGGAAGTTTTACTTATCACTTCTGCCCACATATCAGAATTCTATCCACCCTTGAAAGTTCATCTCAAATATCAACCTTTCACTGAAACCATTTCCAATGCCCCTAATCCACGTGACTACCCTCTTCTTTGCATCTCCATGGTAGTTTGTTTCTTGCCTGTGCCATTTATAAGGTCCTATGGCCTTGGATATATTTTTAATCTGTCCCTTGGTAGATTCTATATTTCTGGAGGCAAACACTTTATTTCTTAATTTTCACATTCTGTCTCACATAATAAATGATCAAGAATAAATGTTTTTTTCATCAGTATGTTCTTCCAATTCAAAGTTGATCTTTCTTTGTTAGCTCAGACATTAAGCAAGATCCTTTTTGTGTGAGAAATCACTGTAGTTGACTCATGGATGGAATACCTTTGAGATAAAATGGTAAAGCTATTGAATAAGTTTTACAAAAGCTGTCTGGGCAATAGAGGGAAATGGAAGAGTGACACATAAATAGGGGGCTTAACAGGGGGCAGAGCAAAGCAATGATCAGAGATTGATCAGGGATTGATCTGAGAAGTCTTCTTTAAGGACATAAGTCAGGGTCTCTTATATTCATTTCATTACTTAATATAACTAGAGGCACAATTCAGCTGGAGTCACAATAAATAATTTATAGTTAAAATGTTGAAAGTAAAGAATTTGGTATTAATGGAGTTTTTATTCAGTCTTACAATTATTAAGTTTGAAGTTTTTTTTTTTTTTCCTGAAAAGCTAAGATCCTATTAAATTAAGGACCACAAAAAGTCAAAAATGAACATTACAGGTATTACTAGTTACTGTTAATTCTTTTGGACTTCATTTGGAACAGGGCCTGTTATTTATGGACACTGTCTCTCTGCTGAACTCATTCATCCATTATCACTTGTCATTTGCATCATCCTACCATAGACTGGGCAGGCATTGTTGTCAGACTTAATCCAGTAGATGAAGTGGTGCCACTAAAAGCAACCAAAAATGTATGTGTGCTAATTGCAGACTTTTAGTTAGAGAAAGGAAAGGTGTTAGTTGAAAGAACATGTAGAATGGGATAATGCATTTGAATAGAAACTTCATTCTTTTTAAAGATCTTTTATTTGTCTGAGTTATCCTTTTGTTTTGGCTTGGAAATTTTCAAAGTATTTAACAAAAGACTGATTATATGCCTGACTATATGGAGCCCCATGACTGAAGAAAGCAAGCTAGTGTGAGTTTCTGCTCTCCAGAGGCTGGAGATGGGTTTGATTAGCTATGACATTTTGAAGGGTGTGAATGGATTTAGAAGAATAACATAATGGACACAGATTACATTTTGAATTAGCTGCCAAATGATTATAAATTCAAGCACCATTGATCAATTTATCTCTCATTGTTTTAGAGGCCAAATGAGTAGAAATATTGCACTAATTTGTTTAAGTGTAATTTACATTAGGTTTTTCAAAAGCATATGATCAAAGATATTAACTATAACTTTACACATATGTAGACACAGCAACTAAAGAGAAACTGATATTTTATCTGTCATATAGATATTTTTCCTGTTTCTCGAGATTTGGAATGGTGAATGTCATGTGGATCCTGAATAAAATTGACTGACTAGATGCTTGGATGTATTAAAGATCAGATGTTTCCCACACTACTACATGTAAAATAGACAACCAATAGCACAGGGAACTATACTCAATATTTTGTAATAATCTATAAGGGAAAAGAATCTGAAAAATATGTATATGTATGTATAATTGAATCACTTTGCTGTACAACTGAAACTAACACAACTTTGTATGTCAATTATATTTCAAAAAAAAAAAAATCAGATGTTTCCTCCACCTCATAGTCTGACTTTTTGTTTATGTATCACAGAATAAGAATGTTGTTTGACAACTCCATTACTAAAGGTAGCGCTGGCCCATTAAAAAGATCTAGAAATAAACCCCAGAAGATCTACTCTTAATTATTTACAAAACTGAAGAAGTTTGAGAACAGTGAGTTACTTATTGAATTTGCCTGGACATCTGGAAATTTCCCAAGATGTGTTCGTGTATCTTGTTTTGGCTTACATGGCTGCCTTAGCATCCTCCTGAATTTCAGTTCCCTGGGTGAGTATTGTGGCTTCTCCCTCTAATTTGGCCAATTCACAGAGCTGCCAGCTGGTAGCTGGCCTGGCCCTCAGAGTTTGGCTGTGGTGCTCATTACTCAACAGAACATTCACAGAACACAAACTTCAGACAAGGTGACTCTGTGCTGTGATAGGGTAAGACCAAATAGGACAACCATGATCACTTGTGAGCACAGCCCAAACAAGCATAGCACAAACACATAATGACCAAAACCCCCCTCTTCCAACTAAAGTAAGTGACTGTTGCTCCTTTACCAATTATGGCCTTAGTTCTCCACCTCTCCTCCTGTTCCATGGTACAAACTACTGATGTACCCAATCATAGAATGTCCCCCTCTTTCTAACAGCATCCAAATCAGAGGAAAAAAAAAAAGTGCTTCCTTAATACCTTATTAAAATTACCTATTACAGGCCAAAATTTTGTCACTAATCCCTCCTGACACCCTTGAGACAGCCCTCAGTTCTGCAGGGTGTACAGTCTTCTTTTTGAAACAAGGAATAAACTCAGCTATGTTTACTTATGAGTGTGTTTTTTGGTGGTCAATGGCAGGCAGGCATTGACAATTTATTCATTGAGCATTTCCTACATGAGTTCTATAATCATAGTGCTCTGGTAGACACCATGTAAATAAAAAACATGAAGATGTCCTTGTTTGTATGCTGTAAAAAGACATACAGCATTTTAGAAAAAAGAATGTTCTCAATGATTCCTCTGTGTTAAGCAGTATACTAATCATTTTATGGACATTAACTCAGCGATCCTTACTACAGTCTCAGAAGGATGGCAGTGCTGCTATCTTTATTGTGCCCACTATAAAGTTGGTCTTACAAGAGTTATAATTTCCACAGTCTCTGTGGCAGAGATGAAAATTCACCATTCAGATCACCTGCTGAGGGGACATAGTGGACTGACAGCCCCATCTGCCACTCCCATGATTCACCACTGTGCTGCCATCAACAACAGTGGTGATGTTGTTGGTGATGCTGAAACGCTTTTCCCAGCTGCCCCCTCGCATGCAAATTAGAGGGCAGTGGGAGTATGAGTGTTGGACCATTCCTATAGGACAGAACTCCTCTAATGGACAGCTGTGGCTCAAAGACTCCCCATTGGCCTAGCCAAACCTTTCTCAGAACGGATCAACAGACTGAGCCTCTTCCTACCTAATCTTTCCTTCCTGCCCTTCTATTTACAGGCGTCAGATCTGCATCGTGGTCTAAAATACCTTGCTGTCTCTCCCTTGTCTGTCACAGGTGTTTCCCCAATACATCTCTTACACATCTAATCTCTTCTTGACATCTACTTCTTGGAGAACCAGAACTCACAATCACTCAACGTGTAAGCAGAGGAGTTAAATTTTAGTATTGGGTAGTCTATTCCTGTTCCTAATGTTTTTAAAGATCAGTGAAAAAATGAGGCCATTTTAACTGCCAAATATTGAAGGATGACTTTTAAGGTGTCAAAAGAGGAAATTTAACTAAGATAGTGCCCAAATATTTTGTAAAATTTGTCTGAGATGTGCCATGCTTAATTTCATTTGTGAGACAGGGATTTCCTTCTTTAATCTCTCTCTCATTTATTCCCGGGACTTGGGCTTGCTTCTTGCATCTGATACCTATATTTAGGTTGTGGATTTCCATATTCCATTAGCTCTGACCAGAACTTGCTTCCAGTCTGTAAAAAATCTTTTATCCTTCAAGACACACTTAGCTTCTTGAAGGAGCAGTATTGATGCATCTGAAGGATTAGTCTTGGTTCCTCTTTTCAATTCACTCACAGCATTTTGTGTTCATCACACATGATGAAGTTCAAAAGTTCTCCTACTTTTATCTCTCTTAGTGTCAACAAGAAACGATATGTTTTTAATGATCGCAGCTCCTAACAGAGTTTCTGGTGTAGCATTGTTGATAAACATATTATTATTAAATGAATGCATAAGTGAAAGAAAGAATAACCATTGATTAATTACTCTGATTCACCTCTGAATTTCATATTTCTGCATGTACTATATATATGGTCTTGGTTCCAACCCATGTGAATGTCTGGTATTTCCTCTGCTGCTTGCTCACTGTACTGGCTCATAAAACTTAACTGTCATACTCTCTATTAGGTCATATCTTGACCAGTCCTGTATATCTTGACAGTTTTTCTGAAAAATTAAGGTATTCCTGGATATTACATTATGCATATATGATAACATGGGATGTAAGTCCCATGATGGCAAGTGTTTACTTCATCTGTCCTGCCCATGTTCTATATCCAGCACCTAACATGTTTCAGGAATTCAGTTAATGAACACGATACCAGAGTACATAGAATGCTATAAAACACAACAGAAGGTCAGGTTAAGAAGATGAGAGCTTATATAGATTACTCGAAGGGATAGAGGTTTGACCTTTAGAGAAGGAACAGGTGAACTTAACTACATAATTATAGATTATTGGAAACTCTTGAGCACTGGAGAGCTCTAACAATCACACAAAGGTCCATTAATGCCCAAATATTCATATACAAGCCTCAGGGATGACAGAGCATAACATACGTGACCTCATCAAATTTCATCCACTCATGAGTGTGCTGTGAATTACTGAAGCAGCCATCTTTAGCTCAAGCAGTGAGATTTTTTAAAATCCAGAATCTGGATGGGAAGGCAGTAAAGTAAATGAAATTTGAAACTGTTCTGTGATTAAACTCCTATATAGCAATGCATCCAGTATAGTATGTGGCTGAAGTCCTGGTAAGCACTACTTCATTGCACGTTATCCATTTTATGACCCACACAAAAAATTCAAAACAGCTATCTAGGTGAGGTAAACGGAACACACTGGTTTTTATGTTTAGTAAAGAATGGAGTAGATGTGGTTAATAGATTTAAATATAAATAACAACCTCTTTCATGTCAAGGGGATTCTATGCAGAGAATTAACTATTTATTTATAGGACAATAAATCTCGAGATGTACTTAAAGTTGGGAGTATCTCTTTTACGTGGTAACATTTCCTGTGATAGTCATGGGTCTGTAGATTAAAATTGAATACAGTTGAAATAAACATGTAGCTCTTTGGCCAAGACAAAACAAACATGACTGTGAAATCTTGTTGCTGAAAAATAATACAGGCTTCCTCATGGCAGGAGAAAACTGATGAGAAGGATTTTGAATAAAATCCTTATTAACATTTCTACTCAGGAACAATGGGCTTTCTTTATGGAGCCCATAGGTAAGTAGAAACATGCTAATACTTTTGATGGTCCTGATGGTAAATTGTTCTGACTAGCCTGCTTTATAGGCAAAGTCAACAATATTTCAGTTATTTATTTCCTGCTCCAAAAGAGGAGGCTCATGTTGATCTAAATAAACAACAAAAAAGTATAATAAAAATTCAAAAGCAGTTCTTGCCCCAGGCCTACTCCTTGATCAGAAATGATCTTTGTGCTGCCCCAAATCTCTGACTTACATTTAGTCATTCAATCACATGTCTGTCAAATCCTTCCTGATGGCCCAATAAGTGCCTAGTAACTGGGAGGTTACAAACTTCAATCTGGAAGGGAAGTTAGATAAGACTCCTCAAATTGTGAATATGCTTCTTCGCTTACACAGGCTACCTCACCTTCCTCATAAACAAGTGTCCTGTTGAAACCCCACTGCAGGACCAACTGAGGTAGGAGCGGTCACATAGTAGGGAAGGAAAAGGATCAACAGTTCAAATTAGAAGCCATCTGGACTCAAATTCTCAACACCACCTTGGACAAACAAGTCCTGAACTGTTGTACTCAGGGCATTTGCTTCTGGGGGTACAGATCAAGAGGTCCAATGATAACTTGAAGACTCTCAGCTTCAGTTGCGGAATAAAAAACAGGATTGTTTTTACAAATTAGCTATCAAATTAGAGTTATTAAAATAAAACTTTACCAAAACAACAACAACAACAATACCACAAAACACTTCTGATTATCAATCTGAAGCAGAGATTGGGGCTCAATAAATAGACTAATCCAGAAAAATTACCTACATTATACCTTTTAATCATCACAATAACTTGGAAACTGAGGAAGAGTAAAGTTCAATAGCTTGCCCCAGGTCACAATACTAGGAAACGGCTGACCTGGGATCTGAGCCAGGGTCCACCCCAGCTGTATCTTGTGATATTCCAAGGAAATATGAGTAAGACTCATGAATAAAATTTATACAGAGATGAATTTCAACTCAAAATAAAAAAAAACACATTTGTAGTAATTATGGTGCTGCATTAATTGAACACACAGATTCTTGATGTAGTGGCTTCATATCTTTAGATTTTAGGTCCTGGAAGTATTGAAGAAGAAATTAACTAGTCATCTATCACAAATAGTATATGTGGCCTGAACTGTGTTTCTAAAGACTGTAAATTATTAAACCATTTAAAACATTCTTGTCTTATTCTAAAATTTTAGCTCCAAGTAACAAAATTTAGTCCAGGTAGCTTACATAAAGTTTAATTTATCATAAAAAATTATAAGAATAAAAGAAAATCTCATGGAAGCGAAAAGGTAAAAATACAGAATGGTCCCAAGGTGAATGAGGATGATGTCCAATTCCACTCTTGATAGACAGACATATATTATATATATACATATATATGTCTGTCTATATTACATATATATAGTAAAATAAATACAAATATTTCAAATTTATTTAGCATATGTATGTCAATTTTATCTGAATAAATGTTTCAAAAGGTGAATTTTATCTACCCTAGAAATAGTAATACAAATTTGTTTTTCTAGATCTGCATACATAGACAGATCTATCTCTATCTCTAGCTCTATCTCCTTCTCTATCTCTATCTGTCACTCTATCTATCTGAAGAACTCCATGTATTGGCCACGGGTTACCAAATGGGGTCCCTGACAGGGTCTTATTCTCATCTCCTGAAACATAAACCTACAGTTACATTTGTGTTGCTGGATGGCAGCTCAGGCACCATGACCATAGAGTAACAAGGAGTCAGGAAAATACACATCCCTTCCTCAGTTGGAGTCATGTATCTACCACTGGCACAACCATTGGTGGTTGGAGAGTAGGGTCACCTAATATTAACATGGCTTTCCAAAATCAGTATGACAACCAGGAATGAGCTGGGTGTGGGGAGTCCTTACAAAGTAGCATATGTGTGCTGGAGAGATTCCTAACTGAAGCTCGGTTAGTCGGTACTCACACCTCTTTATCTCCCTGTTCTTTCAAGTCTCCTCAATAATCTATTCCCAGTCCAATTAAACCTCTAAATTCTAACACTCTAAATTCCTATTGCAGAAAAGTAATTCAAGTGAGGTAAGATATCTTTTTTTTTAATTAATTAATTTATTTTAACATCTGTATTGGAGTATAGTTGTTTTACAATAGTGTATTAGTTTCTGCTTTATAACAAAGTGAATCAGCCATTATTTGATTAGAAGTTATCATAAATTCCTATCATTGTTTCTTTCTATCCCTATTCAATGATATCAGCTTTGCCTCAGGATTAAACCAAATTGCCTTAGGATTTAAAAATAGATCTTACTATTTAACCCCTATGAACCTGAGTTGGGTAGAGAAAGCATTTTCATTTTATGTAGCAATAATGTGGTATTAAACCTTCTCTGCATATGCATGATGTTACTATTCAGTTTTTAATCTTTTGGTCACCAACATTCCTCCAAATGGAGACTTTCATGTGAATCTGCCAGACCCGCAGGTTTTTTTTGTTTTTTTTTAGTAAGTGACAAATTTACACTGTCATCCCAGCACGACAGATGAGTCATATGATTTGAGTTCTTGTCCACCAATGGTCAGTGACAGATGTCATAAGTAAGTGATGGAGCTGGAAAAGACGTACATCAGTGCATATGTTCTGATCAGACCCAGAACATCAAACAGATTGTCTTTGCTCCCACTCAGACACTTAGATTATTATACTTACCCTCTCTGCCATAGGCCTTTGTGTGTGTGTGTATCCATGTGATTCTCTACATCCCCTAGCACTTTTTCTTCTTCATAAGTTGCTATTTTGCTTTCATTTTAAAAGATATGTTTGCTGGATATAGAATTATAGGTTTAAAGTGATTTTTATTTGTTTTTTCCCCCTAAAGTGTTGTTCCATACCTTTTTCAATTGCCTTGTTTTTTTTGAGAGTTTTCTTTTTGTATATTAAAAACTGAACTTGTAATTTCCAGCCTGACATACGAAGAACTTGGATCCTAACAGAAACAACAATAAAAAAGCTGAAAAACTAAAAATCAGCAACTCTTCTTAGATCCAACAGAGAATTAGGGTTATAGAACAAGTGACTGAAAACTGGAGAGATAGGCAGATATAGAGAATCACATTTTACCAAGAGCAGAACCACTGCTGGAGGAATACTTAAAGGGTAGTTGACTAACTGCTGGAGACTGAATATTGACTAGCTTGAGAGAGAAAATTTTATGGAGGCCTGACTTTGTAGACATCCCCACACGTTTGTGAGTTTTACCTCCAAGAGTACCACCAGATTCTGTAAAGATTGGAGAAAAACTCCCTCCTGCTTCCAGATAGAAGAAGGGAAAAGTAGCTATTGTGAAATAAGCCTACACCTTTCTATATTCCTTGATAAATGCTTGCCCTGAAGGGAAACTATTTTATAAAATCTAATCAATGTGTGGGAATGGAAATATCCAAGTCCAGCCCCTTCTAGTGTTCCTGTCTTATCTAAAGAGTACAGTAGACAGCTGACAAGTACTTAGAAAGGTCACAGCACAGGTGATAAGATAATAGAATATTTCCTTTTCCCCTACATCTTATTATCACAACAATAGGGCTCCTGCATAATAACTGGAGATTACAGCTGAAAAAAATTTCAAGACTCAGATCCTATTTATGAAGCCCTTAGAAAAACACAAAGATGGCAGGGGAAACAAAAACTAAGTTACCAGAGAAAACTTTAGCCTCTGACACTTATGGCTACAGCAAACAATAAACAGAGCCTATCTCCCAGCCAGATAAATATAAAAACATACAATAAAGACCTAGTTACCTTGTTTCCTTTTACCTGCTATATCATGTATGGCTTTCAACAAAAAATTACAAGTCAAGCTAAAAGGCAAAAATACAGTCTGAAGATATAGGGCATACATTAGAACCAGAGCCAGATATGACAGAGATTTTGAAATTATCAGACCAAGAACTTGAAATAACTATGATTAATATGCTGAAGACTCTAAAACATGGATAATGTGCAAGAATCGATGGGTAATATGCATAGAGAGATGCAAATTTTAACAGAGTATCATAAAAAAAAAACTGCTAGAAATCAAAAACACTCTGACAGAAATAAAGAATGCCTTTGATGGGCTCATCATTAGATTGGATACAGGCAGGGAAAGAAACAGTGAAGTTGAGGATATAACAACAGAAACTTCCCAAAGTGAAATGCAAAGAGAAAAAAAAGAATGGAAAAGATGGAAAAGAATATCTAAGAAGGCTGGAACAATTTCAAATGGTGAAATATACGTACAATGGAATAACCAGAAGAAGAAAGATAAAAGGAGGTAGAAGAAAAATTTGAAGTAATACTGGCTAAGAACTTTCTTTTTAAAAAATTTTATTACTTATTTATTTATTTGGCTGCTTTGGGTCTTAGTTGCAGCACGTGGGATCTTTGTTGAGGTATGTGGGATCTTTTGTTGCGGTGTGCGGTCTCTTTGTTGAGGCACTTGGGCTTCTCTCTAGTTGTAGTGCTCGAGCTTCTCTCTAGTTGTGGCATACAGGTTTTCTCTCTCTAGTTGTGGTGTGTGGGTTCTAGGGAACCTGGGCTCTGTAGCTGTGGCTCATGGGCTCCAGAGCACGTGGGCTTTGTAGTTTGCGGCACGTGGGCTCTCTCATTGAGGTGCATGAGCTCAGTAGTTGTGGTGTGCGGGCTTAGTTGCCTCACAACATGTGGGATCTTAGTTTCCCGACCAGGGATGGAACCTGCCTCCCCTGAATTGGAAGGTGGATTCTTTATCACTGGACCACCAGGGAAGTCCCAGAACTTTCTAATATTTTTGACAGGCACAAAGACAAGAAGCTCCAAGAACACCAAGTAAGATAAATACTAAAAAAATCTACACCTAGGCATTTTAAAGTTAAACTTCAGAACATCAAAGACAAAGAAAATATTTAAAGAGGCCAGGATGAAGGCAGGGGCAATAAATGCCTTACCTATGGAGAAACAAGAATAAAAATTATTCCAGGCTTCTCTTCAGGCACTATTCAAGCAAGAAGAGAGTGGAGTGAAATATTAAAATGTGAAAAGAAGGAAAATCCTAGAAATCTAGATTCAGCAAAATTAACCTTTCAAAATTGAGAAGAAATAAAGGTAAAATGAAACTTTAAAAATTTTCTTATCCATAAATGTTCTATCAGATAATAGTTTGTTCCAAATAATAATTTCAATAATATTTTAGATGATTATGGTTAAGTGAAACATATGTCACCAATATTATAAGAGGTGGGATGAAGAAATTTGAAATAAGGTCCCTGAACTAATCATGATGTGGTATAGTTTTAGTTGAAAGTAGACTTAAATTAGCTGTAAATGTATATTGCAAACTCTAGGACAACCGGTAATAACATTTTGAGAAATATAATTAATATGCTAAGAGAAGTGAGAAATTTGAATCACATAAAATGTTAAATTAAAAACAGAAAATGCAGAACAAAATGAAAAAGAAACAAAAAATCAGACAGGACAACAAATAGAAAATACAGTGGTAACAAATGTGATAAATATTAAAGCAACTTTATCCATAATCATTTTAAAAATAAATGGTTTTAATATACATATAGAGACTATCAGAATGGATTAACAAAACAAAACAAAAAATGTATATGTTGTCTACAAGAAACCTACTTTAATTTTAAACACAGGGATGGAAAATATATTGTACTAACACTAATCAAAAGAAATCAGGAATAGCTATATTAACTTTAGACAAAGCAGATTTTAGTGTAAGAAAAATTATCAGATATAAAGAGAGCATCACATAAGGATAAAGGGGTCAATTCTTCAAGTAGGCATACAATTCTTAATGTGTGTGCACTCAGCAACTGTACATCAAAATGAGTGAGGAAAAACCTTATAGAACTGAAAGGAGAAATAGACAAATCCACTATTATAGTTGGAGACTTTAAGCCCTAATATTTGTAACTGACAGATCCAGGAGCAGAAAATCATTAACTATATAGTTGAAACGAAAAGTACCATCAATCAAATGAATCTAATTGACATTTATAAAATACTTCATTCAACAACATCAAAATACATGTTCTTGTTAAGCTCACATGAAACATTCCCCAAAATAGATTACTTCCTGAATCATAAAACAAATCTTAGCATATTTAAAATAGTAGAAATCATATAAAGTATATTCTCAGATGACAATAGAATTAAACTAAAAATTATAACAGAATGAAGCTAGAAAATCTCAAAATATTTAGATATGAAACAGCATACTTTGAAGTAATACATGGGTAAAGGAGGAAGTATCAGGGAAACTTTAAAAAGTATTTTGAACTAAATGAAAATGAAAATACAACTTTTCAAATTTTGTGTGATACAGAAAAAGTAGACAGAGATAAATTTATAATATTAAGTACATATATCTTAAAAGATGAAAATCTAAAACCAATAATCTAAACTTCAACATTAAGAAATTTGAAAATGTAGAGGAAATTGAATCCAAAATAAGCAAAAAAATAATAAAAATCAGAATAGAAATCGAGGAAATTGCAAACAGAAAATTAACAGAGAAAATCAATGAAACAAAAGCTGGTTGTAGAAAAGAGAAATAGAATTCATAAAACTTTAGCCAAGCTAAAAAGGAAAAAAAAAAAAAAAAAAGCAGAAGATACAAATTACTAGAAATGATAATTCTGGGGCCAACACAAATCATCTCCTGGTCATTAAAATGATAATAAAGGAAGATTATGAACAACTCCTTACCCCAAATTTGATAAGTTAGATGAAATGGACCAGTTCCTTGAAAGTTATTATCATGAATAAGTATTTGACTTTAGCAAGCCAGGGATGGAAGGAACTTCTTCAACTGGATAAAGACCATCTACAAAAAAACCTAGAGCTAACATCATACTTAATGGTAAGACACTAGTTGTTTTCCCCCTATAATCCTAACTAATTCAAAAAGACAAGAAAAGGAAATAAAAGACATACAGACTGGGAAGAAGAAATAAATCTGTCTTTTTTCACAGATGATATGACTGTTTATGTAAAAAAATCCCAAAGAATTGACACACACACACACAGACTCACACACAAACAACAATATCCCCTGGAACTAATAAGCAGTTATAGCATAGCTGCAGGATATGAGGTCAATATATAAAAGTTGATTTGTTTCTTATATGGCAGCAATGAACAATTGAATTTGGAATTAAAAACACAGCATTGTTTTCATTAGCAATAACAAAAAATTGAAATAGATATAACTCTAACAATATATGTACAAATCACAGAGCTGTATGAGGAAAACTACAAAACTAATGAAATAAATCAAAGATCTAAATAAATGGAGAAATATTCCATGATCATGGATACAGATACACTGTTAGGAGTTTATTCTTTCTAAATTGATCTATAGATCCAATACAATCCCAATCAAAATCCTAGCAATTTATTTTGTGGTTATCAATAAACTAATTCTGAAGTTTATATGGAAAAGCAAAAACCCAGAAAAGCCAAGACAATACAGATTGTATGAATTCAAGACTTACTATAAAACTACAGTGATCAAGACTTTGTGGCAATGATGAAAGACTAGACAAATACATCAACTGAACAGAATGGGGGCCCAGAAATAGAATCACACAAATATAGTCAACTTATATTTGATGAAAGAGCAAAGGCAATTCTATGGAAAAAGGAAAGTAATTTTAATACCAGTAACCCTGTAAGACTAAACAAAATATTATAAATTATCCATTCAACATTTGTTAACAAGATACCAAAGAAAAATATTTAAATATTGATTTGCCTCTTCTAGTAAGAAAAAATACATATTTTGAATATACTTTCAATGCAACATTTATGCTTGAGATATGGTGATGTCACTTCACCATATCTTGTGAAGGGACTTAATGTCTAAATTTTATGATAGCAAAATTGGCCTGGTCTGGCATTTTTGCTGCTATGCAAATAAATTGAACTTGCTAGAAGTGGCCCTTTAAGGCATATTAATCCCTCCTGGGTCTTAATCTTGCAAATGAAATACCTACTGGTTGATGTATATTTGCAGACAAATGGCTCACTTAATAGATAGGTAACTGAGAGCTCAGAGAATTTGGTGAGGAGTGTAGTGCTGTATTAAAAGAAATACATTTTAATTCCATATGCTTATACACTCAGTATAAGTAATCAAAATGATAAGAATGACTATTATGTATTGCATCCCATGTTTCAGATATTTTGTTCACAGTTGACATATGTTGTCATATTTAATATAGAAAAACACCATGGGATAGGTATCACTATCAGAATTTTGTGAATTAGAACTCTAGCCTAATGTAGGTTAAGCTCCAAAGTCCCACAGGAACTAATAAGCAGAGGAGCAAAATCTGAACATAGATTATTATTTGACTCTAGTTGATGCTCATAATCACTATTATAATCAGTTAGAGAAAATTCTATTGGAAGAAGGATGTTAAAAATAAAGCAATGTTCATCATATTAGCTATTTTCACAATAATTCTGCATAATTAGAACTCTATAAAATTTAGTGATATACAACAATAAACATTTCACTCATGTTTCTGTCGGTCAACTGGAATATGACTAATTAAGCAGAGCTCAACTTTGCTTGGTTCCAAGTTGCATGTTAGATCATAATCTGCTTTATGTAACTCTTATCCTCATTAGGATGGTGAAATGCAGATAGCTGGAAAAATTAAGCACTGCTGCACAGCTATTTGGAACTTCTCTTTGTTGTCCATCCATTGGCTAAAGTAAGTTACTGGCAAAGCCCAAGATCAAAAGCAAAGGAAAGTATACTTTCCATTGCGGTCAATCAGAAGGAAATGAATATTTGCTATATAATAATCTAAGCACACACACACACACACACACACACACACACACACACACTACCATCACCTAATCCCCTAGGTACATATTGCCTATGGGTGCCATTTTCTTTCTAATCAAAGAGTCATTGCTCAACTAAATCACCCAATCTTCTTCCACTGTCTCCCTGGCATTTAATTAGATTCTTTGAGTTTGAGAATCCAGATTCAACAATCATCATATTTATAATTTATTTTCAAAAAAATAATAAATGTGTCCTGCTGGGCTTAATTACCCATATTATAGTTGAAGAAGAAAAAATTTGATACCACTGGAGAGATATTAAAGACACTAATGACTTAATTTTATAACTAAAAAAAATTTTTTAAAGGAGTGGGGGTGAAGATAGATTCACCCAGAAGTTGGAGTAATTATTTAAAGCCAGAGATATAGGAGGTAATATTTTTGGCTATTTAGATGTCAAAACTGTCTCCTCATAAGCACAAATAAGCTTTGCCATATTTGCTAATCTGATACAGTCTATGTAATTTGATAATGTGGTCATTTTCTTTGCAGGATATTGGCTTTTTGGTGCCAGACTAAAAGATATATAGGTATGGGGTCATTCAAACCAAGAGGTAGGGGTAGGGATTTATCTATTTAAGACCTTTAAGAACTGACTTCTAAATGAATATATAATGCCTGTGTGTGTTCCTTACACCTAAATCCAGAAGGGGAATAGTAATTTTAGGAGATTACACACTCAGGATCACAGCATGATGGACAATCCTTTCTCGGTAATAGAAATATTTGCTTTATAAAATCACTGAATGGTTTTAAAAGTCACGTGGCAAACCAGTTTGTCTTATGTTAGTGAGAGTCAATTTAGAAAAACTGCCTGTGCCTTCCACTACCACATGTCCTGCCTTAAAACTTATTTCTTAGTACTCAAAACAAACACTTGGGAAGATTCTGAGATGATCAGATATGTTCTCATTTTTCATTGCCATCTGGATACAGAATCCAAAGCAGCACTATTTCTTCAAAAAAGCTATTCCTGGAAAACAGAGAGTTGAGGTTGAATTGAGGAATGCTCTGATTTAATGCTTACTCTGATCTCATCATAATTCCAACCAATCTAAGGCAGGGAAGAGAAAGGAATCCTTTCTCAACCTCAGAATTCAGTCCAAGCTTAGTCATCAACCATATGATATGGTATAGATTCAATTGATGAATTTTTAAAATTTTGTTATTCAAAACAAGGAAGTTGCTAAGGACACTTGTCACTGAGTCTGTCATTCTCAGGCTCTATGCAAGACTATAGTAAAAGCATATGAAAATGAAGAATTTTGTTGTGAGGTTATTGTAATGATGAAGACAGGACAGGATGTTGCTTAGAACAGACTGAAACTTTGTTACTATCCACTCTGGAAAGAGGAAAAATCAAAGTTTATAAAATTATGAAGGAGATGAAGAGTATGGACATGTTATCATGGAAGTCTGAAAGACGTGATAGGGAGCCAGAGAAAGAGATGCATAGCTATTAATACTTAAAGGATATAAGTTTTACCTAAATTATATGCTCTACCAAACAGCAGTTACACACATAAAATTTATCATACAGGGAGTTCAGGTTGACATTATAAATTATTAAGAATAATTTGCCTAGGTTTGTAGCTATTTTAGAATTTCTTTTGAGCAATTGTTTTCATCAAGTCAAAGATTCATGCTTCAGTATTTATTCCCCGTTGACCCTCCTCGTCTCCCCAACACCACCACACTTGTACTTTATAAGTAGCGTCATGTAGTGGTGATAATCTGAAATCCCTATTGAACATTATACATTAATCTTTTACTAACTGATATTATGATCAACTTAATACAGTGTTTTGTGCTCTATAGATGTAGGACATGGGGGAGAGCCATAAATGTTAAAATGTGTATCTAAGTATGTAAGATGCTTCCAGCATCAAAGCAAACAGGAAGGGGTAAGGACAATGTGAATGAGTTCATGACTTGGTTGGCAAAAAACAAACAAACAACAACAAAAAATTCCCACAAAAAACACGTTTCTGGAGTCAGCAAGATAGGGATATAGGAATTTCTAGTACTCGTCTCCTCCCAGAGATATCACTGAAGAAATATCTGCCCATGAAAATGCCTTCACAGGCACTAAGGATTCCAGGAGTTAGGGATTACATCACTTGGGTGGAGCACAGATAACAGACACATTAAAGAAAGCAGCAAAGATAAGTTCACATTACCTCTGTGACCCCCACTCCAGACCCAGTCAGCCCAGCATGGAGAGAGACACCTTCCACTTGACCTTACTGCAAGGAGCCCAGCATCAGGCCTGCACCAGCAGCACCAGCTCCTGTGATGCCAGGCTCCTAGCTCACCCCAGCACCAGTCAGGCCCCCATAGTTCCAGGCCCCAGGTGGTCTCTTGCGGTCCTAAGCTCACAGCCTGCCACAGTACCAGGCTGACCTCCATGGACCCAGCCTCCAGACTAGCTCCCAGAGACCTAGAATCCTCCTCTGTCTCAGTGCTAGGCCAGTCCTCATGGACCCAGCCTCCAGCCTTGCAGATGCAGGCTTCAGACACACCCTAGAGCTAGGCTGGCTCTCAAGAACCCAGGCTCCCAGCCTACACCAACATCTCCCAGTCTGCCTTGCAGACCCAAATGCCATGGAGACCTAGAGTAATCAAAACAGTATGGTACTAGCATAAAAACAGACACATAGACCAGTGCAAAAGATTGAGACCCTAGAAATAAACCCATGCATATATGGTCAATTAATTTTTGACAAAGGAGCCAAGAATATATAGTAGGGAAAGGCTAGTCCCTTCAATAAATAGTATTGGCAAAACTGGATAATCACATGTAGAAGAATGAAACTAGACCACTATTTACTCAAAATAGTGGGTGCGTGAGCACCTATTTACTGAAGACTTACATATAAAATCTAAAACTATAAAACTCCTAGAAAAAAAGCATAGGAAAAAGTTCTCAGCCTTGGTGTTAGCAATGTTTTAGATATGACAAAGGTGCAAGCATCAAAAGCAAAAATAAACAAGGAGACTATATCAAACTAAAATGCTTCTGCAAAGCAAAACAAACAATAGAGTTAAGAGGCAACCTACTGAATGGGGGAAAATATTTACAACCTATATATCTGAAATATAAAGAACTCATACAACTCAATATCAAATAAATAAATACTTACATAAATAAATAAAGTAATGGAATTTAAAAATGGGCAGGGGACTTGAATAGGTATTTTTCCAAAGAAAACATATGAATGGCAAACTGGTACAGGAAAAGGTTCTCAGCATCACTAACAATCAAGGAAATGCAAATCAAACCACCAGATACTACCTTACACCTGTTAACATGGCTATTATCAAAAAGACAAGAGATAACAAGTATTGGCAAGGATGAGGAGAAAAGACAACATTTATGCACTGTTGGTGGAGATATAAATTAGTATGGCCACTCTAGAAAGCAGTATGAAGGTTCCTCAAAAAACTAAACATACAAAAAAAAAAACAAAACAAAACTAAACATACATCCAAACATCACATTCTGGTTATATATACAAAGGAAATGAATCAGGATCTAGAAGAGATATCTGCACCTCCAAGTTCAGTGCAGCATTAGTCACAATAGTTAATACATGGAAATAACCTAAGTGCCCATGGACAAATGGATGAGTAAAGAAAATGTGAAATATTTATCTCTCTTTATCTACATAGATATAGATAGATATAGGTATAAATACATACAATAGCTTGTTCTGCCCTAAAATAGAAGGAAATCCTGCCTTTTTGTGACCATGTGGATGGACCTTTAGGGCATTATGCTAAATCAAGTAAGTCAGATAGAAAAGACAAATACTGTATGACCACACTTATACATGGAATCTAAAAAAGCTGAACTCATAAGTAGAATTGTGGTTGTTAGAGTCTGAGAGGTGGAGGAAATGAGGAGATACTGATCAAAGAGCAGAAACTTCCAGTTACATGATGAAAAAGCAGTAAGACTCCAAGTTCCAGATAAGAGCTCTCAGTCTTTACAATTATAACACCTGGGAACCTCCTATATTCCTTCACATGTATTCCTCCCATAATTATTTCCACAGCTGCAAAATGGGTCTTTGGCCAATAAATGCTTCCTCCCTATGAAATGAATTTCCTTTTCCTGGTGTTTCTTATCAAGATCAAGTCTATTTTTTTCTTTTTTCTTTTCTTTCCTTTTTTTTCAGATACCACTGAAATAATGGGTTAATATAGAACGTTTTGTGTATACAATAAAAAGAGGTAGTAGAAAGCTCCCTGAAATTTGAAGGAAAGATCTTGGAGTACACTTTACATGCTATGTAATTAAGGAAGACAATGTCCTCTTCTGTTTAAAGAGGACAATAATACCGGATCATTTAAACTTCCAATTTGTTCTTCAGGTCAAATAAACTAACCAATCTTTTTATTTTTTTTGCATTTTCTACAGTAAGCATTCATTAATTGATTATAAAAAAGCATTTCTAAAAAATACTCAGCTCAAATGTAACCTCCACTCAGAAGTCTTCTTTAGACTTTCCAACTCATACTCAAATATTCCCACATATCCCCTCATTCAGATTTGGGGCACCATTGATGACAAGCACATTTTCTCTTCAACCCTGCATTTCCTCCCAAATCCACAGGGCCCAGGATGAAGAATCCAGTCTCAAGTGTACACGCCAAACAAAAAGTACACTCACCTACTTTAAAAACACCCAGGAAGTTTTGCCCTGAATTTGAAGTAGCACACATGGCCTGGTCCATTCTGGTTTCAAGTTCAAAGGCATCAGGCAGGTCCCTGATTTAGCAGCTAACTTCCTTCAAGAGCTCCTTAGTCCCCTCAGACATGGAAATCCTGCATTTCTGGGGAATATGCTACTCCATCTTTGCGTTATCTAGCAGCACCTCACCAACAGGGAGATCTTGGTCAGGACCTCAGGAGTTCCTTCTTGATCCCAGAGTCAATGAAAGTGATTCTTTCTATCATTGCCCAGATGATAATGCCCAGGGCAAAGATGTTGGCCTTGGCTGTGTAGCATCCCTCCTAGAGTTCAGGGGGTTATTTAGAAATCTGAGCTGCAGGCTTAAGGAAGCCAGTATTTATCCACATTCACATTTGTGTTGTCTTGATTTCTCTCTTTGATTTGGGGAGGTAGAGGAGAGGGGGCAGCCCACCACAGACTTTGCTTAGTTCAAAGTCTGCTACCTTGAGGATGGGGGTGCCAGACCTCTCCGTGTTGAGCTTGTCCTCCGGCTTTGGTCCCTGTGCACAATGTAGTCTGAAGGCACTGGTGGTCCTGAGCTGTAGCATGAAGCTTTGTTGGTGGCTGGGTCCAGCCTCCAGGACAGGACAGACTGATTCAGGCCTCCATGTTCACATAAGTCCATGACAAAGCAGAGGTAGCAAGGCTCCTCAGCATAACCCAGGAACCCTTCTTCTTTGACGGAGGTCTCCAACAGGTGCAGATAAAGCTGTGCGCTCTTGTAGCTACTCTGCTCACGCACATACTCGTCAGTCACACTGTGTGACACACTCCTCAAACTGCATGAGGTTCTGGTGGTGCCGCTTGAGGCAGGTCAGGGCCCAGAATTCTGCCAGCACCTGCTCCAAGTTCTCCAGGCTGTCACAGCAGATGTTCTTGACCTCTGTGAGGGCCTCGCTGTCTCCCAATCCACACAGTAGCTGCTGCACATGATCTCTGCCAACAGGCTGTAGTGCCCACCAGCTGCTGCCCTCCACCACCATTGTGCCAGCTAGGCTCGCCTGGGGCCTCGGCCTCCACTGGATGCAAAATGTCATGAAAAGGCATGTTAAATTAAAGAAAAAGATTTTTTTAAAAGTTCATTCTTTATTAGTCATAGCTTTCATGACAGTGTGAGTGTAATTTTAATATGAATTAAAAAATATGAGTTATAGCTCTGCAAAGATGATTAAAATCATTGTTTCCGTTTGCTTCTATCTAAGCCCTATTGTAGCATGAAGAATCCCACCTGCCTCATTCCTTCCTACTTGAACAGATGGATCATAAACGTATGGGCTTACTGAGGAACATTTAGTCTCATCCCATTACACCTGCTGGCCAAGGGAGAGATACAAAACAGCCACTATCCAGTTCATAGATTTATAACCATCCAAGAGAATGTTTCTGCAGGCCTTGCTGGCTAGTTGGGTTTGTCCTTGGCTTGTTCCCAATAATATAAAAGTCAATTATAGTAATTGCTGACCATTAGGTATCACATGTATGCAGGCCTGAAGAACTATATTATGCCTATGAGTAGACAAAGAAAATGGATCCCTAATATGCAAAACGTGAGGAATATATATATTTTTTAAAATTCTTAGTTTGAAAAAATGGTCAAGAAATGGGTTTTGTTCAAAAGGACCGTAAATTAATAGGGTATGTGAGATAGGCAAGCCCATTTTCAGGGATTCTGTGTAATTTACCCCCAGGAACATCATTTGCATGTGAAAACATGTATTCATAAGTATGTTTATGGAAGTTTACCATCTGTCATGGATGACAAATGGTTGGAAATAACCAAAATCTGTATCAACAAGGGACTGGATAAATAAACTATGGTATATGTATATGATAAAAAACTATGTTTATGTCAATAATGATAAGTAAAATTGAAGTTTGTGACAGGTAAATTTATCCATGATATATATTTGACTGAAAAGGCATATTGCATAAATTGTCTACTATAGTACAATTAAATAAATACTTGAAAGGCTGTACGTGTGTGTGTGTGTGTGTGTGTGTGTGTGTGTGTGTGTGTGTGTGTTGATTTCTTTCTGCCTTTGTTTTTCTATCTGTGCTTCCTGGTATGCTATTTACATTATTTGAGTATATATCACATTTACCAGAAATGATAAATCTCATTTTAAATCATGCTAAACTATATCTCTGTATATGAGGAACACGGGCATTTTAATTCATTCATTCAACAGTTCCAAATGTCTGATATGTTATAGAGGCCAGTTTCCTTATTATTCCTTAAACCTGTCATGGACCAATACAATAGAATGAACCATAACAAACATGTGAAATACAATATAAATGAGTAGCTGATACCATGATCACACATATTTAGGTGTCATGGAAATATTCAGTTGCTATAAAAAATGTCTACAGTCTTACACTCAGTTTCTATATTTATCTAATTGCTAACTGGTAACACACAGTTTTTGATTCAACCTAAGTCTGCAGATCACACTTAGAGAGCCACTGCTGTAGAAAAAATGGTAGTGATTAAGGGAATCAAAGAATGACATTAAAAAAAGACCATTTAATTAATGAGGCTAGGCCAGTCTATGCTGAGCTTAAAAATAAGCCATAAAATCCCAATGGCTTAAACTAATTTCGAATGATGATTTCTCAATCATTCATAGCCCATTGTGGTTCAAGTCATGGTCCCCTATCTTAGAGCTCATACCACCTGAAACATTTGGCTTCTGGACCCTCATGACAGAGGGAAAGAGAAATGAAGGAGGAACAGCAGTTCTTTATTACCTCTGATGGTAAGGAATGCATGCCATTGCTGTTCTCAGTCCATTAACCAGAATTAGTCATATGACTGCAAACTAGGTACAATTTAGGCTGAAATATATGAGAAAAAGTAAATATTTAGTGAGCATTAACTTCATTGAGAAGTTGTTCACCTGAGTTACCTGGCACTGTGAAGATCATAAAGATTATAAGGGAGTTGAGACTCAAACTCAGGTTTTTTTATTCCAAATTTAACATATATTTGTGTCAATCTAGATAAACGAGGTTATGCTGAGTAAAAAATTAACGCCCCAATCTCAGGAGCTCAGCACATGATGTTTATTTCATGCACCATTCAGGGTCTTGCAGTCTCACTGAGTGTGTTTCCAGGGTGACAAGAGGAAGAGAAGAAATTGCCTAGAGAAATCACACCTATTCTCTATGTTCTGGCCTAGGATAGATACTTGTCGTTTTTTCCTGAGTCAGTTGGCAAGAACTGGACACATGAACACACCAGTGCAAGAATACTGGGCTTTGAGGGAAAGCACATGTATGTTTGGCAAACAGTGTATGAATATATGCATATTCTGTAACATTCAACTAAATCAAACCAGCTTTCAATTGTTACTTACAGTTTGGATATTTCTTTTCAATTGCAGGTATTTTAGAATGGTTAAATAAAATCTGCAAAGTTCCTATGTTCTTCTTTATCTTTCACCCTTGCAAATTTATGTATCTACCAAAAACCAGTTCAGCCATTTTTCCCTAAATTGTTCAATCCTGTTGGGGGGAAAAAATCAGTCAAAACTGTAAATAGTTATTTGAAAGGGAAATAATAGTCAAATTTGTCAACCTAAAAATGTGTATAGTTTTATCCTCATACTACCTTCTTTAGGTTTCCAATGATAAAAATGGAAACAGTGACATGCCTAACTATTGTTCTCCTTTTTCATCAACAAAGATATTTATCATTCTGTTTCCTCTAAAGTGGACTAGAAAATATATGTGGGTACTCACTTATCAGAAAATACCTTTATCTGAGTCAGGTTGTATATGACATTCATTCTTGGAGAACCCTCCAAAAGAATACTCAAAGAATGTATATTTTAATTAACTGTTCCAGCTGACATAGACTTTCACCAGTGTGAAGCCAGGAGGAAGGACTGGTGATGTCTTCAGACAACCATTAGCCCACGAGTATCAAAGAATCAAAGCCATGTGTTTGAGTTAGACTGAAGTCATCACACAGGCCTGTTCTTTACTTAAAATATCCATATTTCATCGAAAATATGAGCTCAAAAATAAAGGTAAGCTGTAGGAAAATGGCACCTGAAGTTGTAACTATGACAACAGATCACATAGAACTTGTCAAGACCTTAAAAAAGAGGGTTTTGGCTTTCAGTCCTCCTTATCAAAATTCTGTCTGAGGTGACTTCCATCTGTCTTGGTAGGTATGTGGATAAAATTACCAGTTCTCTATTAGCATATGTTTTAATTCTCAGATGTTTGTTTATGGGGGAAATTAATGTGGCATGAAACTTGCAATTAGTTTTTTATACTGTTAATGACAGGTTCCCATAAAATGCCTTGCATTGAAATACGGAAACTAATGGCATTAATAAGGTATACAGATGCTCAGACTCAGATCTGAAAAAATAAAGAAAGCCAAATCAGTAGAGTTTACTGGTTAAAAATAAAGCCATATGACAGGATCAGTAGGAATTTTTCAATTGGCTATCCATTTAGTAACTTGAGTATTAAGGAGTTATTTCTGGCCAAAGTCTTTGGTATAAATTGGCCCTCCTGATCAAATAATGGGAAGGTTACTTTTACCTGTCCATGTGTATATTAAGTTATGGTGAGAACTTTGGCTTATATTCTATTGAAAACCTGCTATGGACTTGGTTTGAAAGATAAACATATAAGTACAGCCTGGTTCCTGCCCTCTAGAGGACAGGTTATAGGAGTGGTTCCTATAGGTCATCGCACATTAGACATACCTGAGAAGCATTTTCACAAATAGAGAACCCAAGGACCCTCCCATCATAAATTCTTACATAGGTTGTAATTCATTAACTCTTTTTTTTAACATCTTTATTGGAGTGCAATTGCTTTACAATGGTGTGTTAGATTCTGCTTTATAACAAAGTGAATCAGCTATACATATACATATATCCCCGTATCTCCTCCCTGTTGTGTCTCCCTCCCACCCTCCCTATCCCACCCCTCTAGGTGGTCACAAAGCACTGATCTGATCTCCCTGTGCTATGCAACTGCTTCCCACTAGCTACCTATTTTACATTTGGTAGTATATATTAGTCCATGCCACTCTCTCACTTCGTCCCAGCTTACCCTTCCCCCTCCCTCTGTCCTCAGGTCCATTCTCTACATCTGCGTCTTTATTCCTGTCCTGCCCCTAGGTTCTTCATAACCATTTTTTTTTTTTTTTTTAGATTCCATATATATGTGTTAACATATGGTATTTATTTTTCTCTTTCTGACTTACTTCACTCTCTATGAGTTAAGTCTAGACACCTACATTTTTTAAACTTCCAGTATCTGAGGTAACTAGTCAATTAACTAAAAATTGAGAATCCCCACTAATCTAGTTCCTTTTGTGTTCTTTGAATGTACTATCATCTTCATCTGAAAGATTTCCAATTTCCTCTTCAATTTTCCACAACACAGACAACTTAAAAAAAAATAAATAAAACACCTTATTTGACATGTCTCCATGAGAATTCTGAGTTCAAAACCTCTAATAGTGACTATTCCTGATCATTGCTCATTTTATAATGATAGAAAGACAATAAACAGATAATTATTAGCTCTTTCTATGCGTTTTCCTATATTATACATTTCATATAATTGGAATCACACAATATGTGGCCATTTTTGTTGGGCTTCTTTCACTGTGCATAATTCTTTAAAGGTCCATCCACATTCTAGCATTCTAGTATTTTATTCACCTTTGTATAGCTGAGTAATATTCCACACATTCATTTAGCCATTCGGCAGTTGAACATCTGAGTTGTTTCCACATTTTGGCTATTAAGAGTAATGCTCTTATGAACATTCAAGTAATTTTTTTTTTTACATCTTTATTGGGGTATAATTGCTTTACAATGTTGTGTTAGTTTCTTCTGTATAACAAAGTGAATCAGCTATATGTATACATATATCACCATAGCCCCTCCCTCTTGAGCAACCACCCCATATGGTATTTGTTTTTCTCTTTCTGACTTACTTCACTCTGTATGACACTCTAGGTCCATCCATCTCACTACAAATAACTCAATTTCATTTATTTTTATGGCTGAGTAATATTCCACTGTATATATGTGCCACATCTTCTTTATCCATTCATCTGTCGATGGACACTTAGGTTGCTTCCATGTCCTGGCTATTGTAGACAGAGCTGCAATGAACATTGTGGTACATGTATCTTTTTGAATTATGGTTTTCTCAGGGTATATGCCCAGTAGTGGGATTGCTGGGTCTTATGGTAGTTCTATTTTTAGTTTTTTAAGGAACCTCCATACTGTTCTCCATAGTGGCTGTATCAATTTACATTACCACCAACAGTGCAAGAGGGTTCCCTTTTCTCCACACCCTCTCCAGCATTTATTGCTTATAGATTTTTTGATGATGGCCATTCTGACTGGTGTGAGGTGATACTTCATTGTGGTTTTGATTTGCATTTCTCTAACAATTAGTGATATTGAGCACCTTTTCATGTGTTTGTTGGCCATCTGTATGTCTTCTTTGGAGAAATGTCTATTTAGGTCTTCTGTCCAATTGTGGATTGGGTTGTTTGTTTTTTCTGATATTGAGCTGCATGAGCTGCTTGTAAATTTTGGAGATTTACCTTCCTCCTTCATCTTCTGTGTATTTCTCTGTCTTCTCATTTTGTTTAACTTACTGTGCTTGGGGTTTCCTTTTTGCAGCCTACAGGTTCATAGTTCCTCTTATTTCTGGTGTCTGTCCCCAGTGGGTGAGGTTGGATCAGTGGCTTGTATAGGCTTCCTGGTGGGGAGGACTGATGCCTGTGTTCTGGTGGGTGGGGCTGTATCTTGCCCTTCTGGTGGGCAGAGCTGCATCCGGTGGTGTGTTTTGGGGTGTCTGTGAACTTAGTATGATTTTAGGCAGCCTCTCTGCTAAAGTGTGGGGTTGTGTTCCTGTCTTGCTAGTTGTTTGGCATGGGGTGTCCATCACTTGAGCTTGCTGGCCATTGGGTGGAGCTGGGTCTTAGTGTTGAGATGGAGATCTCTGGGAGAGCTCTCGCCAATTAATATTACATGGGGCTGGGAGGTCTCTGGTGGTGCAATGTCCTGGACTTGGCTCTCCTACCTCGGAGGCTCAGGCCCGACACCCGGCCAGAGCACAAAGACTCTGCCAGCCACATGGCTCAGAAGAAAAGAAAGAAAAGAAAAAAAAAAGAAAATGAACAGACAGAACCCCCCAAAAATTGGTTAAAGCAAAGCTAAACAGACAAAAGAGAAAAAGAGAAAAAGGAAAAGAGCAACCCAACCAGTAAACAAACCCACAAATGAAAACAAGCACTAAAAACTAAACTAAGATAAACATAAAACTAAAAACAAATCAAATGCTGAAAGCAAACCCCAAGTCCACAGTTGCTCCCCAAATCCCCCACCTCAATTTTGGGAATACTTGTTGTCTATTCAGGTATTCCACAGATGCAGGGTTTACCAAGCCAATTGCGGGGATTTAGTCTGCTGCTCCTAAGGCTGCACAGAGAAATTTCCCTTTCTCTTATTTGTTTGCACAGCTCATGGGGTTCAGCTTTGGTTTTGGCCCCGCCTCCGCATGTAGGCTGCCCTCAGAAATCTGTTCCCCTCCCAGACAGGAGGAGGTTAAAACAGCAGCTGATTAGGGTTCTCTTGCTCACTCTGGCTAAGGAGAGGGAGGGGTATGGTAGTCACAGTTGGAATGCGGGGTGTGCCTGTGGCGGCAGAGGCTGGCGTGAATTTGCAACAGCCTGAGGCGCACCGTGTGTTCTCCAGGGGAAGTTGGCCCTGGATCATGGGACCCTGGCAGTGGTGTGTTGCACAGGCTCCCGGGAGGTTGTGGATAGTGACCTGCACTTGCACACAGCATCCTTGGTGGACGTGGCGGCAGTGATAGCAGTCCATGCCTGCCTCTGGGGTCCAAGATGATAGCCACAGCTCATGTCCATCTCTGGAGCTTGCTTAGGCAGTGCTCTGTCATCTGTGGGCACATGGAGCAGGAAGCCACACTCCTCATGCACCCTAAGACAATTGTCTCTTGCCTTTTCAGCAGGTCCAGACTTTTTCCCATACTCCCTCCTGGCTAGCTGTGGTGCACTAGCCTCCTCAGGCTGTCTTCACACAGCCAACCCCAGTCCTCTCCCTGGGTCTGATCTCTGAAGCCCAAGCTTCGGCTCCCAGCCCCCTCCTGCCCTGGTGGGTGAGCAGACAAGCATATCAGGCTGGTGAGTGCTGATCAGCACCAATCCTCTGTGTGGGAATCTCTCTGCTTTGCCCTCTGCACCCCTGTTGCTGCGCTCTCCTCTGTGGCTCCAAAGCTCCACCCCGTCCCTGCCAGTGAAGGGGCTTCCTAGTGGGTGGAAACTTTTCCTCCTTCACAGCTCCCTATCAGAGGTGCAGGTCCTGTCCCTATTCTTTTGTCTCTTTTTTTTCTTTTTTCTTTTGCCCTACCCAGGTACGTGGGGATTTTCTTGCCTTTTCGGAAGTTTGTGGTCTTCTGCCAGCATTCAGTAGGTGTTCTGTAGGAGTTGTTCCACGTGTAGATGTATTTTTGATCTATTTGTAGGGAGGAAGGTGAACTCCATTTCTTACTCCTCCACCATCTTGAAAGTCTCTCCAAGTAAATTTTTTGTGTGTGCATATGCTTTCATATCTCATGTATGTACCTAGGAATAGAATTGCTGGGTCATATGGTAACTCAGTTTAATCTTCTGAGGAATTATCAGACTGTTTTCCAAAATGGATGCATCATTTTACAGGCCCACCAACAGTATGTTAAGGTCCCAATTTATCTACAACCAAGACTTCTAATTTTGTTTGCCTTTTGTCATAGCCATCCCAGTGTATGTGAAGTGGTATAACATTGCACTTTTGATTTATATTTCCCTATTGACTAATGATATTGAGCATATTTTAATGTACTTATTTGCTATCTGTGTATCTTCATTGGGAAAATGGCTATTCAAATCCATTTTGCATTGAGTTATTTGTCTTTTTATTATTGTATTGTAACACTTCTTTATATACTATGGACGCCAGATCCTTATCAGATATGTGATTTGCAAATATTTCTTCAATTCCTGAAGTTGTCTTTTCACTCTCTTTATACTGTCTTTTGAAGGACAAAAGGTTTTCAATGTGATTAAGTCTAATTTATCTATTTTTTTCTTTGGTTGCTTTTTTTTATGTTATATATAAGAGACTACTGCATAATCCAAATTCATGAAGATATATATGTATTCTTCTAAGAGTTTCATAGTTTTATCTCTTAAATGTAGCTCTTTGATTCATCTTTATTTGAACTGTGTGGGTTGTGAGAAAGGAGTCCAACTTCATTCCTTTGCATGTTGATATCCAGGTGTCCTCACATACATTTGTTAAAAAGACTATTTTTGCCATTAAATTTGGTCTTAGTCTGTTTGGACTGCTATGACAGGATGCCATAGACTGGGTGGCATAATAAAAAGAGAAATGTATTACTCACAATGCTGGAGGCTGGGAAGTCCAAAGTTAGGGTGTAGCAGATTCAGTGTCTGGTGAGAGGCAGCTCCCTTGTTCATAGATGGCCATTGTCTCCTGTAACATCATACGGTGGAAGGGGCAAGAGAGCTCTCTGGGGTCTCTTTAATAAGTGCACTGATCCCATTCATGAGGGTTCCATCCTCAGGACTTAATCACTTCCCAAAGGCCACACTGCCAAATGCCATCACATTGGGCATTAAGTTTCAACATATAAATTTTTTAGGAGACACAAACATTCAATGGATAGTAAATTTTTTTGACAACATTGTTGAACAAAAATGTATATGTTTACTTCTGGACTTTCAATTCTATTCCATTGTTCTATATGTCTATCCTTATGCCAGTACTACATTGTTTTGATTACTATAACTTTTTAGTAAGTTTTGGAATTGAGAAGTAAGAGTCCTCCAGCTTTGTTTTTTCCAAGATTGTTTAGGCCCTTCCAGGTCCCCTATGCAAATTTTAGAATCAGCTTATAAATTTCTGGGAAAAAAAGGTAGCTGGGATTTTGATAGAATTGAACTGAGTCTATAAATCAATTAAGGGAATATATCATCCTAAAAGTTAAGGCTTTCAGTTCCTGAATACAGGGTGTTTTTTTCCATTTATTTAGATCTTATTCAGTTTCTTTTAATAATGTTTTGTGGTTTTCAATGCATAAGTCTTGCACTTTTTTTGTTGTTGTTAACTTTATACCTAAGTGCATTATTCTTTCTGATGCTCTTATACAAGGTTTATTTTCTTAATTCTATTATTGGATTGTTCATTGCCAGTGTATAGAAAAAAAATCTTAAGAAGGAAGATAGTCTCTTTAAAGTCTCTATCTACAAATACGGTTGCACTCTGGGGTGCTGAGGTTTAATACTTCAACATATGAATTTGGAGGGGACACAGCACAGCTCATAACACTACCTTTAGGCAAACCCATTTGCTGACTCATCATGGACAGGTAGTGTGAACAAAACTTTAGTACACTTTTGTGCATGTTGAGTGACTAAGATTTGAGAGTTTTAGTTACTGTAGCATAACCTAGGGAATTCTGAATGACATATCTCACTCATTAACAGTATTTTATATATTAGTCTGTACAAAAGAAAAAACAGTGAGTAAAACCCACAATGTTCCTGCTCTAATGGACCATAAATTTTAGTGTGTGGGAATAAGTGATAAACAGAAAAAGAACTCAGAGTAAGTGAATGACAAGTTAAATGTTTTTATGAACTAATCTGGGAAATCAATTCATATAATTCATGTAATTTAATAATGTATATAATACTACAATAATGCAATCTATATAAAGGTATTTTAAAACTAACTGAAAACATATTAAACAGGTATTTACATTGTTTCCTTTTGTTATAGTAAAATATATATTTTATACTTTTAGAACTTCATCCATGGCAAAGCTGAGAACCAGAGAGCTTAATTAAATTGTCCAAGGTCACACAGCTAGTAGGCAGAAAATAATAGCCTTGTAAAAGTACCTCTGTTACCAGAACTTGCATGTTTTTTTGGAAATTCACCATTACATTTTTGCTTGATTGACTCAAATTTCAATTTTTAAAAAATAGGATTTCTTTGATTCATGCCTTAAAATCTCAGAAGATAGGTGAACTATTCTGTCCATGGGGAACAACTGTTTTCTTATACCTTGCTTGATTAAGCATATAACTGAGTCTTTTATTTCTTATCCTTCAAATATTCATTTTCTGGTGTGAGCTAAAGAACATAATGTGTCTAATCTATATATATATATCTTGTAATAGGTGGATATTAACTTCTTAAAGTATAATTCAAAAAAATCTCAATTGAGGGGAATTTCTTTTAAATCCTGAAAAGTTAAGGCATTTATAGAATTCAGCATTTTATAATTATAATTAACCTGATTTATTTAAAAATATGCAAAGTAAACCAGATATTGGCCTTTTTCTGTTTGTGTCTCTGGAATTGACTGTTTTTCTTTGCTTCTACCAAAAGATTTAATTATGGAATAGTGATAATCCTATTAATATATGTAGACACCCTTTATGAGATTAACAGGTTCCTTCTCTGTAGTATTCAATTACATGTTTTCCAAAGAAGATTTTGATCTTACCTGCGAACATCTTGTATACGATAAATATCAGATGATAGGACAACAACCTGGCAGAATATTGATTCAAAGAGGTCAGTACAATATAAAGAATAAACAGTCAATAGTATTTCATGGAAGAGATAAAAAGTAAATTAAAAGGTATGTTTTCTGGATATTTGACCTTGCATTAAGAATTCTATATAGAATATGATAGTATTACTGTAGAGGTCAAGAAACAAAAATCATAATGGACTAATACAGAAATTCCAAATTGCTAACATTGAGATTACCCCCTACACCTCCCCCCCAAAAAAGAGTAAAATTTGTATTGAATTAATACAAATTGGTATTTCCTGGGGTTGAAAGATTAAATCTAAGTCTGAAGAGATAGAGTAGAAGAACTTAATAAAGACCTTAATGTTTTGCTACCTGAAATAATTTGTAAATTAAAGTATAATATTTCCCTTTAAATTTGATTATCTTTTACTATTCTGGAGTAGGTTTATTTTCCTCCCAAAATTTTCTCTGTTTTTAAAGAAACTAAGCTGTGATCATCATCACCTTATCATATTTTCTGCTTCTAATTTCTTCCAGCAAGTTTTCAGAGAAGTTGGTTGGCCATGGGTTCCCTCTTCCAGTATCTCTGGAACTTTCCCTTAGAAGAAGTAACCACAAACATCTGAGGTCTTTGAAAAACCTGTTAGCCTAGAGGTTTTGGAGCTACATTTGAAGGCTGATTGATGAGTTCTATCATTTTATTCCCCTGTCATTTTCTTGGGCATTAGAACACACACACACACACACACATACACATTTTTTAACGTGAAGAATCTTTTCAGAAATTGACACAGTATTAGTTCGATATATATATTCACTTATATTACCTCTGGTAGATTGAACCATCTAAAACTCAATTTCTTTTGATATATGAATATAAATGTATATTATACATAATCAAATGTATATTGATTATTTTGGTTCGTGTGGCTACTCCCCAGAAACAGAGACTTAGAGAAGTTCTTGAGATTTATACTGTCAAATGTTCTGCAATTGTCTTAGGCAGTCAAATAAGTCAAGCCTCTGATAGGTGGTACTGATAACATTGTTTAACCTCTTTGAACTCAGTTTCCTCCTATGTATTGATAATATAGTAATGATAATCTAATTACTTAAAATACATGCTAACTATCTATTTCATAGAAATGATGTCGTGAGTCTTATCCCTTTTATCCTTCCCTGATTAAACTATCTTAGTTTGTGGAACCAGTTAGGTCTTTTGAAATCTCCAGAGTCTTTCAAAATGACTATATCAAGCTCATGTGCTTCCTTTGAGTTACTAGAACCTACCACATTCTTTTATTTATTTCTAGATCTGATCTTCTCTTCCTTGTGAACCCTATCCCACAGACTAGCTGAGAAAGTTATATTTCCCACTCTAAACATATCATTCCTTCCAGTTTAAAAAGAAAATCTCTTTAAGTTTAAGTATTTACCTTCTAAATATTCTAAATATTTAATAATATTCTAAATATTGAAATGTCCCTTATCATACATAGTTTAAATAATCTCTTATAGATGATTTAGTGCATTTAGAAAAATTATTCACTCCTGAGTTCTGTCTTCTTTGAATCCCCTTTGTGGAAGCATGGAATCTGAGTATACACAAGGATTTAATATATTTTGTAGTTGTGAGAAGGGGCTCTTACAAGAATGCAAAGTTTTCTGGGTCTTCACTGTTCTCTGTTGCATATTGACTAAGTGAAGGCCCTCTTTCAGAAGTGATAGCTGAGGTAACATTGCAAGGTGGCATGCTGGAACCTAATGCTGTAGTACTTGGTCCAAGCAGTTTCTCATGCTTGCTAAGCCACTGAAGGTGTTCAGAATATGTCACCCCCAAAGATCACTTTGGCATATTGATTATTTTGAAATAATGGCACTTAAGAAACAGTAGGTGTAAGAAGGACATTCTGACTCTCCTTTGTCTTTCTGAAAGCAGGAGATAAAACTCCAGTGTGAAATGTATGCTCCTTGTACCAGGAGGTAGAAGACATTCTTATCACCAGAGGCAGGGAATTTGGGCCAAGAAATCTGTACAAAGTTTGCTAAGCTAACCTTTGACTTCCTATTTACAGTTTCCACCATTTACTACCCCAGCCCAAATCTCTTTGTTTTGTCAGTTCTTCACAAATTTATTGTTTCTTTGCCTAAAAGGTGTAAAAGCTTCCTGTTCTGGTCACTTCCCTGGATCTTCATTCTCTTGTGAAGGGTCCCACACATATGTAAAGATTTGATATAATTCGTATGCTTTTTTTCCTGTTAATTTATCTTATATCATTTTAATTCTTGGGAACAGCCAAGAGACCTAAAGAAGGTAGAGGAGATTTTGTTTCTCCCCTACACCACAGACACCCTGGTTCCTGGGACCAGAAACTGAGCCTCAGATTGGCACTCACTAAAGCACGTAGGAACACCTGGGGCCCAGCACTACCTAGGCAGCTGAGGAAAAGCCAGGAAAAAGGCATCAGACTCATCTATACAGGCATTTCACATCTAGAGCCCAGGCCACTGCTCCTCATGTCCTTGGAAGTAATCACTAGCAGGCTTTCTCTTAAGACTTGGGTGCTTTGGCCTCAGACTTCCCCCAGCCATGGGGAAAAGGGGACATGCTCTCCTTCTTCTTCCCTCAAATCTCCGACCTAGAAAAAGCAGATTCTTCATACATTCCATGTCATCTACTGGGTCTTGTCTTTTCTGGCAAGTGTAAACCTCAAGGCCTAATATGGCCTGGGTTTTGTGGCATTAAGTAGATTTCAAATTTAGTATATTTTCTCTTACTGTAAAATGCTGGCATTTAAAAAAAAAACCAAAACTATAATTTTTCTAAAAGCAGACAAATAAGTCAGCTGCTTAGTAACCTCTTTGTTCTGGAGGAAACTTCCATCTCCTTCCTAGGGTGATAGCTCAGTCTTGGAGCATAAGCCTCTGAGAGAACATGATTCATTTATTAAATGAAGAGGGTGAGCAATATTTAGAGTCAAAGTGTTATTGTTAAGACACTAAACAAGTTTGCACATATAAAAATGATCTTGAATAATTCACTAATTTAGATTTTTGTGGATATAATTCAATGGAGGATGAATAATGTTTGAAATTATTCTTATACCAAATAAGTACATACATGTGTTAGTTGTGTATGATTTTTATGATGGCTTGTTTAATGTAAAAAATACAGACTGGGAATTGTATGACCTGCTTTGCAGTTATGTATAAGGCCAAATCTCTGCTAACTCTTAATAGCTGATGATTCCATAAAACACTTTTTTAAAAAGTTTTAATATGAGCTTATGTGAATAAAGTTGTTTTTCTTCCATTTAACAGTATGCCTTTTTCCCCTCATTCCAGTCTTGCATCAGGTATGTTTCATGTAACAGGTCAACTGCATTTGGCAATGAATTGGCTGCTGTGTCAGACTTAATTGCATTTACCTTTTACGATATGACCATGCACACACTGCATCATATTACTTTGTTCCCAAAAATTGATATCTGTCAGCAGATATCTTGGAAGGTTGGGTTACAAAGGAAGTAAATAGTGAATTCTGAGTAATTGTGATGCTGGGAACAGAATAATGCATGCAGTTTGTCTGCTCCATGATTAGCCAGCAAATTTGTTTGTCCCCACTCATGTTCCATTAACTTTTTTCATAAAATGATTGAAACACAGGGATATATCCTTAGCCAGTGTGAAAGTAGATGGTAAAAAAGCAAAAGGATATGCTGAGTGACATTGGTCATTAGCTGGAAAGACAGCACAATATTGTAGCAAATTTTTGTAAGTGATTAAATTGATATCTTCATCCATCAACACATCGTATTTCTGGAATAGATTCAATTGTATTGGTACGTGTCACAAAAAAGGGCAAACACATTTCTCTGACCTCTGAAACTGCAGGGCACAATTGTACCATTTCAAGAAGGAAAAGCACTATGGTGGTTATGTGGAACGTCATCTGTCAAAAGCTGTTGAGACTTGAGCAAATCACTTGATCTTGAGCTTTAATTTATTTTCCATCACTCTTCCCCTTGAGTTATTACTCTGTTCCAGTCACTTCCATGTTTAACATGGATTATTTTCATAAGAAACTTAAAATACAGGTGCATGGTGTTTTCTCATTCTGCAGACAGGAAAACTGAAGCAAGAGAACATATGTCTGCTGGCCAAGGGCATATAATAAATAGAAAAGCTGGATATAAATCAGGCAGTCTAGCTTTCAAATTCATGTTTTCACAATCAATACTTTAGCCTCAATGACTTCTGCTTATTTCAATATTCATTTGGAGAATGGACACCAAAATTTTGATAATAAGTCTTGCTACAGTGTCAGAACAGCTCAGGTACAGAGGCAAAAAAGACTTTGTCTATCCCTGGAAGCAGGCAAATTACAGCCCTGGGGCTAAGTCTGCCCCAGTATCTGTCTTTGTAAGTAAAGTTTTATTGGGACACAACCATGTCTATTTGTTTATATATTATCTGTGGCTGCTTTTGTGCTACAATTGCACAATCGAGTATTTGCAACAGAGATTGTATGGACTGCAAATACTGAAATATTTACTATCTGTCTCTTTGGAGAAATATGATGACCATTGGCAGTCTGTAGACTTTATTGCTCTCTCTTGAATAACTTGAAGATAACTGAACACCTAACACTTTAGGATGAACAACCTGTCTCATTCTAGCTTTCAGATGCAGCAGCAAAATTTCTAGCCCCGGGTGATGTAGTGGGTCATCAGAAGTATCCAGCAGGCAATACACACATCACAGTGATGTTGTGGATATTAGGTAGAATACCAGGGCTAGGAGGAGATGGAGATGGGAATCTGTGAAAGTGGATTCATTAATATATTGCCACAAATCATTTAGGAGGGCCTAATTTGTGACAAATTTTTGCAGTGAGCATTTAGGGCAAAGTGATGAAGGAGAAAAAATTGTCTCCTGTATTCTTGTGGCTTAAAGAAGATCGCTGATGAGGTCATACCTAAGCCTGAAACCGTTATTGATTTTAGGGCCAACATGTTAATTTATATGTATCCAACATTTTAAAAAATGTGTGCATATATTAAACTATTTAAAATGGAACATATTAGAAAATATACACCAACCTATTGTACCAAAAATCAATGTATGTACATTTCATATGTGCATTAACGATTTTAATATATATATTAAAGGAAGGAAAAATGGCTAGGGCAGTGATTCACTGATCATTAAGAACTTTGATACAATTGCATATTTTTCTTGTTAATATAAATAAATAAGCTTGTCTACTAAGAAACTAAAAAAAGAAAAAAAAAAAGAGATCACTGAAAACAAGAGTCTACCTTTCCATTATAATCCCCGGGGCTGACCATAGAAACAAACGTACTCCTTATGTATTCATTCACTTTGTGGAAGCTGTGCTAGATCCTTTCCTCCCTTCTCCACTCTGCATACCCATTCATTAGCATATTTCCTTGTATAGCTACTCTGGATTCTCCTGTGTTGCCCTGTTGTTCGCCCTAATCACTGTTCCAGCTCCTTTTGCCTGCTCCCCATTCTACTGCCCTACTGTTCCTGAGGCTAGGATTTCACAGGGAGTATAAATGAAACTGGAGGAGAGAGCACACCATGCCAGTCAAATTCAGTGAGATAGAATTATAAGATTAGTGGCTGAGAGTATGCAGTGGAGGCTATATATCTGGGCTGAAGCAAAGAATTTGATGAAGTGTCTCATGAAGTTTCACATATAAAGTTGGTTCAAATTGCTTGGAAAAAGAACACTGTCAAAATGAGAACTGGCAAGGGCCTAAGAGGCAGAAATGAAGAGCTTCAGTCTGAAGTATGTGGAGTCCACAAATATCTGGGCTTGAATAAATTGGTAGATCATGGGATTAAAAAAATTTTTAGCAGTGATGTAGGAAAGAGAATGGAAATTGGGTTTATTATGTACCAAGATTTCAGAGAATATAATATAGTTCCACAAATTTCTCTCCAGCTCTGGCCCTTCCCTACTAAAAATTATAATCATTATTTTCTTACAGACTAATACCAAAACCATTGAAGTTCATGAGGAATGTAGATAAAATTAAACCAAATCCAAGACATAGACAAAGATTTTTTTCTCTTTTATATCCAAATGACTGCAATAGGTACTTTTTTCTGCAAGATTTCAAGATTCTGACTGTAATACTTTACTACTTCAGGCCTCTAAATCTCCTTTCCCCCTCCGAATTGCCCCATTGCTTCATTCCATATTCCTTATCACTTTTTAGTCTTTATAGACTTGATTGCCCAACCAAATTCATTCTCAGCATCTCCCTCTCGCCAACTGGTGTCACCTGGTCACTCAATTGTAGCCCACTTTATTTATTTATTTGTTCTTATTTTGCCTGTGCCACACGGCTTGTGGGATCTTAGTTCCCCGACTAGGGATCAAACCCCCGGGCTCGGCAGTGAGAGCGTGGATTCCTAACCACTGGACCGTCAGAGAATTCCCAATTATAGACCACTTTAAACTCAGGACTACTTCCCAAGCTCTATTTTTGCTGTCTCTGCTGATAGGAAACAGCACATAACTCTCCTTGAAGGAAGACAACAGATTCATCTGGAACCATAGTTCTCAAATGCTCCTGAATGCCTGAATTACCCAGAGAGCTTGTTCAAAAACCAATGACTGGGCTCCGTCCTAGAGTTTCTGATTCAGGATTTCTGAGGCGGAGACTGAGAATTTGCATTTCTAACAAGTTTCCAGGTAATGCTCATACTTCTGGTCCGGGGACCACATTGGGAGAACAGCTGCTCTAGAACTCCAGGCTCTGTTATCTTCTGTCACCCACACTCCTCATACTTATCTGACAGAAGTAACTTGTGAACTCTGAGAATATCAGCCCCTTTCTTGAAATTCTCAGGCAGAATTAAGAACAAACTTCTTCCCATATAAGATCTCTAATAATAAAGCCCAGTTTCTAGTTTCAGTCTCTTCTCCTGCTAAAGCCCTTGGATTCCAACCACCTTATACCATATACTATATATTAGCTAAACCAAACTATTTTTGAATCTCTAGAGATCTCTTGCCTTTCTTCCTGTTTTCTCTGCACATACTGATTCCTTTTGTTTGCTTGACAAAATGACTCTCAAGCATGGATTTATATAGACAATGTCACCTTCCCTGCAAATCATTCTCACTTTCCCTGAAAATATCAGGCGTTCATTTTCTACAGAACTTGCATTTACATGTTTCAGAGCACTTGTGCAATTGCTTTCTTGCTTGTCTTTCTCTAGGTGGGATATATATGTTCCTTGAGTATGCTAAGGTGGATAGTTTAATAGTGAATACACAATCCCACAGCATCTTGCATAAAACCTGGCACATTTTTGGTTCTCTCTCCATATATATATATATATATATATATATATATATATATATATATATATATATATATATATATTTATTTATTTATTTAAATAAATGATTTAAATAAATGAGTCCTCCCTTATGACACTTCACCCTACATCTTCTCTGTGAGCCAGATCTTTCCTTTCTTTCTAATGCTTCCTCTGTACAACTTAAACTAACCAATGCATTATACTAGCACTAGTTATAGAAGGCAGAGGTATTTTTCCTATCCTTAAAAATCCTGTTAGAAGTGTCTTAGCCTCACTCACTCTGTGTAGAGTCAAGCTTAGAATAATAACATGGTAATACTTTTTAATAATAACAAAAACAAACTAAACATATGATGTTTATTCTATTGCCTTCTTTTTATGCATTTGGAGATATTGCTTCCAATTAATTTCTCATGAATCTTGAAAACAATTTTATCACGTGAGTGCTGTTATTAGTTCCAAATTATAGATGGAGGAACAGAGAGATTAAATATGTTTTTCAATATCATACACATTGTAAATGATAGTTGATGATTTTAGCTGAAGCAGTCTAGTTTCAGTACCCTGGATTTAAGCGCTATGCAAATATGTTCACAGACCCATGCTTGCAGATTAATATTATTTCGACATTTGCAAGATTCCTAGAACATTCATGCATTCTTGAATATAAAGTAGATTTCCCTTAAGAAATAATTTGTCCTACACTTTGTATGAGAGAAATAAGTTATCCAGATTGTACATTATGGGGTTTCTCAGTCTCAAGAAATTTTACTGGTGGCACAGTGTGATAAATCTGTGAAACAGGACTATGTTCATGATCCTCGTTCTTCAGTTAGAATTTCTAGTTTTGTTAGAGGAAAGGGATAAGACAATTCCTCCTTTACTGCCAGAATCCAAAAAATAGAAAAGATTCTGGAAGACCTAAAATAGATTTTCTGATTTAGAAGATCCTAGAAGTCATAAGTTAGACTGAATGAGTGCAGTGGGACATAGGCTAGAATGAGAAGGTGCTAGAAGATAGGGTATTCAAATGGAGAAAATCCTGCTCAAATGATGATCTTGATTAGGACACAGGAGATCATTAAGTTATCCAACAAACTATATTCCTTCACAGCAAAATTAAAGATTGACCTTACTTTATGTCTTTGTGACCATTTTACTGCATCATATTTGTTATTTGTATTCTTCTCTTACACCATATAACAAAGAGCTTGATACTCTTATCTCATTAATGCCATCAGTATTCAAAAAGTGGCAACATTAGCCTCTTTTATGTAATCAAAATTATATTTTAAAAAAATGCTCACCTCTGTTCAGTTAAGCTCATTCCTGTGAATATTTGTAGAGTACTGGTGTAAAACTATGAACCAGGTACTTATCACAGATGTGTGGATCAATAAGACTCAGTCTTAACCTTAAAGAGCTTAAAATCCAACAAAGAGGATGTTAGTGGTTTTGATGTACTTTAACAAAATTTCAAACCCAGTCAACTGCTAGAGCCCAGAATCTAAATCACTGCAGTAAACGGGAAAAATCCTTGCAAAGGAGACTGGCATGAATAAAGCATATTACGAAGATTAAATCAGGTGGCAATATTGAGGAAAATTTAAACTAGGAAGTGTCTGCAGAAGGTGTGAACTAGAAAGAGGAAGTGTGGAGCAGTACTCAAAAGCTCAGGTTTTCTTGATTCAAATCTGAATCTATTTTCTTGCTATATGATTTGGAGCAATTTGTTTATTCTGAGCTTCATTTTTCTTACTAGTAAAATGCAGAAGAGACCAACGTTACTGTGATGATTCATTGAGACAACGCATGTGAATTACTTAACAATGTGCCTGGCATTAAACAAGTGCTCAGTAATTAATTGTTATATGATTTTATTATTATTTCTGTTATTTGCTGTGGAGAGAAAGGGGGACAATTTATGAGAGAGATTATTGAAGGAGAATAAAAAATACAACATGCTGGCATGTGGAGAGAGGAGAAAGAAAGAGATATCAAGATGACTCTAAAATATTGATTCTGGGTAAATGGAGAAAAGCCTCATTAGTAGAAATAAGAACTGCAGTGATTACTACTCCCTAAACCATCTCCTGACAACAGAACTAACAATAACAAAATGCAAAGAAGATTATTTAGATTCAGCCTTTCATTATCTCCTTTTCAGATCCACCTGTGAAGCACTGGACTCCCAATTTTGGAAGAGCATAGCAGAGTTGACAACAGAGCAACAAATTTATGCTTATAAGTGACTCTGCTTTGGAGTGAAAGTCATGGTTACCAAGGAAGCCAACAAAAAATTATTTATTTATTTACTTTTTCAAAATAAGTTTCATCTAAAATGTTTCTATTTTTCTTTCTTTCTTGTCCATTTCTAACCAGTTATATTCCCAGATTTTGCAATTCCAGTCTCAAAATATTCTTCCCCAAATGTGTTATGTTGATTTATATATCCTGAAAAATTAAGGATTATAGGCTTCTGATCACAACTTATTTTGAATAGGTGGTAGTTTAGATAATGCTTAAAAAATTAAAAAGATAACCATGGCAACATTTTTTATGTCTTGAGAAAAAAAGTCAAAGTCAATGTTTCAGTGATTTTGTGACTAAATAAAAACTGAATGATCCTTAACTATTGATTAGTTTCAACTTCCCTGAGTCAAAGGAAGGGAAGAAATGTTGGCCAATAGAAATTTTATTCTTTCCAGTTTATAAACCTGGTGAACACATAGGAAGGCTTACTGACAAAGCTTAAGCTTTCTTCCCTAGGAAATTACATTGGGTTGATTGTATAAGTTACAAATTAAAAGGTTAATTAAAACTATAGTTACTCTCATTACACAGAGCAGAGATATACTTTATAATAATATATATGTAAAGAAAATAAGATTATAAGGATTGTGAAAAACTTCTCTATAAAGTAGCACAAAGAGAACATAAATTCTTTCCTCAGTATACATCCATCCTGTGCCTGTCCAAGGAGCACCCAGGCCCTGCAGACTAACCTTCCACTCTGGGAACCAGGAGTGGTGATTAGCTCACATGGTGACAGTATTTGATTAGAAAATCTTTCTGGACATCTCCTTTGAGTACTTTAAGAAATGTCTGCTGGAGGTCTTCCCCGAGTATCCCATGCTGAAGACAGATCTTATCACCTGTACTTTTTAAGCTGTGCCTCTTAGAAATCCAGGTTCTTTTGTCTGTTCCCTCATTCTGTAAACTGGTATTGTGAAGAAGCTCTTCTCTACACATGGCCAAATGTCTATGTGCTCTATTTTCATCTATTTATTCAAGATCTTTTCTATGGATTAGGTTCTTTATTTATTATATGTACTTTGTTTTCTTGCTAATGGTTTTCTTCTGTTGGACCTTGATTGTCCCATCAACTTTTAACATTCCCAAACCTGTATTTTTTCTTGCCCTTAGATTACATCTCTACTGGATTTGTATCTTTCCCTGGGTTCAAGTTGTCTAGGCTCTTATTTGGACATGAGATTTTTTAAGGTACGTAAAAGCTATCTTACTCCGTCCCTTTCCCACAAATTCACATTAGCTCCCCCTTCAGCTAAATTTGGTTCCTTAACACTTTCAGGATGTTATTCTGAAACCTATTAAGCAAAAGTATATTGTCAGGATTTAACATCGGAAAATAGATTTAGATAAAGATGGCTCAAAACTGCTTCGTATAAATGAACTAGTTTTCTAGTTTTCCAATACTAGATTTCCTGGAAACAAAATTGCATTAAGGGGCAAATCACCACAGAGCCAAAGGATACCAAAGATTAGATATAAGGCTCTTCAGAAGCAACAATATTTCAATATTAATAACGGATCTTAAATTTGGATACAGTGAAGGTTCTGACATGACTCAAACCTTTCTATTTGAGAGATGTGGACTAATAGTATATACTGATCCCTTAAGAACCCCTGAAATTGAAGAATTTAAATAGGCAGTTGTGGCCCAGATATTATTTTTGATTCCTTGGTAACTATATATTAGACACAAAGCACAGAATTTCTGTGAGAATGGGGTGTGAATGTGTGTCCTCATGTATGTGCTAAGGAGGGAGTGTGCAAACATGCCCTAATGAGGACAAATACAATTTCATGTAGGATAAATTTGTTAAAATTTAGAACTGTACTTCCATTATTAATATGCTCTAAGCTTTGCTTCTGGGTTTGGGTTCTTTTAATAAGTCTAATCTCAATGAACAATGACAGAAATTTCAACATTACATTATCTTAATTTCATGTGAAACTTCCATCTTGGTTAAAATGAAATTATTTTTAAAGAACTTTGTGTATTTAATTTCAGATTATTTTATGAGTATGGGATTAACTGAGAGGAGAAGGGAGAATGGAGTGGAGGACGCTAGGTATCTTATATTTTGAAGAAACAACAGGAGGAGAAGTAAAGAAAATGGAGATCCTGGCATTATATGTGATTTTCAACAAGACTCAATTTCTCCTACCTCTTTAACTCTAAAAAAACAAAGGCTGCACTTTGGAAAATGAAATTACCAAGTATCTGTTTTTGTTTCTTTTCCAATCACCATTTTCTTCTCCTTTCCATGTCCTAGTGCTGAGATCCCAGGGTCAGCTTAATTTTTGTAACAGACTTGTGTCGTTTGAGTGAGTCTGTTGCATCATTGAGTGACTCCAGCTTTAGAATATAATTTATTAAATTAAGCTAAAATTTGACTGTCTGTATCCAGTTCTTTCCTCTGAGGCAATTCAGAACAATCAAATTCCTGTACTTGAGAATTTTTCAAATAATTGATGGAACTGTCATGTTATCATCTAGATACTTACTATTAATATTTTCCTGGGTTTAACATGACACTAAAATCCAGGTTGACAGACTCTTCATCAGTATTTTTAAAATAAGTCTATTATTTTGGCACCATGTGGATATGACCCTATTGGTTCCTGAGATGAGAATATTTCCTTCTTCAGAACTTCTGCCTAAAAGAAACATAACATTGAAAAGATTTAAAATTTGAGTAGAGCCTTACATGCCATGGAATCATCAAGGGAAGTGCTAAATTACGTTTTTCAAATATTTTGGAGATTACTGAATTGGAAAAAATAACATATATCTGGTCAGAAAGTCCAAAGGGATAATTTTGTTTATTGGTCACTTGAAAGCAAAATTCAAGGCTAAAACTTAAAACTATTTAACAATATTCTGCCTTATAAAGATTAATTTATCAACCAAATTTTGTGGGAAAAATATTTTTTTAGAAATAAGATGACTTTGTTTTGGCTTAGGTTATTGTTTCATATATCTTCTCATGACATCCCATGTTATTTTTGTAGATCTTATTAAGTTTCAGCTCTGTTTATTTTATAATTATTTTATGGGTTTTGGCATAGTTATTGAAGAAGTAGAAACTATAACAATCACTACACTGATAGGAAAACAGTATCATAGATTAGACAATGGGTGTGGACATGTTAAGAAAACTAGCAATCAGCTATTAAAACAAACAAATTTTATCTGTTCATTCTTTTAAGAAGAGTCTAGCTCTGTGTTTTCAATATTTAAGGATCATGTTTGAATCAGGAATATGAAGAATGTTTATACCCTTTTTTGCCAAAAAACTTTGAAAATATTATCTGCCATTTTGTTTAAATACCTAGATAAATATTCATGTGAAGTTAAGATTTCTCTTTGACAAATGACAAACAAAATTACAGACAACTGACAGAGTAAATGAACATATTTGTGTCTAAAACCAATAACAATTAACATCTATAATTTACAGTAAACTCTTAAAATCAACAAGAAAGAAATACAAAATATCCAATATGTAAAGAGTGGAAGAGTTTAAGTGGGAAATTTACGAAGGGAAAATAAACAGCCCTCATAGTGTTAGTCACCTTGGTTAAACAATAGTCTGTTGATGGGCACTTAGGTTGTTTCCATGTCTTAACTATTGTAAATAGTGCCGCTATGAACATTGGAAAGATATTTATAAAGGAATATTACTTAACCTTGAAAGGATGAAATACGGCCATTTGCAGGAAAAGGGATGGATGTAGAGAATATTATACTTAGTGAAGTAAGTCAGAGAAATACAACTACTATATGATATCAATTATATGTGGAATCTAAAAATAATACAAATGAATCTATGTACAAAACAGAAATAGACTCCCAGACATAGAAAACAAACTTATGGTTACCAAAGGGGTAATTTGTCATCCCTTAATTTGTTCCAAATTAGAGTAAGGGATTAACAGATACAAACTACTATACATAAAATAGATAAGAAACAAGGATTTATTGTATAGCACAAGGAATTACATTAACTATCTTGTAATAACCTATAATGAAATATGATCTGAAAAAATAACTGTATCACTTTGTTGTACATCTGAAACTAACACAATATTTTAAATCAACTATACTTCAAAAAAAGGTACAAAATGTAGTCTACCATAAAAGGTGTGTGTGTACATACACACCATATATATATATATATATATATATATATATATATATGGAAGGAAGACATAAACCTGTCTTTGTTCATAGATGACATGTTCATCAAATAGAAAATTCAAAATAATTGACAAAAAAAAAAAAAAAACCCTCATGGAACTAATAAGTAATTATAGAAAGGTTGCAAGATAGAAAGTTGATGTACAAAAGTCAGTTGCTTTTCCGTCTACCAACCATGGACATAAGGAATTTGAAATTAAAAACACAGTACCATTTATATTAGCACTCCCCCCAAAAATTAAATATTTAGGTGCAAATATGACAAAATCATATAAGATCTATATGAAGAAAACTACAAAAGTCTGATGAATGAAATCAAGGAAGAAATAAATAAATGGGGGGATATTCCATGTCCATGGATAGGAAGATTCAATATTGTCAAGAAGTCGGTTCTTTTCAACTTGATCTGTAGATTCAATGAAATCCCAATGAAAATCTCAGCAAGTTATTTTGTGGATGGATACTGACAAACTGATTCTAAAGTTTATATGGAGAAGCAAAATACCCAGAATAGTCAATACAATGTTAAATGACAAGAACAAAGTAAGAGAATTGATCCTACCAAGCTTCAAGACTTACTATAAAGCTGCAGTAATCGAGACAGTGTGGTATTCCAGATAATGGAATATTATTGAGCACTAAAAACAAATGAGATATGAAACCATGAAGACGTGGAGAAACCTTAAATGCATAATAATAAGTGAAAGGAGTCAATTTGAAAAGGCTCCATGTCAAATAATATGATTCCAACTATTTGACACTCTGGAAAAGACTAAAATATGGAGACAATGAAAAGATCAGTGGGTGGGGAAGAGGGAAATGAATAGGTAGAACACAGAGAATTTTTAGGACAGTGAAAATAGCTTATTTGATACTATAATGATGGATATATGTCATTATACATTTGTCCAAACCCATAAATTGTACAAAACCAAAAGTGAACCATAATGTATACATGGACTTTGGATGATAATGATGTGTCAGTGTAGGCTTATCAATTATAACAAACATACCACTCTGGTGGGAGATGTTGATAAAGGGAGAGGCTATGAATGTGTGGGGGCAGGGAGTATATGGGAAATTCCTTTAGGTTTACCTCAATTTTATTGTAAATTGAAAACTCTAAAATATAGTCTTTAAAAAATTAGTTTTGGGCATGAGGAATATAAAATGTAAAATAGGAATATAAAATATTCAACTTAATTTATCATTAGATAACTGTAAGTTAAAATGATCATGAGCTATTACTATATACCCGTTAGAGACAAACATTAGAAAGTTCAATATACCCAACAGTTGTCAAGAATTTGGAGCAACAGGAATACCTGTGTATTGCTAATGGTAGTGATATCCGGTGACATTTTGTCATATGAAGAGTATGTATACACCATGATAGAGCAGTCTCAACCTTAGGTGTGTTCCAGGAAATACTTTCACATAGTAATTTGTGATGGATATATGCAGAGAAGGATGTGGCACCTTATATAGCAAGGAAATAAAGACAATCTAGATGTCTATCACCTGTGGAATAGCAAATAGGTTTCAGGAATGCATGGAATGGAATCTTGTGGAATAGTGCAAAGAAATGAGCCTGATAGACATAGGGCAACATAGATACATTTTTGTAAACTGTATTGACTAAAGTAAGAAGACAAGATTTATAGCACAATATTCTTCCTGTAAATTAAGCAAAAATATTAATGCCATATATTTTACAAATATCCAGTGGAATGAATTGGTGCTTATATAGGTATGTGTCAGGTATGAATGGGGGCGGGGTTCTGAGAGGTAGATCAAAAAGTAGACAAACATAGAGATAAGATAGAGAGAGAAATACAGATACAGATAGAGAAAGACAGATAAAGATATAGAGATGGAGTTAGTAGATAGAGATAAAGACTGAACTAGCATCAGGTACTTATGAGCATAGTGTACCACATACTGAAAATTATGATTAAATCAATGCTGTGTACATGAAGGGGAAATCAAAAAATCCTCTTAGAATTAGGAGCCAAGAAAACTACTTTTCCCTTCCTGAAGTATTGGGTTGGCCAAAAAGTGCCTTTGGTTTTTAAGTAAAAATAAAAGACACATTTTTCATTTTCACCAAGAACTTTATTGAACAATGCATTCACCCTTTTGTTCCACTACATTCAGCCATTTTTTCAGGTAACTTCATAATTCCAACTTCCCAAAACTTTTTATCATTTTGAGCAAAGAACTGTTCCAGCTGCCTTTTACAGTCTTCCAGGGAAATGAATTTTTTTCCATGAAGAGAATTTTCTAAAGACTGAAATAAATGGAAATCCAAAGGTTAATGTCTAGTGAATATGACAGATGAATCAGAACTTCTCAGTCAATCTGTAACAGTTTTTGCCTGGTCATCAAAGAAACATGTGGTCTTGCATTATCCAGACGAAAGATTATGCCTTTTCTGTTGACTAATTCTGGAATCTTTGCACCAAGTGCTGCTTTCAATTGGTCTACTTGGGAGCAGTACTTGTTGGAATTAATTGTTTGGTTTTCCGGAAGGAGCTCATCGTAGAGAACTCCCTTCCAATCTCAACATGTACACAACGTCACCTTCTTTGGATGAAGCCTAGGCTTTGGTGTGGTTGGTGATGGTTCATTTCACTTACCCCACAAACTCTTCCATTCTACATTATTGTCCAGTATCCACTTTTCATCGCCTGTCACAATTTGTTTTAAAAACGGAAATTTTGAGACCTTCAAGATGGCGGAGGAGTAAGACGCGGAGATCACGTTCCTCCCCACAAATACATCAGAAATACATCCACATGTGGAACAACTCCTACAGAACACGTACTGAACGCTGGCAGAAAACCTCAGACTTCCCAAAAGGCAAGAAACTCCCCCACGTACCTGGGTAGGGTAAAAGGAAAAAAAAGAAAAAACAGAGACAAAAGAATAGGGACGGGACCTGCACCAGTGGGAGGGAGCTGTGAAGGAGGAAAAGTTTCCACACACTAGGAAGCCCCTTCACTGGCAGAGACAGGGGGTTGGTGGGGGGAATCTTCAGAGCCACGGAGGAGAACACAGCAACGGGGTGTAGAAGGCAAAATGGAGAGATTCCCGCACAGAGGATCGGTGCCAACCAGCACTCACCAGCCTGAGAGGCTTGTCTGCTCACCGGCCGGGGTGAGTGGGGTCTGGGAGCTGAGGCTCCAGCTTCGGAGGTCAGATCCCAGGGAGAGGACTGGGGTTGGCTGCATTAACACAGCCTGAAGGGGGCTAGTGCACCACAGCTAGCAAGGAGGGAGTCCAGGAAAAAGTCTGGACCTGCCTAAGAGGCAAGAGACAATTGTTTCAGGGTGCGTGAGGAGAGGGGATTTAGAGCACCACCTAAATGAGCTCCAGAGATAGGCGTGAGCTGCGGCTATCAGAGTGGATACCAGAGACAGACATGAAATGCTGAGGCTGCTGCTGCAGTCATCAAGAAGCTTGTGTGCAAGCACAAGTCATTCTCCACACCTCTCCTCCTGGGACCCTGTACAGCTCAACACGGCCAGGGTCCCGTGACCAGCGACAACTTTCCCGGGAGAATACATGGCACACCTTAGGCTGTTGCAACATCACACAGGCCTCTGCCACCACAGGCTCATCCCGCATTCCATACCCCTCCCTCCCCCTGGCCTAAGTGAACCAGAGCCCACTAATCAGCTGCTACTTTAACCCCATCCTGTCTGAGCAAAGAATAGATGCCCTCAGGTGACCTACACACAAAGGCAGGGCCAGATCCAAAGCTGAACCCCAGGAGTTGTGCGAACAAAGAAGAGAAAGGGAAATTTCTCCCAGCAGCCACGGGAGGAGCGGATTAAATCTCCACAATCCACTTGATGTACCCTGCAACTCTAAAATACCTGAATAAACAATGAATCATCCCAAAATTGAGGCAGTGGACTTTGGGAACAACTGTAGACTTGGGGTTTGCTTTCTGCCTCTAATTTCTTTCTGGTCTTATGGTTATCTTAGTTTAGTATTTAGAGTTTATTATCATTTGTAGATTTGTTTATTGATTTGGTTGATCTCTTCCTTTTTTCATGTGTATATAGATATATATATATATCTTTTTTCTTTTTCTCTTTTTTTGTGAGTGTGTATGTGTACGCTTCTTTGTGTGATTTTGTCTGTATAGCTTTGTTTTTACCATTTTTTCTAGGGTTCTGTCTGTCCAATATTTTGTTGTTGTTGTTTTTTAATAGAGTTTTTAGTGCTTGTTATTATCGGTGGTTTTGTTTTTTGGTTTGGTTCCCCTCTTCTTTCCTGCTTTCATTTTTTAATTACTTTTTAATTTTTTAATTTTTAATATTTTTTATTTTAATAACTTTGTTTTTTTCTTTCTTTCTTTTGTGTTTTCTCCCTTTTCTTCTGAGGTGTGCAGTGGACAGGGTCTTCATGCTCCAGCCCTGTGTCAGGCCTGTGTCTCTGATGGGGGAGAGCTGAGTTCAGGACACTGGTCTACCAGAGTCCTCCCAGGTCCATGTAATATCAAATGGCGAAAGATCTCCCAGAAATCTCCATCTCAATGCAAATACCCAGCTCCACTCAATGACCAGCAAGCTACAGTGCTGGACACCCTGTGCCAAACAACTAGCAAAACAGGAACACAACCCCACCCATTAGCAGAGAGGCTGAATAAAATCATAATAAGGTCACAGACACCCCAAAACACACCACCAGACATGGTACTGCCCACAAGAAAGACAAGATCCAGCCTCATCCACCAGAACACAGGCACCAGTCCCCTCCACCAGGAATCCTACACAACACACTGAACCAACTTTAGCCACTGGGGGCAGACACCAAAAAAAAGGGAACTACGAACCTGCAGCCTGTGAAAAGGAGACCCCAAGCACAGTAAGTTAAGCAAAATGAGAAGACAAAGAAACACAGAGCAGATGAAGGAGCAAGGCAAAAAGCCACCAGACCAAACAAATGAAGAGGAAATATGCAGTCTACCTGAAAAAGTATTCAGAGTAATGATAGAAAAGATGATCAAAAATCTCAGAAATAGAATGGAGAAAATACAAGAAACGTTTAACAAGGACCTAGAAGAACTAAAGACCAAACAAAAAATGATGAACAACACAATAAAAGAAATTAAAAATTCTGTAGAAGGAATCAATAGCAGAATAACTGAGGCAGAAGAACGGATGAGTGACCTGGAAGATAAAATAGTGGAAATAACTATGGCAGAGACGAATAAAGAAAAAAGAGTGAAAATAATTGAGGACAGTCTCATAGACCTCTGGGACAACATTAAGCACACCAACATTCAGATGATAGGGGTCCCAGAAGAAGAAGAGAAAAAGAAAGGGACTGAGAAAATATTTGAAGAGATTATAGTTGAAAACTTCCCTAATATGGGAAAGGAAATTGTTAATTAAGTCCAGGAAGAACCGAGAGTCCCATACAGGATAAATCCAAGGAGAAACACGCCAAGACACATATTAATCAAACTATCAAAAATTAAATACACAGAAAAACTATTAAAAGCAGCAAGGTAAAACAACAAATAACAAGGGAACCACCATAAGGTCAACAGCTGATATTTCAGCAGAAACTCTGCAAACCAGAAGGGAGTGGCAGGACATGTTTAAAGTGATGAAAGGGAAAAACCTACAACCAAGATTACTCTACCCAGCAAGGATCTCATTCAGATTTGACGTAGAAATTAAAACCTTTACAGACAAGCAAAAGCTAAGAGAATTCAGCACCACCAAACCAGCTTTACAACAAATGCTAAATGAACTTCTCTAGGCACGAAACACAAGAGAAGAAAAAGACCTACAATAACAAACCCAAAACAATTAAGAAAATGGTAAAAGGAATATACATATCAATAACTACCTTAAATGAAAATGGATTAAATGCTCCAATGAAAAGACATAGACTGGCTGTACAGATACAAAAACAAAACCCTTATATATGCTGTCTACAAGAGACTGACTGCAGACCTAGGGACACATACAGACTGAAAGTGAGGGGATGGAAAAAGATATTCCATGCAAATGAAAATCAAAAGGAAGATGGAGTAACAATTCTCATATCTGACAAAATAGACTTTAAAATAAAGACTATTACAAGAGACAAAGAAAGACACTACATAATGATCAAGGGATCAATCCAAGAAGAAGATATAACAATTGTAAATATTTATACACCCAACATAGGAGCACTTCAATACATAAGGCAAATGTTAAGAGCCATAAGAGGGGAAATCAGCATAACAAAATCATAGTAGGGGATGTTAACACCCCACTTTCACCAATGGACAGATCATACAAAATGAAAATAAATAACAAACACAAGCTTTAAATGATACATTAAGCAAGATGTACTTAATTGATATTTATAGGACATTCCTTCCAAAAACAGCAGAACACACTTTCTTCTCAAGTGCTCATGGAATATTCTCCTGGATAGATCATATTTTGGGTCACAAATCAAGCCTTGGTAAATTTCAGATAATTGAAATCATATCAAGTATCTTATGTGACCACAATGCTATGAGACTAGATATCAATTACAGGAAAAAATCTGTAAAAAATAAAAACACATGGAGGCTAAACAGTACACTCATAAATAACCAAGAGATCACTGAAGAATCAAAGAGGAAATCAAAAAATAACTAGAAACAAAGGACAATGTAAACAGGATGACCCAAAACTTATGGGATGCAGCAAAAGCAGTTCTAAGAGGGAAGTTTATAGCAATACATACCTACCTCAAGAAACAAGAAACATTTCAAATAAACTACCTAACCTTACACCTAAAACAATTAAAGAAAGAAGAAGAAAAAATAAATCCCAACATTAGCAGAAGGAAGGGACTCATAAGGATCAGATCAGAAATAAATGAAAAAGAAATGAAGGCAATGACAGCAAAGATCAATAAAACTAAAAGCTGGTTCTTTGAGAAGATAAACAAAATTGATAAACCATTAGCCAGACTCATCAAGAAAAAAAGGGAGAAGCCTCATATCAATAGAATTAGAAATGAAAAAAGAGAAGTAACCACTGACAGTGCAGAAATACAAAGGATCATGAGAGATTACTACAAGCAACTATATGCCAATAAAATGGACAACCTGGAAGAAATGGACAAATTCTTAGAAATGCACAACCTTCAAGAATGAACCAGGAAGAAATAGAAAATATAAACAGACCAATCACAAGCACTGAAATTGAGACTGTGATTAAAACTCTTCCAACAAACAAAAGTCCAGGACCAGATGGCTTCACAGGCGAATTCTATCAAGCATTTAGAGAAGAGCTAACACCCATCCTCTTCAAACTCTTCCAAAAAATTGCAGAGGAAAGAAAACTCCCCAACTCATTCTATGAGTCCACCATCACCCTGATACCAAAACCAGACAAAGATGTCACAAAGAAAGAAAACTACAGGCCAATATCACTGATGAACATAGATGCAAAATTCCTCAACAAAATACTAGCAAACAGAATCCAACAGCACATTAAAAGGATCATACACTATTATCAAGTGGGGTTTATCTGAGGAATGGAAGGATTCTTATATACGCAAATCAATCAATGTGATACACCATATTAACAAACTGAAGGATAAAAACCATATGATCATCTCAATAGATGTAGAAAAAGCTTTTGACAAAATTCAACACCTATTTATGATACAAACTCTCCCGAAAGTAGGCATAGAGGGAAATTACCTCAACCTAATAAAGGCCATATATGACAAAACCACAGCCAACATCATTCTCAACGGTGAATAACTGAAACCATTTCCTCTAAGATAAGGAACAAGATAAGGTTGTCTGCACTCACCTCTATTATTGAAAATAGTTTTGGAAGTTTTAGACACAACAATCAGAGAAGAAAAAGAAATAAAAGGAATTCAAATTGGAAAAGAAGTAATAAAAATGTCACTCTTTGTGTATGACATGATACTATACATAGAGAATCCTAAAAATGCTACCAGAAAACTACTAGAGCTAATCAATGAATATGGTAAAGTAGCAGCATACAAAATTAATGCACAGAAATCTCTTGCATTCCTATACACTAATAATGAAATATCTGAAAGAGAAATTAAGGAAACACTCCCATTTACAATTGCAACAAAAAGAATAAAATACCTAGGTATAAACCTACCTAATGAGACAAAAGACCTATATGCAGAAACCTATAAGACACTGATGAAAGAAATTAAACATGATATAAACAGATGAAGATACAATGTTCTTGGATTGGAAGAATCAATACTGTGAAAATGACTATACTACACAAAGCATTCTACAGATTCAATGCAATCCCTATCAAACTACCAATGGCATTTACCACAGAAGTAGAACAAAAAATTTCACAATTTGTATGGAAATTCAAAAGACCCCGAATAGCCAAATCAATCTTGAGGAAGAAAAACGGAGCTGGAAGAGTCTATACTACAGTCTATACTACAAAGCTGCAGTAATCAAGACAGAATGTTTCTTCCACAAAAATGGAAATATAGATCAATGGAACAGGATAGAAAGCCAAGAGATAAACCCATGCACATATGGTCACCTTATTTTTGATAAAGGCGGCAAGAACATACAATGGAGAAAAGACAGCCTCTTCAATAAGTGGTGCTGGGAAAACTGGATAGCTACATGTAAAAGAATGAAATTAGAACACTCCCTAACACCATACACAAAAATAAACTCCAAATGGATTAAAGACCTAAATGTAAGGCCAGACACTAAAAAACTCTTAGAGAAAAACATAGGCAAAATACTCTATGACATAAATCACAGCATGGTCCTTTTTGACCCACCTCCTAGAGCAATGGAAATAAAAACACAAATAAACAAATGGGACCTAATGAAACTTAAAGGCTTTTGCACAGCAAAGGAAACCATAAAGAAGACGAAAAGACAACCCTCAGAATGCTAGAAAATATTTGCAAATGAAGCAACTGACAAAGGATTAATCTCCAAAATTTACAAGCAGCTCTTGCAGCTCAGTATCAAAAGAACAAACAACCCAATCAAAAAATGGGCAGAAGACCTAAATAGAGTTTTCTCCAAAGAAGATATACAGAGTGCCAACAAACACATGAAAGGATGCTCAACATCACTAATCATTAGAGAAATGTAAATCAAAACTACAATAAGGTATCACCTCACACCAGTCAGAATGGCCATCGTCAAAAAAATCTACAAACAATAAATGCTTGAGAGGGTGTGGAGAAAAGGAAACCCTCCTGCACTGTTGGTGGGAATGTAAATGCATACAGCCACTATGGAGGAGAGTATGGAGGTTCCTTAAAAAACTATAAATAGAACCTCCATACGACCCAGCATTCCCACTACTGGGCATATACCCTGAGAAAACCATGATTTAAAAAGAGTCATGTACCACAAAGTTCATTTCAGCTCTATTTACAATAGCCAGGACCTGGAAGCAAACTAAGTGTCCATTGACCAATGAATGGATAAAGAAGATGTGACACATATATACAATGGAATATTACTCAGCCATAAAAAGAAACAAAATTGAGTTATTTGTAGTGAGGTGGATGGAATTAGAGTCTGTCATACAGAGTGAAGTAAGTCAGAAAGAGAAAAACAAATACAATATGCTAACACATATATATGGAATCAAAGGGAAAAAAAAAAAGGTCATGAAGAACCTAGTGGTAGGATGGGAATAAAGACACAGACCTACTAGAGAGTGGACTTGAGGATATGGAGAGGGGGAGGGGTAGCCTGTGACGGAGTGGGAGAGTGGCATGGACATATATACACTGCCAAACATGAAGTGGATAGCTAGTGGGAAGCAGCCGCATAGCACTGGGAGATCAGCTCGGTGCTTTGTGATCACCTAATGGGGTGGGATAGGGAGGGTGGGAGGGAGGGAGATGCAAGAGGGAAGAGATATGGGAACATATGTATATGTATAACTGATTCACTTTGTTATAAAGCAGAAACTAACAAACCATTGTAAAGCAATTATACTCCAATAAAGATGTTAAAAAAAAAAAAAGAAAGAGAAAAACAAACACCATATGCTAACACATATATATGGAATCTAAAAAAAAAAAAAAAAAAGGTCTGTAGAACCTAGGAGCAGGAGAGGGATAAAGACGCAGACATAGAGAATGGGCTTGAGAACACGGCTCAGGGGAAGGTTTAGCTGGGACGAAGTGAGAGTGGCATGGACATATCTTCGCTACCAAATGTAAAATAGATAGCTAGTGGGAAGCAGCTACGTAGCACAGGGAGATCAGCTCAGTGCTTTGTGACCACCTAGAGGGGTGGGATAGGGAGGATTGGAGGGAGATGCAGGAAGGAGGAGATATGGGGATATATGTATATGTATAACTGATTCACTTTTTTATAAAGTAGAAACTAACACACTATTGCAAAGCAATTATACTTCAATAAAGATGTTAAAAAATAATAAAAATAAATAAATAAATAAATAAATAATTAAACCAGAACTTTTCATTACGTTTCAGTAGAGAATTGCCTGTGGAAATACGGTGAAGAAGGTGTTTTTTGCTTACCTTATGTGGAACCTAAATGTCAAAGCTATTAACATAACCGAGCAAGTGCAAATGATTTTCAACGCTTTATTTGGATATCTTGAGTATGTTGGCTATCTGCCACATGGTATAACGTTGACTGTTCTTAATTAATGTCTTGATTTGATCGCTATCAACTTCAAGTGGTCTACCTGACCATGGAGCATTGTCCAGCTAGAAATATCCAACACAAAACTTCGCAAACCACTTTTGACAAGTTCAATCAGTCCCAGCCCCTTCTCCATACACTGCACAAATCTTTTTGTGCATTTCAGTTGTATTTTTACCTTCCTTGGAATTACAACTCATAATATTCTGAAAATGTTGCTTTTTTTTCCATCTTCAATATTAAAATGGGTACACAAAAATTTACCAATTTTGATGTCTTTTTTTAAAATGCACGCTGATATGATAGCTGTCACACACAATCTAACAAAATTGTTCCAGATGAAGTTAAAGACAACTAAGTATTATTAGACCCATCTTACAGAAAAAAACAAACATTTTAGCCAACCCAATATATGACTCCTCTCATTGTTTCATTGATTTTCTTTCTTTCTTTTTTTTTACTGGTTGGACATTATAGAGAACCTATTTTAAAAGGAGTTATCTAGATGATAAAACAACAGCATTGAGTAACACTGGTCCTTTCTCCAAGGCCTCTCCTATCTACTGGGTGCACTTGAATATCTTTCCACTTTATTAATACCTGGTGTTCCTCCTCTAACTATGTGCAGGAGGAGGGAAAGTTATCACTAGGGATACAGCAAAACTGGACAGAAAAGTTTTAGTAAAATAAGACATTAAACTTATCTAAAAAAGAAGTGACCAATATTATCTGAAAGACCAGAGTTCATTGATTCATTGATTCATTGATTGTTTGTTTCTTTTTAACAATGGGCACCAGGCTCTATGGAAGTTTTCCACTTGCCAGCAGTGCAGAGGGATAGAGTTTCAAGAGGGGAGGTGACTAAAGAAGGTCAGAAGATGAAGGAATTCCATCCCACTATCTGAAGTCAATGGCACTTTGGCTGGAAAGAAACCCAGGGGAATAAGATGTGTTTTCAACCATTTTTATGGCTGGCAATAAATGCAATTGTTTTCTTTTTTATAATGATCTATACTAGCATTCCTTCATAGAAATAAAAAAGTGATAAAAATTAAAATTTGTCCTAACTTGGAGATGCCTATCTTCAGAATCATTCTTGAGGGAAGAGATGGGAAGGGGAAGTTAAAAAATAGGGGAACAATTATAAGGCTGCACTAGGCAGAGTTGAATACAAATCATCTAGCTTCAAGCCCAGAGCTCTTTCTAATATATTTCAGCTGTGTTTCCAAAAGTGATAATATATTCCAAAGCACTCTGTAAACTGTAAAATACTAAACAAATGGACAGAATTAGCTTGTTGATATACCAGCTATCCAAAAATTATTCCTCAACTCCAAATACTGCATAATGCATTCAGTTTGGTTACTCGGTAGACGATATATCAAATTCCAATTTATAGTTGAATGTTTTATAAGAAAACACAAAACCAGTGGCAAACTGGACAAATGTTCTGCAAAACATGTGGCTTGACTTAGTTATATTTAATGAATTCTACCATGCTTATATGACAGATATCCCCCAACAGAAAAAACTTAGGGAAATAAATTTATAGACTCACTATCCCTGATCTAACTTGTTGAAGGCAAATTTTAGCCTTCAGTGTGAGGGATAGGTCTAGGAAAACTCTGAAAATATTCATCAGACTCATCACTTGTCACAATTTTTCCTGATGCCCAGGCTGCCAAGGCTGCACAGTTGAATTTATGTTCAATTACAGTAATTTTACTAGCTGAAGTATTTGGCATATTTATAACAAATTCCCTCCATATAATATTTGAATTTAACATTTAAATTTAAGTGGCCTTATTTTAAATGTCTTTTATTATAAACAAACTCAAAAAACTTTTAAAGGAGATATAAATTAAAGCCTCAATAAACAAAAAATTAAAGGAATAAACATGGTTTTGGTGAGAGGGTTTGGGATGAGAACAGAGACTGTCCTGTCTGTATTACAGATATAGTAGTCAGAAAAAGCTCTGGTTCAAAGAACAGTTGCAAAAGGAAGAAGAAGGAAGGAAGGGAGGAAGGCAGGTAAATGGAATAAAAACAAAAAGAGTTACATTTCTAAAATACAAGTATAGACATCATATCATTGAACTTTTATTGTATTTGAGCAGCTCATCTAAGAGTTTCATATATTTTATGGCATTTAATGCTTACACTAACATACTAGTCATTATTTTTTTGTTCTTTATACTAAAAATGAAGAAATTGTGGAGTATTTCTCCCATAGTCATACCCTCAGCAAGGGGCAGAGTCAGGAGTGGCCATAATGCTGTTTGACCACAAAGCTCTTTTATAAAGACAAAATTGGTCTCAGAAAAAAAATGAAGATAATCACACATCAGTGTAGTTGAAGATATTTTTTTGGAGAAAATGAATCAAACTGTGAGGGGGGAACATGGGAGTGTTTTAGGAAGGAGAGCAGCATGATTGACAGAGCAAGGCAAGGATTGGTAGGCAGGGAAGCCATGTGACAATATGAAGATAACCTGCACACTGTTCATTGCATAGTCCCAAGTTTAAGTCATTTTGTTCAGAGATTTTATGTCAATGCATGAACTGAAATATGATTTATTTATCATTTCTTTATACTGACTTTCTTTTTTCCTTGAATAAACATTCATAAAGAAAACACTGTAGCACATCTACAAACAGAAAACATGCTTTAGTAGTAGGAAACCATAAAATAAGGTGAGAGCAAAGCAAGTTTCTGAATTCTAGCAAGAAATTGATGCCTGAACGCCTGCCTAAGATTCTGAGTCTGGAGTCTGCTTTTTTTAAAATTTTAACAGAATATAATAATGATGTTAATAATGACTAGTTGAATCTGAGCATATATCATGTGAGCCATTCTGTTTTCTAAATACTTTATGTGGGTGTGATGCCACATTTAATCCTGACAACTGCTTGAAGTTGGAGCCTTTATTATCCCTTCTTTAAGGATAAGGAAACTACAACTTAGAGTTTTGTTTAGCGAGTAATAGTAAAGAGAGATAGTAAAGATAGACTAGCCACAAACTAAGTCTTTCTACTCTATAAATGAAAGGGGTTTAAAGAAGATAGGGAAGAAGCTGCCTTTCTAACAAGGAGATTCGATGTTGTGCACAGATAATTCCTAATATTACATGTTCTTAGCACTTATAAAGAGCCACAGAAAAGAATCCCAGTAAGAATTATGTGGAAATTTCTATACCAAAAATGAGTGTTGGGGAGACAGTGTGACAAATTGAACAAGGAGTGAAATCCCAGGGATTCAGAAGGAACAGATTCAGTAATAGAGTAGTATGCCCCTACCTGCCACCATTTTGGTTTTTTTTTTACTGAGAAAATGTCTTCTACAAAAGTTTGTTTCATAGGCTGATTTATGGAGAGTGTTTGTGTTTCTCTGTAGGTGTTACTAGAACAGATTCATGGAACATTTATGAATCACATGGGTCCTGAATTGCAAAGGAATGAGATCTAGATCCATATGATCATTTCTGCACAATGCAGTTAACTTTACTAATGAGAAAATAGAAAGCATTTAAAAGGCTCCACTACTTCCCTCTCTTCTAACAAGTGAGTTTGCAATGCATCCCAAGTCATAATACCCTGAGTTGGTGTTGCAGTCTTCAGGGAGGGGGCAACTCACACAGTCCATGTAAGAGGAGTAATCCTTTTTAGGGAGAAAAAGACAGAAACATGTAGATTTCCATTCTCCTAAGAAGAGTTGGCCTTAACAAATTGATGTTTTGTCACCCGTACCACCAGGTTAGTCGCAGAGAGCTTGGTGCCACAGAAAGCCATTTACTCTGTGATCTGGTGTGTAGCAGTGTCCTCTGTCCGCAAACCCTACATAATGCTTAACAGTTGTATCATTAGACATTTATTATATACAAAAGTGCTATGTTTGAGACATAATGTACTCAATATGATCAACAAATAACATCATACTGCCATGGTGAAGATTAACTGCCCTCTGGGGATGATGCAGTCATAGGGCAGTGGGGAGTGAGGGGCATGGTTAGGACAATGTGTTGCTAATGAGAAAAAGCACAAGACATTGCCATATTTAAAACCCCTGATCGTACTGCAGCACGTTAATGAGAAAGAAGTGATGTATATCTCTGTTAAGTGTAGGTTCTTTGAAAAGTATGGGCAGGCCAATAAATCAGTTAATTTCATCTGTGTACATAGCAAGTACAAGTAAAATCCAGGCCCCATAGTCCTTCTGTGGCAATAACCTCTGCTGAAATTATTTAGACATATGTGCCTATACTTTAGATACCATTTCTGTCTGCTAGCAAGGAAAATTATCAGAATGATCATCTTTTGCTCATGTAAGTGAGCAGTGCTCACCTACATTAATGGCTTGTTTCCTTCCTCCTAATATAGCTCTTCCAAGGCACAGGGTGAGGTTTGAGTCAACTGGGTCATATGAAACACGGTGCTTATTCCTATCGTAGCCCTACCTATTCAGAATTATCATACAAAAAAGAATAACCACAGGACAAGGCAGCCAAATGAAGGATCCACTTACGAATTGTTACAAAACTTCCGGGGCAGTAGAGATTTGAGTAAGCATGGTGCCAGGGAAACTTCACAGAGAAGCAGGAAGGATGCCCACATAACACATCACAACAACACAAATAAATGCACGGTGGTCAGGGAAAAAGTGTCTAAAACTCCACTTTCCTAAGATCTTTTCTTGATGAATGTCCTCAAAGCATTTTCTAAAGTCTCTCATTCTCTTTTCTTTTCTTTTCTTTTTTTTCAAACCTCTCATGTTAGAGGACAGACCAAAGCCGAGGAAAAGACAAACCAATATGCATGATGAGTCATCTGGGAACCTGTGTTGCTAAGGCAACAGTTTCATAAAGCAGAGGGAGGGAAGGGAATGTTACTTACCAGCAAATGATTGAATCATATCTTCCTCTCATAAAAATGTGTTAGCTTGAGCTGGTCTAGCTCAAAAGTACCTATAGTCCTGTGGATATCTTCACAACAGTTTTGTGGATTCAACTTTCTCTAACAAAGCACAACTGATTTTATGCTAGCAACCAACAACTTAGTTTTCTTAATGTACTCATATTAGTAATGGATTCTAACAGAAGCCCCTTTCATTTTCTTTACTAGATAGATATATTTATACAAGAGCATTGATATTCCATACAGATCCATTTTTCCAACACCTGTTGAAACTAAAAGAAGATGCATGCTTTCAGAAAGAGTTTTACCATCCTGGACATTCACATATTTAACCATGGTGATTAAACCCACATTCAGTACTTTCCCCAAAGGTCTGTAAATGATAGTATAAGTTCCATAAACTTAAATACACTGCTGTAAGGTTAAGAGAATATCACTGTTAATAATGTTCCTTAGTGCACTTGTAATTTCCTTCTAAGAGTTATTGGCTGAGGGACATTCCCAAGCCATATGAATATATATTCTCTAGTCATTATGGAAGTTCCAATTTGAGCAACGGTATTCTCATATTTTACTATGGGCTGCATGGGGAGCACAAATGCCTTCAGTTTGCCTCTCTTTTTTTAAAATCATCTTCAGAGAGGACCAATGTGGCATGCAAAATGAACTCTCTTCAAAGTTGATATTTCTTGAGAATGGTTCTGCACTCATTTAGGTTTATTTTCCAGTTAGCTTGGATCATTAGCCTTCTAAGTTGTCATCATTCAAGACATTTTTATAACTTGGTGCCGGGTAGCTGCTCCTGGAAAATTCTTGGTCCCATTTTACACCTTAACATGCAAATCTGTGTCATCAGGATCTCCAAGCAGTAAGAAGACTTAACTTGTGAATTTGGAAAGGGAAGAGACTCCGGGGGGGTTTATCACAGACAAGGCATTTACACTCTGATGGAACAAGTAGGAATATTGCAAAAACTTTTCTGATTCCTATTCAAGAATCCCACCAAATAAATCCTACTGTACACTACTGCTCAAATCCCACATCCTCCATGCAATTGCCCATGGGAATATGCAATGCAATCTCCCTTGTCTGAGCATTACCTAGATTTTAATTCTGTACCATTCAGTCAGGCAATATATAAGAACCTTATCACCTATTTTATGTTGGAAATAATTGAGAGTTTCTTTAGAGAGTGAATTCTTTTGTTGTTTTGGGTTTATTTGTTTGTTTGGTATGCTAAACACTAAAATCTAGTCCTCAAGAAAAGTTTAAGAATGTAAGTATTCTGTAGGCTATTCATCAACTAGTCAATGAAAAAAAAAATGTGTGTGTGTGTTTGTTTGTGTGCATGTGTGTATGACACATATAATAACCAGAAAAATTAGGTGAATTTTCAAGTCTATAGGGCTAGAATGTGGCAAAGACAGGAACTTGAAGCCAGATAAATTACTTATAACTGTGGAGGGAGATCCTTGATAGCTATATCATGAACTTTTGAGGAATCTCGTATAACTCTAAAATAAAAATTTGAAGATATCTTTGACATTTCTAAGCTATTTACTGTCAACTGTGATCGATTGCCAATTTCTGTTAATTTATAGCATTATGGTTCACTGAAGGTCTAGGTACTGGGCATTGCAAGATAGACTTTACATCTATTGTCATATTTTGATAATTTATAGCAGGCCTCTGATATGGGTAATAGTATCCTTATTTTATAGATGAGATCTAAGGCTTGAAAAAGGTTGATAGTTCTTCTTGAGATCATATCGTCAGTAAGCTGAGGATTAGGGAAATCAATGGAGGTCTGTCTGTCTTCTAAAGCCTGAGTTTATCCTTTTTTGCCACATTGCCTTGAATTCTAATCTTTTCACTATCTCATTCCTTTCATCTGCCTCTGATTCCCTCAAGCCTTTCTCTCTCCTCACTTCTGTGTAGTTATCATTGTTCTTTGCAAGAACTCTCTGTATCTGGTGACTCCTTATCCCAAAGCTATATGTTCACCATTGTCTATGCAATTATTCTGATGCATAGTCCAGCTTAATTACCCATTTCCCTGATCAGAATCTTTTAAATGGTTAGTTCATTGATGTTTGATGAATAAAATCTGAAATATTTATCCTGACATGAAAGACCAGTCCTAAAGTTAATTCCAAATACTGTCTTCTACAACTTTCTTTCACCTTTAAATTCCTTTCAAGTAGAAGGGCAGATCTGGTGTATAAACTCTGCATCTCATGCACATTCTGATGTTACATCTTTTTCTGACTTTCTTCCCAAATCCGTTTAATGACAAACCAATCTCAGTTGTAATGCCTCCTCTCTCATCTCACTGAAATTGGAAGTTCTCTACCCTTTATAAATTCCCATAACATTTGTTCTATTTCTCAGTTATGAAATTTATTTTCTTTTACTTTGCAACATCCTGTTCATGTATGATCTACTCAATTATCCTAATAGATTTTTGAGTGACTGAGACTTGATTTTGCTTGCCTCATTGAGTTCTACCAGTTCTGGGTAAGACTTTGGGCCTCCAATCTACTCTAGAGTGATCAACCATCGTGGCTTACTTGGGACTGTCTCAGTTTTCCTGGGACTGTTCTACTTTTAGCACTGTATAACATGTGCCTTGGGGAATCGTCTCAGTCCCAGATAGATGAGGATGGTTTGTCATCAACTAGCCATCTGATAATTATGCTTCTTCTCTATATTTGGTTTTTAATAAGCATGCTTGCCAAGTTCTATCTGATTAGTGACCTATATCTTACTTTTCTAGACTAATCATAGTATTCTTTTCTCCAACCTCTGCTAACAGAGCCCTGCCAATTTTTCTCTTCCATAATAATATCTTCACATCATATATATTTTTTCTATTCACAGGGCTTACACTTTTAATTTTGTGTGTGTTGTTATTTCTTTGTTGATTATCTTCAATGTTATATTACTCTAATCAAGATGTTGTTTCTAGTATTATGCAGATCATAAAGATTTTTCAACTCTGGGCATAATAGTTTCTAGTCTAATTCTTCAGAGGTCCAACTCTAATTTGTATAATCTCTCTCTCTTTATTTATTTATTTTTTATCTTGAGGAAGGCTACTATATTTGAGACTTGATTCAAAGAACAAGCTTTTGATGCATTGGTCCATGTCTGTGAATTTCACATTCTACACTTGGGAAAAATCATTAATAATAATTTCCTATTGGTTTTTTTCAGAAAATTAAACAAGGTAGAAAAAAACATAAATACATATTTCAGTGCCTGATGCATTATAAGTGTTCAGTTAATCATAATTTATCAACAGGGTGTCATTAACAAAAAGAGAAAATGCTGAGTTTTCCAGGGACACTAATTTCATGCCATGCACCTCTCGGAGCCTTCAGAGTCACTGGACTGCAAGCCATAAAGGAGTCACACTTAAAATTGAAAGTAAAGGAGGAACATTCAGCAGATCCCATCTCCTTGGTTGGAGTAAACTAATCCCACTCCTATTCTGTTGGTGATTCTTTTCACTTCAATCCTTGTTGCTAATTTGACAGAATATACTGTAGTGAGGTTCACCCTGAAATATAAAGTGACACAAAACAAAATATCTGAATCCACTTTTAAAAAAAAATCTCCCACAGGACAAGGACTAGGGTAAGGCAAGTGAGATATCTGCCTCAGGCACACTTAAATTGGAAGTTCCAAAAGAACAGTAGTCAAGATAATAATTCTTAATACAATATTTTTTAAAAAAATCAAAATTATAGCAAGAATTATGATGAACAGTAAATCACATTTTAAAATGAAGATGTGATCTGTTATTGATTTTTCCTTTTTCCCTAGGCTCCAGTGTGTCTCCTCACACCACTGATCTCCCAGTACAAACACACAGAAAGTATACAAGAAACTAGACTCAGAAAAATACATTTGAGAAGTTATGATATTAAGTACAAGCATAAAAAGTATTCCCTTTGTGAATTTAGCTTCGAATTTTATATATTTCGTTTCTAGGAGGAAAGTGAAGAATACTATTTTAATGGGCCTTGCATTGATTATTGCCTCTGAAACCCTCTGCATTCAGGGGAACTGGAGAAGCTTCTAATGTTTGCCTGGGATCTGTTAGGAACACAGAGCTCCACATATATGATCTTATTTAATCCTCATAACAACTTATCACTATTTTGTAAGTCAGAAAAGTGAATTTCTTGGAAGCAAAACAACTTTCCCAAATGGGAAGTGTATTGACTTATCAAGATTTGTCTAACTTCTAACCAAGTGACATCTTCTCAACCACCTTTTGTTTAGATTGTTCATGTCTTCAGGTAGAGTGAAATTGAAGATGTCTAGCTATACCAGCCATCTGATCTTACTCATTCTTACTTATTCATTCTTTCTCCCTCTCTCCCACTCACTCAAACTAGCTTATAGGACTTGGCAAATATTTCTCCCAGTACGTCTTCAGCACCATCTCCTATTTTACAACTTGATTCCTCCAAATACCCCATTAAGCATATATTTTAAGATTCTGGAGCATGTATCCTCGCTGACCTGTACTTACATATTTTCATATATATTCTTTTGTATTTCTTATTAAACAGCCCTTCAAATATCTTAAGTAACTCTTAACAGGCAAGAAATCTGTCTCATACTAATTTGTTAATTTTCTCCCTTTATATCAATGGAGTGCTATAGAATAAATGATTTAGTGAATCTTTCATTTAATATTTATATTATCATTCTATGGTAGCTTATTTGGATATAGAAAAAAATAAATTTATCTTATAATAGAACTCAATATGGATAATAAGGATGTTTTAATACCTCCTAGACAACAGGGCTAAATGTCTTTATTTTACCAAATGAAGATTTACTTTTTCACTGGGGTGAATCTCACCATGGCCAAAATTTGTCAGCTGGCTTGCCAAGTGACCTCAACTAGTTAAAAGGATCTGCCCTTGGCTCTCTGCCACAATGCAATGCAATGATGACAAAACCACTTCCAGAGAAATGACTTAACATGTGAAGTGAATGAAAGATTTCAGGGTCCCAGGATGTCACTTCACAAATTACATTCTATAGTGCTATGGCTATTCCATATAAAAGTCTGAGAGGGCTGAGTTGTCTTTGGTGAATTACAGACTGTTGCCTTAGGAAAATTTACTCAACAGTGATAACACTGAAATGGAGAGGGTGAACAAGCTGGAAAATAAATGATCGTTGAATAAAAGGCAGTGATGGAAACCTTGGCCTCTCTTTCATAGGAGAGATTTAGTAAAAAACATCTCAAAGAGCTTGAACATAACAGAAAAAGAAGTGACAAAGAACCATGCACCTCTCATAGATTTTCACATCTCTCTCTGGCCTCATAAAGGTTATCTGCACTAAAAAAATTTTTAATAAGATTTTCAAATGGAATTAATACATTTGATTTTAATGTTTCTCCATAAGTTGTAAAGTTTTTATTGGGTTTTGCTCAATTTGACTTATGATTTTTTTTATTTGCCCATTTCCTTCACATAACCACAAAACCTCAATATTTCACATGTGGATGTTGATGGTTTTGAAATCTGTGGAAAATTTGATGCAATTTACCTTTCCTACTCTTCCTTGTCCCAGGCTTGTTAATAAGGACTAAGATCAAAGTATGGTATAGACCAGGATGAAAAAAAAATCAGGTTGGAAGAGAAATTGAAGATAAACTGTTCAAGCTCCTGAGGATGACTCTGATGGGGTGAAAGGGGAAGTAAAAATTATAAAATAACATGAAAGGGTTGATTCAGCCATTGATATCTTGAGTTGGGAGAGCAAACGGTCATACTGGTGGGTTTGACTGTGAGTTTCATGCCCAAGCCAAGGCAGGCGAGATGGAAAACTATGATTTGGGAGCAACATGGGCGCCTGGAAGTCAGTCTGAGGGCATTGGAGGACTCCAGGTCTAATCAGTAGCAAAGGATACTCAAAAACAAAATGATGCTGGGAAAAAATTCATTTATCTATCATTTATTCTTTCAACAAATGTTTATTGATCACTTACCATGGACCAGATTCTCATCTTATCTTGAGGAATAAGTTGGATAAGGAGTTCTAAGTTCTGTGCAGTGAGAATCTGAGGCTGTACTCTACTTCTTTCTCTATCTCTGGCTTCTACAGAGGGGCAGGGCAGAGGATCTAGGTAGAGGTCTTGAATGAACTAGGGGGAAGAAGTGGAGAAGGCAGAGGTGACAAAATGAACAAGGATTAGACAACGAAAGTGGGGCAGGGAATAGCCCTTTGTATAGTTCAGCAATTATTGAGGTAAATTTCTTCTTTTTTTAAAATTTAATATTATTTATTGTTTTATACAGCAGGTTCTTATTAGTCATCCATTTTATACACATCAGTGTATACATGTCAATCCCAATTTCCCAATTCATCACACCCCCACCCCCACCCCCCTGCCACTTTCCCCTCTTAGTGTCCATACGTTTGTTCTCTACATCTGTGTCTCAATTTCTCTCCTGCAATCCGGTTCATCTGTACCATTTTTCTAGGTTCCACATATATGCGTTAATATACGATATTTGTTTTCCTCCTTCTGACTTACTTCACTCTGTATGACAGTCTCTAGATCCATCCACGTCTGTACAAATGACGTAATTTCGTTCCTTTTTATGACTGAGTAATATTCCATTGTATACATGTACCACATCTTCTTTATCCATTCGTCTGTCGATGGGCATTTAGGTTGCTTCCATGACCTGGTTATTGTAAATAGTGCTGCAATGAACATTGGGGTGCATGTGTCTTTCTGAATTATGGTTTTGTCTGGATATATGCCCAGTAGTGGGATTGCTGGGTCTTATGGTAGTTCTATTTTTACTTTTTTAAGGAACCTCCACACTGTTCTCCATAGTGGCTGTATCAATTTACATTCCCACCAACAGTGCAAGAGGGTACCCTTTTCTCCACACCCTCTCCAGCATTTATTGCTTATAGATTTTTTGATGATGGCCATTCTGACTGGTGTGAGGTGATACTTCATTGTGGTTTTGATTTTCATTTCTCTAACAATTAGTGATATTGAGCACCTTTTCATGTGTTTGTTGGCCATCTTTATGTCTTCTTTGGAGAAATGTCTATTTAGTTCTTCTGCCCATTTTTGGATTGGGGTTTTTGTTTCTTTAATATTGAGCTGCATGAGCTGTTTATGTATTTTGGAGATTAATCCTTTGTACGTTGATTAGTTTGCAAATGTTTTCTCCCATTTTGAGGGTTGTCTTTTCGTCTTTTTTATGGTTTCCTTTGCTGTGCAAAAGCTTTTAGGTTTCATTAGGTCCCATTTGGTTATTTTTGTTTTTATTTCCATTTCTCTAGGAGGTAGATTAAAAAGATCTTGCTGTGATTTATGTCAAAGAGTATTCTTCCTATGTTTTCCTGTAAGAGTTTTATAGTATACGGTCTTACATTTGGTCTCTAATCCATTTTGAGTTTATTTTTGTCTATGGTGTCAGGGAGTGTTCTAATTTCATTCTTTTACATGTAACTCTCCAGTTTTCCCAGCACCACTTATTGAAGTGACTTTCTTTTCTCCATTGTACATCCTTGCCTCCTTTGTCATAGATTAATTGACCATATGAGTGTGGGTTTATCTCTGGGCTTTCTATCTTGTTCCATTGATTTATGTTTCTGTTTTTGGGCCAGAAGCATATTGTCTTGATTACTGTAGCTTTGTAGTATACTCTGAAGTCAAGGAGTCTGATTCCTCCAGCTCCGTTTTTTTTCCCTCAAGACTGCTTTGGCTATTTGGAGTCTATTGTGTTTCCATACAAATTTTAACATTTTTTGTTCTAGTTCTGTAAAAAATGTCATTGGTAATTTGATAGGGATTGCATTGAATCTGTAGATTGCTTTGGGTAGTATAGTCATTTTCAAAATATTGATTCTTCCAATCCAAGAACATGGTATATCTCTCCATCTGTTGGTATCATCTTTCATTTCTTTCATCAGTGTCTTATAGTTTTCTGCATACAGGTCTTTTGTCTCCCTGGGTAGGTTTATTCCTAGGTATTTTATTCTTTTTGTTGCAATGGTAAATGGGAGTGTTTCCATAATTTCTCTTTCAGATTTTTCATCATTAGTGTATAGGAATGCAAGAGATTTCTGTGCATTAATTTTGTATCCTGCAACTTTACCAAATTCATTAATTAGCTCTAGCAGTTTTCTGGTGGCAGTTTTAGGATTCTCTATGTATAGTATCATGTCATCTGCAAACAGTGACAGTTTTACTTCTTCTTTTCCAATTTGTATTCCTTTTATTTCTTTTTCTTCTCTGATTGCTGTGGTAGGACTTCCAGAAATATGTAGAATAATAGTGGTGAGAGTGGACCTGCTTGTCTTGTTCTCGATCTTAGAGGGAATGGTTTCAGTTTTTCACCATTGAGAATGGTGTTTGCTGTGGGTTTGTCATATATGGCCTTTATTATGTTGAGATAGTTTCCCTCTATGCCCACTTTCTGGAGAGTTTTTATCATATATGGGTGTTGAATTTTGGCAAAAGCTTTTTCTGCATCTATTGAGATGATCATATGGTTTTTATTCTTCAATTTGTTAATATGGTGTATCACATTGATTGATTTGCGTATATTGAAGAATCCCTGCATCCCTGGGATAAATCCCCTTGATCATGGTGTATGATCCTTTTTTTTTTAAACGTCTCTGATGTCCTGCTAGCGATCTTTTTTTTTTTTTTTAATTTATTTTTTATTTATGGCTGTGTTGGGTCTTCGTTTCTGTGCGAGGGCTTTCTCCAGTTGTGGCAAGTGGGGGGCCACTCTTCATCGCGGTGCGCGGGCCTCTCGCTATCGCGGCCTCTCTTGTTGTGGAGCACAGGCTCCAGACGCGCAGGCTCAGCAATTGTGGCTCACGGGCCCAGCCGCTCTGCGGCATGTGGGATCTTCCCAGACCAGGGCTCGAACCCGTGTACCCTGCATTGGCAGGCGGATTCTCAACCACTGCGCCACCAGGGAAGCCCGTGTATGATCCTTTTAATGTGTTGTTGGATTCTGTTTGCTAGTATTTTGTCGAAGATTTTTGCATCTATATTTATCAATGATATTGGTCTGTAATTTTCTTTTTTTGTATTATCTTTGTCTGGTTTTGGTATCAGGGTGACGGTGGTCTCATAGAATGATGTTGGGGGTGTTCCTTCATCTGCAATTGTTTGGAAGAGTTTGAGAAATATGGGTGTTAGCTCTTTTCTAAATGTTTCATAGAATTCACCTCTGAAGCCATCTGGTCTTGGACTTTTGTTTGTTGGAAGATTTTTAATCACAGTTTCAATTTCATTACTTGTGATTGGTCTGTTCATATTTTCTATTTCTTCCTCATTCAGTCTTGGGAGGTTATACCTTTCTAAGAATTTGTCCATTTCTTCCAGGTTGTCCATTTTATTGGCATAGAGTTGCTTGTAGTAATCTCTTAAGATGCTTTGTATTTCTGCAGTGTCTCTTGTAACTTCTCCTTTTTCATTTCTAATTTCATTGATTTGAGTCCTCTCCCTCTTTTTCTTGATTAGTCTGGCTAATGGTTTATCAATTGTTTCTATCTTCTGAAAGAAACAGCTTTTAATTTTATTGTTCTTTGCTATTGTTTCCTTTGTTTCTATTTCATTTATTTCTGCTCTGATCTTTATGATTTCTTTCCTTCTGATAACTTTGGGTTTTGTTTTTTCTTCTTTCTCTAGTTCCTTTAGGTGTAAGGTTAGATTGTTTATTTGAGATTTTTCTTGTTTCTTGAGGTAGGCTTGTATAGCTATATACTTCCCTCTTAGAAGTGCTTTTGCTGCATCCCATAAGTTTTGGATCATCGTGTTATCATTATCATTTGTCTCTAGGTAGTTTTTGATTTCCTTTGTGATTTCTTCAGTGATCACTTTGTTATTTAGTAACGTATTGTTTAGCCTCCATATGTTTGTGGGTTTTACGTATTTTTCCCTGTGATTGATTTCTAATCTTATAGCGTTGTGGTCAGAAAAGATGCATGATATGATTTCAATTTTCTTAAATTTACTGAGGCTTGATTTGTGACTCACGATGTGATCTATCCTGGAGAATGTTCCATGCGCACTTGAGACGAAAGTGTAATCTGCTGTTTTTGGATGGAATGTCCTATAAATATCAATTAAATCTATGTGGTCTTTTGTGTCATTTAAAGCTTGTGTTTCCTTATTAATTTTCTGTTTGGATGATCTGTCCATTGTTGTAAGTGAGGTGTTAAACTCCCCCACTATTATTTTGCCACTCTCAATTTCCTCTTTTACAGCTGTTAGCAGTTGCCTTATTTATTGAAGTGCTCCTATGTTGGGTGCATATATATTTATAATTGTTATATCTTCTTGGATTGATCCCCTGATCATTATATAGTGTCCTTCCTTGTCTCTTGTAGCATTATTTTAAAGTGTATTTTATCTGATATGACTATTGCTACTCCAGCTTTCTTCTGATTTCCATTTGCATGGAATATCTTTTTCCATCCCCTCACTTTCAGTCCGTATGTGTCCCTAGGTCTGAAGTGGGTCTCTTGTAGACAACATATAGATGGGTCTTGTTTTTGTATCCATTCAGCAGGCCTGCGTCTTTTGGTTGGAACATTTAGTCCATTCATGTTTAAGGTAATTATTGATATGTATGTTCCTATTACCAGTTTCTTAATCGTTTTGTGTTTGTTTTTGTAGGTACTTTTCTTCTCTTGTGTTTCCCACTTAGAGAAGTTCCTTTAGCATTTGTTGCAGAGCTGGTTTGTCGGTGCTGAATTCTCTTAGCTCTTGCTTATCTGTAAAGCTTTTGATTTCTCCATTGAATCTGAATGAGATCCTTGCTTGGTAGAGTAATCTTGTTTGTAGATTTGTCTCCTTCATTACTTTAAGTATATCATGCCACTCCCTTTTGGCTTGTAGAGTTTCTGCTGAGAAATCAGCTGTTAACCTTATGGGAGTTCCTTTGTATGTTATTTGTCATTATTCCCATGCTGCTTTCAATAATTTTTCTTTGTCTTTAATTTTTGTCAATTTAATTCCTATGTGTCTCGGTGTGTTTCTCCTTGGGTTTATCCTGTATGGGACTCTCTGTGCTTCCTGCACTTGGGTGGCTATTTCCTTTCCCATGTTAGGGAAGTTTTCAACTATAATCTCTTCAAATATTTTCTCGGGTCCTTTCTCTCTCTCTTCTCCTTCTGAGACCCCTATAATGTGAATGTGGTTGCATTTAACGTTGTTCCAGAAGTCTCTTAGGCTGTCTTCATTTCTTTTCATTCTTTTTACTTTAATCTGTTCTGCAGCAGTGAATTCCACCATTCTGTCTTCCAGGGCACTTATCCATTCTTCTGCCTCAGTTATTCTGCTATTGATTCCTTCTAGTGTATTTTTCATTTCAATTATTTTATTGTTTATATCTGTCTGTTTGTTCTTTAATTCTTGTAGGCCTTTGTTAAACATTTCTTGCATCTGCTCGATCTTTGCCTCCATTATTTTTCCGAGGTCCTGGATCATCTTCACTATCATCATTCTGAATTTTTTTTCTGGAAGGTTTCTTATCTCTACTTCATTTAGTTGTTTTTCTGGGATTTTATCTTGTTCATTCATCTGGTACATAGTCCTCTGCCTTTTCATCTTGTCTATCTTTCTGTGAATGTGGTTTTTGTTCCACAGGCTGCAGGATTGTAGTTCTTCTTGCTTCTGCTGTCTGCCCTCTGGTGGATGAGGCTATCTAAGTGGCTTGTGCAATTTCCTGATGGGATGGGCTGGTGGTGGGTAAAGCTGGCTGTTGCTCTGGTGGGCAAAACTCAGTAAAACTTTAATCTGCTTGCCTGCTGATAGGTGGGGCTGGGTTCCCTCCCTGTTGGTTGTCTGGACTGAGGCGACCCAACAGTGGAGTGTACCTGGACTCTGGGAGGGCTCACACCAAGGAGTACTTCCCAGAACTTCTGCTGTCCATGTCCTTGTCCTCACGGTTAGACAGAGCCACCCCTGCCTCTGCAGTAGACCCCCCAACAATAGCAGGTAGGTCTTGTTCAGTCTCTGTGGGGGTCACTGCTCCTTCCCCTGTGTCCCGATGTGCAAAATACTTTGTGTGTGCCCTCCAAGAGTGGAGTCTCTATTTCCCCCAGTCCCGTTGAAGTCCTGCAATCAAATCCTGCTAGACTTCTAAGTCTGATTCTCTAGGATTCCCTCTTCCCATTGCCGGACCCCCAGGTTAAGAAGTCTGACGTGGGGCTCAGAACCTTCACTCCAGTGGGTGGGCTTCTGTAGTATAAGTGTTCTCTAGTTTGTGAGTCACCAACACAGCAGTTATGGGATTTGATTTTATTGTTATTGTGCTCTTCCTACCGTCTCATTGTGGCTTCTCCTTTGTCTTTGGATGTGGGGTATCTTTTTTTGGTGAGTTCTCGTGTCATCCTGTCAATGACTCTTCAGCAGTTAATTGTGATTCCAGTGTTCTCACAAGAGGGAGTGAGAGTACGTCCTTCTACTCTGCCATCTAAGAGGTAAATTTCTTTTAATTATTCCTATGATCGCTGCTCACAATTCTGTAAATGAGGACACTTTGAATAAAAGTTTAATAGTAGAGAAAAATTTAGGGAAGATGGCGGAGGAATAGGAGGACATGGAGTTCATCTCTCTCCACAGATGCATCAGGAATACATCTATAGATGCAACAATTCTCACAGACCACCGGCTGAACACTAGCAGAAGACCTTGGACACTGGAAAGGACTATAAAGACCCCTGCATAACTGGGTAGGATGAAAAAAAGAAGGCAGAAGGAGGAGGAGAGGAAGTGGGACAAGACCTGCACCCTGAGGCAGGAAAGCTGAAGCAGAGGAGAGATTCTGAAATATGGGAAACACCCTCTCTGAAAGGGAAACCCTCTCTCTGATGGGGAAATCAACTGGGACAGAAGGGAAGCAGTTGAAGCTGTTGGAAAAAGGTGAAGGGACCGATCCACTGAAGATGGGACAGAGTCAGAAATACACAGATGGTCCATTCTGTGGCCCTACTTGACCTGGACCTGCAATGTGTGTTCATAGGTGTGCAAGGGGGCTGGGAGCTGGAGCGTGGGGATTGCAGAACAGGCCCAGACTAGGAACTGCCATTGGCTGTGGGGAGACGGACTGAGGGGATGGGAGGGAGGAAATCCATAGCAGGGAATGCCTACAGAGGAAGAAGGGACTGCCATGGAAGCGGGACACTACTGCTGAGTCACACGCATGGGAAGGAGCCACTATTGTAGCCTCTCTCTCCCCACATGTTGGTGCTTGACAACGGATAATACAGGAAGCCCCCTCAGGGCTGGCCTTCACACGCCTGTTGCCGGGAGCCAGAAAAGGCCCTCACTAGGGCCATAGCTCTTGTGCTGTGGTTGCCAGCTTCCCTGTGCATTTGGTGTCAACGGGGCTCCTGCTATCCAAGCAGTCATACCACCTCTGCTCCCTGTCCTCACTGGGGCAGATCCAAGAGCTCCAAAATAGCCCTAGGACCAGACTCTTGTGGGTAGGCCACACACAGAGGCAGGGATAAAACCAAAGCTGAACCCCAGGTATGGGGCGACTAAGGAAGAAGATCAAAAATCTATCCATCAGCTGTACAAGCTGTATATTAAATCCCAGAGATGAGCCAGGTAGACTCTGCATCTATGAAATATCTGAATAGACAATGAGTGTTCCCACAAATAAGAATGGTCTAGCTCTGGCAGCTATGGACTTTGGGGGCATGCATATGTAGGAATTGGGCCAGATCAGAGTCTGAGTTTTCCCCACAGGGCCCACAGCAAGTCCATAAACAAGAGGCAGAAGAGGGCCTCTTGGGGAGGCAGAGGTGGGCTGTGACTCATGGCATGTGCAAGGAAACTTACAGCTGAGACACCAGGGAAACATAACTATTACTATTAATTTTATTATGTTTTGATTTGTTCTGTTATTGGTTCTGGCTGGTTTTTTTGTTTGTTTTCTTTCTAATTTTTGTTTTATTTATTTATTTTAGTCTTTTGGGATCTTCATGTTTTATAACTTTTTTTATTTTTATTTTTAATATATATATTTTTTTATATATTACTATTTTTACTTTGCTTTACTGTTGTTCTGTGTTCTTTTCCCTTATTTTTTTCTTCTAATTTTCCTTTAATTTTTTAAATTTTTTTCTATACTTCCATTTCTACTTTGCTTTTCTGTTGTCCTGCATTTTTTCCCTTTTTAATTTTATTTTATTTCTCTTTATTATTTTTTAAATCATTTTTATCAGTTTCTTCTGTTTCCTTGCTTTATTTTTCACTTGGCACGTTGTTTTGATTTTGTTTTTAGGTTTTTTGTTTTTGTTAGTTTTGATCCTAATTGTTTAATTTCGTTTTTGAGTTCTTCTATTTGTCTGGTTGTTTATTCTTTTTGATTTGATTCTGTTTTTGTTTCTTTTACGTGTGTGTGAGCTTCCTTATTTCTGTTTTTGTTTGTTTGATTGTGTTTTAACATTTCTCTGGGGTTTTGTTTGTATTTTTTTCTTTAATATATTTTTTGGTTTTTTTTATATTTTGGTTTCTACATTGTTTTTCTGTTGTTCTTTCTCTTTCCCCTTTCCTTTTTTTTGATCTTTTTTGTTGGTTTGTTTTGTTTTTTTGCTTCATTCTTCAGTTGGCCCTCAGTTTTGGTTTTCTTTTTGGTTTTGTGGTTTTTTTAGTTTTCTTTTTCATTGTTTGATTTTGTTCTTGGGTTCTTTTGTTTGTCTGGTTGTTCTCTTGTTTTTTGTTTTATTTGGTTCTGTTTTTGTTTGTTTTGTGTGTGGGCGTGTTTCCTTGTTTCTGTTTTTGTTTGTTTGATTTTAATTTTTACCATTTCTCTGGGGTTTTGTTAGCCTTTTTTTTTTTAAATCCCCTTTATTGCCAAGACGAGCAACTAGTGGGGTCTTTGTTCTTTGACTAGAAATCGGGCGTGAGGCTATGGGGTGAGAGCACAGAGTTCAGGATACTGGACCACAAGAGAATTCTCGTCCCCAGGGAAGATTAATCACTGAAAGCTCTCACGGAGGCCTCTTTCTGAATACAAGACCCAGCTCCACCTGACTGCCATCAGTTCCCAGTACTAGATGCCTCACACCAAACAAAAAACAATACAGGAACACAAACACAACCATCAGCACACAGACTACATAAAGCCATAATAAGCTAATGGACACCTCAAAAAACACAACCTGAATGCCCTGATCATCAGAGGGAAAACACTCAGCTCCACCTACCAGAACACAGGTGCCAGGCCCTACCATCAGGAAGCCTATGCAAGCCACTGGACAAACCTCACAACAGGGGGCAGAAAACAGAAGCAACAGGAACTATGACTCTGCAGCCAAGGGAAAGGAGACATCAAAAACTGGAAATTAGACAAAAAGAGAAGACAGAGAAATATCTTGCAGGCAAAGGAGCAAGGCAAAAACCTACAAAACCAAATAAATGAAGAGGAAATAGGGAAACCACCTGATAAAAGAATTCAGAGTAATGATGGTAGAGATGATCCAAAATCTCGGAAACAGAATAGAGAAAATATAAGAAACGTTTAACAAAGACATAGAAGAACTAAAGAGCAAACAAACAGTAATGAACAATCCAATAACTGAAACTAAAAATACTCTAGAAGGAATCAATAACAGAATAACTTATGGAGAACGGATAAGTGAACTGGAAGACAGAATGGAGGAAATAACTGTCGCAGAGCAGAATAAAAAGAAAAGAATGGAAGACAGTCTCAGAGACCTCTGGGGCAATATTAAACGCACCAACATTTGAATTATAGGTGTCCCAGAAGAAGAAAAAAAAATGAAAGGGTTTGAGAAAATATTTGAAGAAATTATAGTCTAAAACATTTCCAGCATGGGAAAGGAAATAGTCAATCAAGTCCAGGAAGCACAGAGAGTCCCATACAGGAAAACCCAAGGAGAAACATGCTGAAATACATATTAATCAAACTAAAAAAATTAAACACGAAGAAAAAATATTAAAAGCAGCAAGGGAGGGGCTACCCTGGTGGCGCAGTAGTTGAGAGTCTGCCTGCCAGTGCAGGGGACATGGGTTCGAGTCTTGGTCTGGAAAGATCCCACATGCCGCAGAGCAGCTAGGCCTGTGAGCCACAACTACTGAGCCTGCATGTCTGGAACCCGTGCTCTGCAACAAGAAAGGCTGCGATAGTGAGAGACCCGTGCACCGTGATGAAGAGTGGCCCCCGCTTGCCACAACTGGAGAAAGCCCTCACACAGAAATGAAGACCCAACACAGCCAAAAATAAATAAATAAAATAAAGAAGTATAAAAAAAAAAAAAGAGCAATGGCCAAGAGAAATTGTTCTCAAAAAAAAAAAAAAAAAAAAGCAGCAAGGGAAAAAAACATACAAAGGAATCCCCATAAGGTTAACAGCTAATCTTTCAGCAGAAACTCTAAAGGACAAAAGTGATGAAAGGGAAAAAACAACCAAGATTACTCTATGCAGCAAGGATCTCATTCAGCTTCGACAGAGAAATCAAAACCTTTACAGACAAACAAAAGTTAAGAAAAGTTGGCACCACCAAACCAGTTTTACAACAAATGCTAAACAAACTTCTCAAGGCAGGAAACACAAGAGAAGGAAAAGACCTACAAAAACAAAACCAAAACAATGAGGAAAACGGTAATAGGAACATACATATCAATAATTACCTTCAATGAGAATGGATTAAATGCTGCAACCAAGAGATACAGACTGGCTGAACGGATGCAAAAACAAACCTGTATATATGCTGTCTACAAGAGACCCACTTCAGACCTAGGAGCACATACAGAATGAAAGTGAGGGGATGGAAAAAGATATTCCATGCAAATGAAAATCAAAAGAAAGCTGGAGTAGTAATTCGCATATCAGACAAAATAGACTTTAAAATAAAGGCTATTACAAGAGACAAAGAAGGACGCTACATAATGATCAAGGAATCAATCCAAGAAGATATAACAATTGTAAATATTTATGTACCCAATATTGGAGCACTTCAGTACATAAGGCAAATGTTAACAGCCATAAAAGGAGACATAGACTGTAACACAATCATAGTAGGGGACTTATAACACCCCACTTTCACCAATGGACAGATCATCCAAAATGAAAATAAATAAGGAAACATAAGCTTTATATGACACATTAGACCAGATAGACTTAATTAATATTTATAGGACATTCCATCCAAAATCAACAAAAAAACTTTCTTCTTAAGTGCACACAGAGCACAGAGAACATTCTCCAGGATAGATCACATCTTGGGTCACAAATCAAGCCTTGGTAAATTTAAGAAAATTGAAATTGTATCAAGCATGTTTTCGGACCACAGTGCTATGAGACTGGATATCAATTATGGGAAAAAAACCTGTAAAAATACAAAGATATGGAAGCTAAAGCCTTGCTACTAAACAACAAAGAGATCACTGAAGAAATCAAAGAGGAAATTAAAAAATACCTAGAAACAAATGACAATGAAAACACAACAACCCCAAACCTAAGGGATGCAACAAAAGCTGTTCTACAAGGGAAGTTTATAGCAATACAACCCTACCTAAAGAAACAAGAAAAATCTCAAATAAACAACCTAACCTCACACCTAAAGCAATTAGAGAAAGAAGAATAAAAAATCCCAAAGTTAGCAGAAGGAAATAAATCATAAAGATCAGATCAGAAATAAATGAAAAAGAAATGAAGGAAACAATAGCAAAGATCAATCAAACTAAAAGCTGGTTCTTTGAGAAGGTAAACAAAATTGATAAATCATTAGCCAGACTCATCAAGAAAAAAAGGGAGAAGACTCAAATCAACAGAATTAGAAATGAAAAAGGAGAAGTAACCATTGACACTACAGAAATACAAAGGATCATGAGAGATTACAAGTTACTATATGCCAATAAAATGGACAACCACCAAGAAACAGACAAACACTTAGAAAAGTACAACCTTCCAAGGCTGAACCAGGAAGAAATAGAAAATATAGACTGACCAATCACAAGCACTGAAGTTGAAACTGTGATTAAAAATCTTCCAACAAACAAAAGCCTGGGGCCAGATGACTTCACTGGTGAATTCTATCAAACATTTAGAAAAGAGGCAACATCTATCCATCTCAAACTCTTCCAAAATATAGCAGAGGGGTGGACACTCCCAAACTCATTCTACAAGGCCACCATCACCCTGATACCAAAACCAGACAAAGATGTCACAAAAAACGAAAACTGCAGGCCAATAACACTGCTAAAATCCTCAACAAAATACTAGCAAACAGAATCCATCAGCACATTTAAAGGATCATACACTATGTTCAAATAGGGTTTATCCCAGGAAAGGTAGGATTCTTCAATATATGCAAATCAATAAATGTGATACACCATATTAACAAATTGAAGGATAAAAACCATATGATAATCTCAATAGATGCAGAAAAATCTTTTGACAAAATTCAACACCAATTTATGTAATAACTCTCCAGAAAGTGGGCACAGAGGGAACCTACTTCAACATAATAAAAGCCATATATTACAAACCCACAGCCAACGTATTCTCAATGGTGAAAAACTTAAAACATTTCATCTAAGATCAGGAACAGGGCAAGGGTGCCAACTCTCACCATTATAGTTCAACATAGTTTTGGAAGTTCTAGCCACAGCAATCAGACAAGAAAAAGAAATAAAAGGAATCGAAATTAGAAGAGAAGAAGTAAAATTGTCACTGTTTGCAGATGACATGACACTATACATAGAGAAGCCTAAAGAAGTCAGCAGAAAACTACTGGAGCTAATCAATGAATTTGGTAAAGTTGCACATTACAAAATTAATGCACAGAAATCTCTTGCATTCCTATATACTAACAACAAAAAAATCAGAAAGAGAAATTAAGGAAACACTCCCATTTACCATTGCAACAAAAGAATAAAATACCTAGAAATAAACTTACCTATGGAGGCAAAAGACCTGTATCCAGAAAACTATAAGACACTAATGAAACAAATTAAAGATGTTACAAACAGATGGAGAGATATACCATGTTCTTGGATTGGAAGAATCAATATTGTGAAAATGCCTATACTACCCAAAGCCAGCTACAGGTTCATTGCAATCCATACCAAATTACTAATGACATTTTTCACAGAACTAGAACAAGAAATTTTACAATTTGTTTGGAAACACAAAAGCCCCTAAATAGAAAAGCAATCTTGAGAAAGAAAAACAGAGCTGGAGGAACCAGGCGCCCTGACATCAGACTGTACTACAAAGCTACATTAATCAAGGCATTGTTGTCCTGGCACAAAAACAGATATATGGATCAATGTAACAGGATAGAAATCCCAGAGATAAACCCACGCACATATGGTAATCTTATCTTTGACAAAGGAGGCAAAAATATACCATGGAGAAAAGACAGCTTCTTCAATAAGTGGTGCTGGGAAAACTGGACAACTACATGTAAAAGAATGAAATTAGAACACTTCCTGACACCATACACAAAAATAAACTCAAAATGGATCAAAGACCCAAATGTAAGGCCAGACACTATAAAAACCTTAGAGGAAAACATAGGCAGAACACTCTATGACCTAAATCACAGCAAGATCCCTTTTGACCCACCTCCTAGAGAAATGGAAAGAACAAAAATAAACAAATGTGACCTAATGAAACTTAAAAGCTTTTGCACAGCAAAGGAAACCTTAAACAAGACAAAAAGACAACCCACAGAATGGGAGAAAGTATTTACAAAACAACTGACAAAGGACTAATCTCCAAAATATACAAGTAGCTCACACAACTCAATATCAAAACAAAAAACAATACAATCCAAAACTGGGCAGAGGACCTAAATAGATATTTCTCCAAAGAAGACATAGAGATGGCCAACAAACACATGAAAATACACTCAACATCACCAATCATTAGAGAAATGCAAATCAAAACTACAATGAGGTATCATCTCACACCGGTCAGAATGGTCATCATCAAAAAATCTACAAGCAATAAATGCTCGAGACGTTTGCAGATAAGAGAACCCTCCTGCACTGTTGGGAATGTAAATTGATACAGCCACTGTGAAGAACAATATGGAAGTTCCTTAAAAAACTAAAAATAAAACTACCATATGACCCAGCAATGCCACTACTTGGCATATATCCTGAGAAAGCCATAATTCAAAAAGAAACATTCACCACAATGTTCACTGCAGCACTATTTATAATAGCCAGCACATGGAAGCCACCTAAATGTTCATTGACAGATGAATGGATAAAGAAGAGTTGGCACATATATACAATGGAATATTACTCAGCCATAAAAAGGAACAAAATTGAGTTATTTGTAGAGACGTGGATGGACCTAGAGTCTCTCATATGGAGTGAAGTAAATTAGAAAAAGAAAAGCAAGTACCATATGCTAATGCATATATACAGAATGTGAAAAAAATGGTATTGATGAACCTAGTGGCAGGGCAGGAATAAAGACACAGACATAGAGAATGGACTGAAGGACATGAGGGGGGATGGGAAGCTGGGTTAAAGTGAGAGAGTAACACTGACATATATACATTACCAGTTGTAAAATGGATGGCTAGTTGGGAGCTGCTGCATATCACAGGGAGATCAGCTCAGTGCTTTGTGATGACCTAGAGGGGTAGGATAGGGACGGTGGGAGGGAGGCTCAAGAGGGAGGGGATATGGGGATATGTGTATACATATAGCTGATTCACTTTTCTGTACAGCAGAAACTAACACAAAATTGTAAAGCAATTATTCTCCAATAAAGATGTAAAAAAATACATAAATATAAAATTTAATAATGCACAAAAACAACTGTTATTTTACTTTCTAGATATTTCATATCCAAAAACTTTGTGTGTATGTATTTGTGTATCTTAAGTTATCCCAAATATTCATTTTTCTCTCATTATCAATAAAAATTAAAAGTTGGTTTTTCTGGAATCTGTACATTGAAGTCAATTTTTTTATTGTTTTCTTGATCTTTTGGTATTTCAAAGAAAGTTCATTTTTTACATGTTTTTTTATATTCTATATTTTTACATGTTCTTTCTGTATTCTATGCAGTAGTTTTGCAACTGTTTTGTTATCTCTAAACATTCTCAATATGAAATGAAACATTTAATACTACTGCATATAGCCAATTGAACAACTCCTAACATTCTATGATGTGGATTTGAGATAGGAATATCACTTGTGATGGTAAAAATACCATGAATACACCAGCATTAAGAGCCTCAAATTTTAAGAATAATTGTATTTGTTTTTAAACTTTATCCCAAATATCTTAGGTTGCATGTAAAAAATTAGCTATTACATAATCCTACCAGAACTATGAAAAAATATTAACTTGAATCAGTGACCAAATAGTAAATTTATTTTGCATTTAAAATATATAAGAATATATTTATGTATAAAAATAATAAAATTATGTTATATTGTGCCTCCTTTAAGTTTGTGACATAAATCGTGATTCATTGAAGCTTTACCTCTCAAACATACCTTAATGACAATATTCTGTTGGCCATCAAACTCTACTCCTCCTGTGTAAGGGAACATTTTATGAATTATGAATAGGCATCTGAAAAATTACAGTCTTCTTTAACAGTCTGCTTCTAAATGCAGCCTTGTTTTGAAGAAAGAATGAAAGGCATTTTTTTCCCTTAAATCCTCAGCTAGCTTTTCTTCTTCTTGGAGACTCTCACCAGAAACTGATTAATGTTGGACACAAGTGTGTCACCAGAGGTGCAAGTTAAAGGGACTAGTAAGTTTCTCCTGATAGATATCCTTTGGTTGCCTTATCTGGTGCCAGAATCTTACTGAATATCTATTTCCTTCACCAGTAAAATAAGCAAACCTTCATAGTGTTTTTGTGTATATTATGTAAAACAATGTGCTTACATTCCCTAGTATAAGATAGTATCAATAAAGATTAATTTTCCTCCTACTTGGACAAATTGAAGGCAAATAAATATTTAAATAGATTTTCAATTATTTTTTGAAAATGTTAAGAAATGGTTTGATGACCTGAGCTTTAGTATATATTATCTACTTCTTTATTAAAACCCTGAAAAGGAAATTCATCTTCTTAGAGCCTTGTTACTCAAAATGTACTCCTGTGGTTTTGCCTTGGGAAATTGTTGGATATTCAGACTCTCAATTACTGCTTGACTTATAATGAATCTGAATGTGCACTTTACCAAGTTTTCCAGGCAATTTGACATTCACATTAAAGTTCAAGACACACTATCCCAAAGGGTCTTATAGTTGTCCCCCAGTTTACCTTCCTAGAGACAGCTCTAAAGCAGAAACCAGGTATGTACCCACTCAAAACTAGAAATGTTGAGATCAGAGCTCTGGTGGAACTCATTTGCTAATGCTTCTTCCTGATGCCTGCCAAGAATGATTGCTCTCCTGGGTCCTTTATTTTCTGACCCAGTTAGTCTTTCCTCTGTGTGACTTTCAGGTTCTATATTGGCGCTAAGATTACTCCTCTTACCTCCTTTGGAAGCTTTGTTGCTCTGCCAGCACTTCTGCATTGGATGTTCTGTACACTTCTATCTCTGGCCCACCTTCATATCGGATGTCCTCTCTGATTCATTCTAACCCTCCTCCTCCATACAATTCCAGGGCCTCTTTATTTTTTAAAAAATTCCAGAAGATTTTTTTAAGTGTGTGTGGGGGGAGAGTGGATGAGATAGATAAAAGAAAAGGAAGAGCCAAAAAATGATGTGGAAAAAAAAGTGTGAAAGAAGATCAAAACAGGATTTTGAAAAAAATGAATTCATGGTATACTCTAAGACATGAGACCCAGTGAAAGAAAATGATAAAAATTGTATGATGAATGTTTTCTTATGTCAATATTCTCAGTGTATATCTATAACTATATGTATAACTGCATGGAAGTTATACATGTAGAGGAGAACTTGAGGACTTTCGTGAATGTCATCCAAATTACCCCTTCTTATTAGTCTTTGTCGTGGATTATGAAATTATCTTATTTTTCAGGAAATAAAACCAATTCCTCTGTGTATTATTATATAGTAAAATATGTATGTACACATAAATACAAGCACACTGTTATAAATGAAATAAATTTATCCTTACAATTACTCCCCATCCTTTTTGCAGTTACTTTTATTTCCAGATGGAATTCTACCTCATGATTGTTTAAAGAGCAGTCACCTGCAGCATATTCCCTTTAGGGATGAATTCTAATGTCCTGAAGTGTGCTGAAAGGTACAGATTGATTATAACCTCTATTTACCTCTTGGATCAGTAAGTGATAAATTGCTCTCCTTTGGCCTCTACAATGCTGCAATGTGGGCTGCTTCATGTTCACCGTGGAGAGCACTGCTGAGCCTAAAATTATTTACAATTGTTGGAAAGTTAGGCACTTCATTTCAAGGAAGAAAAATATATTTTAAAAACTTCATAATACATATACATAATGTTTGCATCAGTAATTTTCTCTGTTGCCTTCACACTCTTTCTGAAAAGTCTGTCCTGGGAAGCTGAGAGCTAAAGGGTATATTTCAGTGTACAACTCCCTTGCTTTAGAAACTTTGAATTACAACCCATTACCTGCTACTGAAGTTTGCCTGTCAGTTACCTGCCCCATTAACTTAGCTGTCATATTTTGTAAGCTATGTCTGACCATGTCACCTCTATGCTCCACCTCGATGCTTAAAATGGTCCATAAAAAAATGAGTGAATGAACAATATAAAGTAAGAAACTAATGCTCTGACTTGGAAATTACATAAAGTACACTGCCATACACTGGCTTAAATTCAATTGACATTCACTCTCCTGTGATTTTTGGATGCATAGATGGCAAAATTTGTTGGAAATGGGGAATAATGGAAACTCAGTGTTTTTAGAATATATTATTAATAAAGATCATCTTAACAGACACTCAAAACATACCTGGTTTGTTTATTTCTTTATTTTACATTTACACTATTACTCATGTCAAAGTTTCCAGAAATGATAAACAACCACATTGTGGTAATCCCACGTGCTTGATGTAGAATTAATTCAATAAAGTAAGCCAAGAATTTCACGGTGTCACATCTGGTTCACCAGGCATCTGCGGTGCACTTCACTAAATGTCAGAGCAGGACAAGTAGCCAGAGACACCATCGGTCAACCAGTAGCTGTATGTTTTTTTCTGGTCGAAGTCCATATTTACATAAAGTTTTCATAGGAACTGATAATAACTGTTTCTCATATTCACTAATTCTTTTATTTATATATTTTTTCATTTGTTCATTATCTTTAAAAACTTACTCTTTGAAAGGCTTTAAGTATTGGGTACTCTGACATAATAAAAGGTGGAACAGAGATGTGTCTGGATCTCAGATTACTTGTAATGTTGTAGAGAAATGTTACATACTCAAAAAACTATAAGTAAAGGTATAGAGTAATAAGGAGCATAACTCTACCATGAGTGTCCTGATGAGAAAATAGATGCTACCTGGGCTCCTATTCTACCTCCACTGAATTGTGAAAGTTTGTCAAAGTCTTTGTACCTCAGTTGTTTCTTTATAAAATAATGATAGTAAGAGTATTTCCATTTTGTTATATTGAAGATTGGGTGAGACAAAATATGCAAAGTCCTTAAAAGAATGTCTGTTATGAGGACTCAAAATATATTAAGTACCCAAAGAGATTGGTTTCCATTTAGGACCAAAGGAGCTCAAATTGTGCTCATGCATGATAATAAATTTTAATAACTGGAAACATTTTTCCTCTAGTTAAAAAAAATAGACAGTCAAACTTTCCATCACACATACCATGGGACTAGAATGACTGTCTTGACTCAAACCCAGATTGAATTAGTAGTCAGTTATTATAAGTTGTTCCATGGATTTTAATCTTTCTTAATGCTTGATTTTCAGCTCTTAATAGAATAATAGATACTGTATAGTGATAAATCAGTTCATGGTATTAAATATTTGGTAAATTTAACTTCTATCTAGTAACGCAGTCACTTTGATACTGAGTATGGCTGTGAGAGATGACTGGAATGCTATGATCCAGTGCAATGGTCTTGTTGGCACCTGGCAGGTTAATTTGAGCTTCCCAGTATTTTCAGGACTGATTCTAGAGTGGCACAGAGGTAGGAAGTTGCTGAAACCTAGTGTGGAACAGATTTTTACTGTTGATAGGACATCTGTCCATATAAACAAGGTAAGCTGTGATTTCTAGAAATTGGGTAAGTTTCTTTAATACAAAAATATTTCTTTCCCATATGCTCATTATTGCTTGATACTTGTTAACTTATAAAACCCTTCATTCCATATGGTGAGATGATGCTAAAAATATCACTTCTTCTGGAAGAGTGAACAGACTGTGACTTGCAACCCTTCTCAGTTATAAATGATCCATATTAAGATCTTTCTTCTGAAAGCAGATCTCAAAAGGGTGAGGAGGAAAGGGCCATAAGGGATGTGTTGCCTGACTGCAGAGAGATGGAGAACAATGATAGTAACAAAAAATGCTACAGTGACTCAACCAAGTGCAAAGAGCTAGAGCTGAATGGAATCCAGAGTATGGGTCAGGGAACCAGTAGATGATATGAATGAATGCCAGATAAGAGAGTCAGTTGAAGACAGAGCTAGAGAGCTGATAAAGGATGGTAGTGAGATACATTAGCTGTTATTAGCTAGAGTCTGGCTAAATGAAAGGTTGTACTCAATCAGACTCTTTAAACATGAAGGAACACATTTGACTAAATCAGGTAGCTTGTATTTCAGCACTAATAATTAAATCTAGGCAGTTACCTACCTTTTGCAAATCAAAGTTCTGATGGAGCAGATTTGCCAAGGTCACCTGGTTCAGGAAATCCAGCTTAGAACTTGATTAAAAGCAATGGTTCCCAAATTTTATATGTGTGAGAACCACCTGGGGAGCTGTTTCAAAAAGTGGCTCTTAACCTTAGCTGCACATTATTATCATCTGTGGAGTGTTTAAAAAATTGAAGCCCAGGTCACTTTCCAGTCTAATTAAATCAGACTCTCTTGGGTGGGACCCAGCCATCCCTATTTTTAAATCTCTATAGACGAATGTACAGACTAAGATAATATCCAGTATTTTAAAAGAGAACCCCTGGAGATTCTGATTCAGAAAAACTCTAGGAAAGCCAAGGGCCTTGCCTTTTAACAAGTATAAAAGGTATTTTTCATACAAATGGGTACAGGTGTCCACTTTTAAAACTCTGGTTTAAAAAAACATGATATGATTTCAGGGAAGATTCTTAGAAATAAATGATTCTACACAAAACCGTTTGAACCTATAAATCCCAACAGTCCTGCTGCAAGTCTTTAACAGTTAAAGCATCCCATTCAAGAAAGAAGGGATCATCAGGAACAAGTTTAGAAAGCAGCTTCTCAAAGAGCAGTGACGACTGCCAAATATGATTGCTTCCACACCTATACCTGGTGAGCTCATATTTCTCTAATGTGGTTCACATATACACAATACCCAGTTGCCTCCTTTTTTAGAAACATCTGACATTAGTATGGTACATTTCTTAAAGTTGTTTCCATAATTAACCCATATCAACCCTTTTATTAACTAAAGTGATAATATTCAGATTTCATTGGTTTTTACCTAGTGTCCTTTTGTTTTGTCCCAGGATACCACATTACATTTAGTTGTAATGTCCACTTAGGCTCGTTTTGACTAAGACAATTTCTCAGATTTTCCTTGTTTTTGATGAGTTTTTAAGGTGTACTGGTCAGGTATTTTGTGGGATGCCCCTCTGTTGGAATTTGTCTGATGTTTTTTCTCACAATTGGACCAGAGACATGGGTTTTAGGGGACACCACACAGGTGAAGGGTCATTTTTATCACATCATATCATATGTACTATCAATGTGATAAATCTTAATCTTGATCACCTGGTTGAGGTAATGTTGTCAGGTTTCGCTGCTGTAAAGTTGCTCTTTTCCCCTCCCTTTCTGTAATATACTTCCATACTGTATTCCTTGGAAGAAAGTCACTATGCATCACCTGTATTAAGGAGTGGGGAATTATGTTCCCCTTCTTTAAGAGTGGCATCTTTATGTATATTATTTGGAATTTTGCACAGATTTGTCTCTTCTTTCTCATTTGTCATAAATATTTGATCATTTATTTATGTTAATATGGATATTTATTTATTTCAGTATGGATATTTATATAGTATTGGCTATTTTGAGGTATAATCCCATATTATGTCATTTTTTTTGTTGCTCAAATGTTTCTAGCTTTGGCCATTGGGAGCACTTTCAGTTGCTTTTTGTGTCCCTTTGACACATCCCTATCAATATGCAGTTTATTTTTCTGCTTTTGAGCACTTCCTTACTTTCTGGCACTACAAAATATTTCAGATCCATCTTGTATATGTCCTGCCTCAACCCTAGAATCAGCCATTTTCCCAATTTTCATCGGAGGATGGTATGAGAAACCAATATCTGGGTGCTAGGTGTGCTCATTACTACTGAAGTATTATTCTTTATAGACACTGTCAGCTGGCATTTAAAGGAATGTTGAGTATGATATGTGTATGCTAATCCATGTATATGTAAATATCCACAAAAAGTTCTATATGTAACCATCTATATCTTTATTAAGCTAAACATGAGTTCATGTCTCCAACTCTCATCCATCACCACGTGGAACATTCTAGCCTCCTCCCCATCTAAACTCCCCACCAACGATGAGAAACCTCCTCCTACCATCTGCCCTCCATTTACTTAATTGTACAATTCCACTATGCATGTATAATGGTTCCATAATTATTAGTTCATACCCCCATGGAAAATAATTGTATCAACTAGGGTACATTGCTTATGTACAGATCCATCTGCTTTTCGTCTTTGACTCCATTCATTCCCAAAGTTACTTAGGCCAATACCTTATTCCTATCATGCTTCAGTGATGTTTCACACAGTTGTAACATATTTAGATTCATCAGTCATATTCTGCATTACACTGTGGGATCCTCTAACTTCTTAAATAATCTTTAAAAAAGTTTGTGTATATTAAGGTTTAATCTTTGTGCAGTATAGATCTATAGATTTTGGCAAATGCTTAATGTCTTATATTCAACATTATTGTATTATATAGTAAAATTTCATCACCATACAAAGTTTTCTGTGTTTCACCATTTATCTTTCAACACCCACCTCTGCTGAGCCTCTGACAACCACTGATCTGTTTACCCCTTATATAGTTTTACCTTTGCCAGAACGTCATATAATTGAAATCACAGAGTATGTAGCTTTTTAAGACTGGCTTGTTTTACTTATCAATATGCATTTGAGTCATTCTTTTCTTTTTTCTTTGCTTCCTAGCTTACTCCTTTTAATTGTAGAATAATAGTGCATCGAATGGATGTACCTCACTTTGTTCATCCATTCACCTATTGAAATACATCTTGGTTACATCTAGTACTTGGAACTTATAAATAAAGCTGCTTTAAGTATTCACATGCATTTTTAGTGGGCATAAGTTTTTATGTCAGTTGGATAAAATACCTAGTAGTGTGATTGCTAGATCATATGGTAAGACAAGGCTTGATTTTTATAAAGAACATACCAAACAGTCACCTGCAATGGATGTATCATTTAGCAATTGTGCCAACAAAGAAATGAGATTTCGATGAGATACCACATTCTTGCCAGCATTTGGTGTCGTCAGTTTTGGGATTTGAACATTGTAATGAATGGGTAGTGGTACATTACTGTTCTTTTAATTGGCACTTCTCTAATGACAGATGATATTCATCTGACATTACCTGACTTTTCATAATAAGCATCTTTTCATAATAATCTTATTTGTCATCTGTATATCTTCTTTGAAGAAGTGTCTATTCAGAATTTTACCTATTCTTTTAATTTGATTATTTGTTTTGTTATTGTTGAGGTTTAAGGATTCTTTGTATATTTTTCAGATATATGTTTTGTCAATATTTTATCCCAGACTATGGCTTGTATTTTCATTCTCTTAACAATATCTTTTGCAGAAAGGAAAATTCTAATAAAGTTTAACATTTTTTAAAATTTCATGGCATTGAATTTTAAAACTTATCTCCAAACTTAAGGTGACACAGATTTTCTCTTTCATTTTTTTCTAGAGGATCTATAGTATTATATTTTATATTATATTTAGGCCTATGTTACATTTTGAGCTAAGTTTTTGGAAAGGTGCTCTCTATTCTGTTCCACTGATCTATATATCTATCCTTTCACTAATTCCATTCTGTCTTGATTTCTAGAGCATTAGAGTAAGTCTTGAAGTCAGGTAATGTCAGTCCTGAAATGGTATTTTTCTTCTTTGGTATTGTGTTGACTATTTTGGGTCTTTTGCCTTTCCATATAAACTTGAGAGTCAATTTACCAATAGCTACAAAATAACTCATTAGGATTTTTATTGTGGTTGTGTTGAATCTATAGATCAAATTGGAAAAATTGAGATCTCAATTTTGAGTCTACAAATCCATGGATGTGGAAAAATTTTCCATTTATCTAGATCATCTTTGATATATTTCCTCATAATTTTTTAGTTTTCTGCATTACATCCTATACATTCTTTGTTAGAATTATACCTAAATATTTCTTTGTGAGGTATTTTGGTGTTACATAAATAGTATTAAATTTAAAAAATTCAAATTACAAATGTTATTGTGCATATATAGGAAAACAATTAATATTTGTATATTAACCTTGTATCCTGAAACTTTGCTATAATCACTTATAAGTTCCAGGAGTTTTGTTTTTATTTTTCCCTTTGTGATTTTTTTACATAGAAAATCATGTCTTCTGCAAAGACAGTCCTATTTATTCCTTCCAAATCTATATAGCTTTTATTGCATTTTCTTGCTTTATTGCACTAGCTAGAAATTCCTATCAGATGTTGAATATGAATGGTGAGAGGGGATATCCTCTCCGTGAGATTGGACAACTGTCCAATCTCAGGGGAAATATTTTATATCTTCACCATTAAGTATAGTGTTAAATGTAGGTATTTTAGATGTTCTTTATCAAGTTGAGGAAGTTCCCTCTATCCCTAGTATGCAGAGATATTTTATAAAATGTGTTTTTCAAATGCTTTATCTGTATCAATTGGTATAATCATAGGAGTTTTCTTTCTTAGCTTATTATTGTGGTAAATTACATTAATTGATTGATTTTCAAAATTTGAAAGATTTATATACATGAAAAAAATTCCATTTTGTTGTGGAATATATTTCTTTTTAAACATTTTTAGACTTGATTTGTTAATATTGTTTTGGAAATATTTACATTGGTGTTCATGAGAGATAGTGGTTTTAGTTTTCCTTTCATATAATGTCTTCATCTGGTTTTAGTATTAAAATATGGCTGGACTCAGAGAATAAATTAGGAAGTACTCCATCTACTTCTATTTCCTTGAAGTTTTTGAATAAAATTGATAATATGCATCTAATATATGCATTTAATGCTATTCATTTTCCTCTAAACACTAAATTACTTGCAGTCCACAAATTTTGATTGGTTGTATTTTCATATTCATTTAAAATGTATTTTAAATTTCAGTTGAGACTTCTTCTTTGGCCCATTTGTTTTTCAGAAGTATATTGTTTAATCTCCAAAAATTTTGTATTTTTTCATCTATCTTCTTATTATCATATCTACTTTAATTTCATTGTGATATGGGACAGGTTTTATATGATTTTTATTATTTTAAATTGATTAAAGTATGCTTTATGCCCTAGAATGTGACTGCTTTTGGTGAGCACTCCATGTAAGCATGAAGATATGTAATCTAATGTTGTTGGATGGAGTATTCTATAACTACCAATTAAATCAAGCTGATTGATACTGTTGTTCAAATATACTCTCAGTAATACATTGCCTTCTTGAACTATCAGTTATTGAAAGAAGGGTATTGAAGTTTCTAACTATAACGACAGATTTGTATATTTCTTCTTGCAGTTCTAGAAGATTTTGTGTCATATATTTTGACACTTTGTTTTCAGGTGCAAACATGTTAAGGATTGCCATGTCTTCTAGAATAACTTACCCTTTATCATTGTATTTTGTCCCTATTATCCTTGGTTCTTTTTTTTAAAATTAATTAATTAATTTATTTGTTTATTTTTAGCTGTGCTGGGTCTTTGTTTCTGTGCAAGGGCTTTCTCTAGTTACGGCGAGCAGGGGCCACTCTTCATCGCGGTGCACGGGCCTCTCACTGTCACGGCCTCTCTTGTTGCGGAGCACAGGCTCCAGACGCGCAGGCTCAGTAGTTGTGGTTCACGGGCCCAGTTGCTCTGCGGCATGTGGGATCTTCCCAGACCAGGGCTCGAACCCGTGTCCTCTGCATTGGCAGGCAGATTCTCAACCACTGCACCACCAAGGAAGCCCATATCCTTGGTTCTTTAACTTATTCTGAAGTCTGTTTTGTTTTTAATATAACCACTTCAGTTATTATTTATTTATTTATTTTATTAGTGTTAATATGTTATATCTTTCACCATCTCTGTAACCTGACTATTTATAAATTTATAGGTGTTTTTTAGTCAACAATATATATTTGGGTATTTTTATTTGAATTCACTCTGATAGTCTCTGTCTTTTAATTGGTGCATTTAGACAATTCACATTAAAAGTGATTATTTGTATACTTGGATTGTACCTACCATGTTTGCAACTGTTTTCTGTTCACTGAACTTGTTCTTTTTTCTTCTTTTTTTTCCTGCTGTTCTCTGGGGATGTGAAATGCATCTCCAAATGCCTGCCACACCTGTCTTGACTTTCTTCTTTCTCTGAGGTTTTAGTGCCCAAAATTCTCACTACCTATGTATCTCTTTATTCCTTCAAACAATTACGACAAATAAACAATCAAAAAAAATTTTTAGTAGGCAGGTGACCTCTAACCATCTAATCCACCATTAGACAACATCAGTTATCTTTAAACGATGTGATGGCAGATTTTTTTAATTTTGTTTTTTATAATACATATATTTACCAATTTTCATAATGATACATTTATTTTATGGAATTTATTAAAATGAAAAATTTTATCTATAAAAATAATATTTAGGGAACATTTGGTTTCAGCTTTGTCATGAAAAGAACTGAGAAATCATCACTCCTGTCCTTATAACAAGAAAAATACAGAACAAACTAAAAATCAATGAATTTTCTTGGATCCATCAGAGACAGAAGTTGCAGGGTGAACCACCACCTTCAAACCTGGAGAGACAGGCAAATACAGATAGTCACAACTGAGATAATCTTACCTAGATTAAAACTGGTAGGAACATATAAATAATAATTTTTGCAAAGTCGTGGAGGCTGAGTGTGGATTACTATGGTAGTAAGAAACCACTGCTAACAGAAGTTTAGAACATTCTGCACAATTTTATGGGTCTTATCTCCATAAACCTCACAAGGCTCCCACAGTAAATAACAAGGAAAAAATTGCCTCAGTTCTCTTAACAAGGTATAGGTGAAATAAACGGTAGAAATGTTTTAAGTGATGGCTGAGAAAAAAATGAGAAACTCTGTTATAAGATACAATATTTACACCAACACTGACATATAGTAGTTTTACTTGATTGGAGAGTTAGGCCAGCTGTAAATATATGTTGCAAAATCCAGGGCAATCACTAAAAAAAAAAAATATTTAAAGACAGGAAATTGATACACTAATAAGTGAGAGAAAATGGAATCAAATACAGTTCTCAATTAAAACCAGAGAACAGCAGGAATAAAAAAAGGAAAAGAAGAAAAAAGAAGCAAAGAACAAGTTCAGTGAACAGAAAACAGTTACAAACATGTTAGATACAATCCAAGTACATGAATAATTAATTTTAATGAGAATTGTCTAAATGCACCAATCAAAAGACAGAGGTTGTTAGAATGAACTCAAATAAAAATACCAAACTATATCTTGTTGACTAAAAAACACCTATAAATTTATAAATAATCAGGTTAAAGAGATGGTGAAAGATATAACATATTAACACTAATAAAATAAATAAATAACAACTGGAGTGGTTATATTAAAAACAAAACAGACTTCAGAATAAGTTAAAGAACAAGGATAATAGGGACAAAATACAATGTTAAAGGGTAAATTATTCTAGAAGACATGGCAATCCTTAATATGTTTGTACCTGAAAACAAAGTGTCAAAATATATGACACAAAAACTGACAGAACTGCAAGAAGAAATATACAAATCTGTCATTATAGTTAGAAATTTCACAGGGAATTGTCAATTATAAAATTGGTAGTTAGAGGCTGATAAGCTAAATATCAGTAGATATCTCTGAGATGGTGAATGATAGAGACTTCCTGAGTGGGGAATATCCCATTAAATGCCATAGACTGTCAAATAAGATGTCACAGGAATATAAAAATATGGTAAGGATAAAAAGAAAATAAACCAAAACTCAGAAATACTAATGAATGAATGGTCTCAACCCTTTATATTGGACTGAATGATTTTCTCCTACTCTAACTGTCTGTCAGAAGCCAAAGCACCACTCCAAATTTTAGTACATGTCTAGAATTCCATTGAAATTAATCAGGAATAAAGAAAGAAAAACTTGACTGCAAACCTGGGAAAACAAAAAAACATAGATACAGACACAAAAGAATTCCAAATAATAGAGGCATCAGATATATACCAGAATGATTTTGATTACTTTTTTAAGAAATTAAAAGTCAAGAGGAAGAATTTCAGTAAATAATTGAAAAATATTTTGAAAAGGAATATTTGTAATTGAAGCAGTGCAATGCTAATATTAAAAACACAACGTATGGACAACATTGCAAATTAGACACAATAGAAGAAAGAATTATGAATCTAGAAGACCAGACAGTAGCAAATATACAGATTAAAGTATAGACAGAAAAAAAAGAGAGCACTGAAATGATATGTCTATGTCATATGATATGTCATATGCAATAGTCTAATATAAATGTAGTTTGAGTTTTAGTAGGAGAAGAAAGAGAGACAATTTTTGAAGATACAGTCAGCCCTTCATATCCACAGATGTGAACCCACAGATTGGAGGGCCAGGTGTTCTATGCTGTTTTACAACAGGGACTTGAGCATCTGCAGTTTCTGGTATCCATGGGGGATCCTGGAACCAATTCCCCACCAATACTGAGGGATGACTATATAATGGTGAAGGATTTTTCAATGACATCAAAGGACATCAAAACATCAGGAAGCAATACTGACAAATACTTGGATAAATACATCCCTAATTATAACAGAGTAAAGCTTAAGAGATTAGATTTAAAGCCTAATATTGAGTAATTCTCTTATGGACTAAATGTATTATGAAAAGGATAACACAGATTGAGCAATTGCATTAAAAAATCAGTTATATATTGCTTACAAGAAATGTACTTTAAAATAAGGAACTGGGAGTGTTAAGAGTAAAAAAATATAAAATGATACATCATGAAAGCACTGTCTAAAAATTAAATCTGGTGGAACTATACTAATATCAGGTAAAGCAGATTTTAAAATCAAGATCACCACTAAAGACAAAGGACAATTCATATGTGTGTGTGTGTGTGTGTGTGTGTGTGTGTGTGTATATATATATAACTTTCTGTATTTATTCATTAGTCTGTGGACAATTAGGCTGCTTCCATGTCTTGGCTATTGTAACTAATGCTGCCATGAACATGGAAGTATATGTATCTTTTCAAATAAGTATTATCTTTTCCTTTGGATACATACCCAGAAGTGGAATTGCAGGATCATATGGTAGTTCTATTTTCAATTTTTTGAGGAACTTCTATAATGTTTTCTATAGTGGCTGCACTAATTTACATTTTAGCCAACAGTGCACAAGCGTTACCATTTCTCCATATCCTCGGGAACACTTCTTATTTCTTTTCTTTTTTATAATAGCCATTCAAACAGGTGTGAGGTGCTATCTCAGTGCGTTATTTTCTTCCAGTTTTATTGCAATATAGTTGATATACAGCACTGTATAATTTTGCTTTATAACATAATGATTTGACTTACATACATCATGAAATGATTATCACAATAAGTTTAGTGAGTATCTATCATGGGATATAGATACAAAATTTGTTTTTAAACTTTTATTCTAGTGTTGTACATAAATCCACCACAATTACAATATTAGAGAATCTGACATTGGCTATATATTTATCATTACCAGTGAGTTTTTCACGTTCCTATAGTTTGTGATGTTAATTAATATTCTATTTCCATTTGAAGAATGTCTTTTAGTATTTCTTGTAAGGCAGTTTTAGTTGTGGCATAGTTCCTCAACTTTTGTTATTTTGGGGGAAAGTTTTTAGCTTCCTTTATTTGTGAAGGAGAGTTTTGCCAGTTATAGTATCCTTGGTTGAAAGTTTTTGTTTTTTTCAGTATTTTGAATATGGCATCCTGCTTTCTCCCACAGAGCAAAGTTTCTGTTGAGAAATCAGCTCACTTTGTTGTACACCTGAAACTAACACAACATTGTTAATCAACTATACTCCAATACAAAATAAAAAGTAAAAAAAACTGTATCCTATACTTAAAAAAAAAAAAAAGAAAGAAAGAAATCCACTGATAGTCTTGTGGGAGTTTCCTTGTATGTGATTGAGCTGCTTTTATCTAGCTGCTTTCAAAATTCTTTCTTTGTTTTTGACATTTGACAACTTAGTTATCATTTGTCTCAGTGTAGCCTTTTGGGGTTCAACCTACTTGATGTTCTATGGGGCTCATGAATTGTCATAGCCATCTAACTCACCGCATTGGGGGAATTTTAGACATTATTTCTTTAAAGAGACTCTATCCATTTCTCTTTCTCTTCTCTTTCTGGGATTCCTATAATGCAAGTTGTTTTTTTCTTAAATATGTCTCACTAGCCCATTAGAGTTGGCTTTCCTCTCTCTTTGCTTTTTTTTTTTTTTTTTTTTTTTTTGCTGCTCTGACTTGATATTTTCATGTTAACTACATTTTAATCTAATGATTTGTTCTTCTACTTGGTCCAGTCTGCTCTTAAAGCTCTCTGTTGAATTCTTCAGTTTAGTCATTGTATTCTCCAGCTCTATGATTTTTGTTTTCTTTTTTTTTTCACACTGGTTTTCTAATGTTGTTTAGTTGTCTGTGTGTTCTTGTTCACTCAACTTGTTTAAAAGGATTATTCTGAGTTATTATTTGTCACACAGTTCATAGGTCTTCATTTCTTTTGAGTCACTTATTTTAAGTTGATTAGTTTTTTTTGGTGGTGTCTGATTCTTTGTGATCCTTATATCCTTGCATTGATGTCTGCACATTTGAGTAATTGGTCACCGTTTCCAGGATTTAAAGATTCTCTTTTACAGAGACAGTCTTTTACCAGTCAGCTCAGTTTGGGATTCTGGACAGTTTAGTTGGTAGCATTGTTAGGCAGTCAGGGATTTCTGGAGTTGTTTCTACTTGGGTGAAACCAATCCCTATACTGTGAGGTTGGAGGTGACACTAGCTGGGCCCCATGGTTTGCTGGACATGCTGGATGGGCTCCCCATTCATGTGGGACTGCTGACTGTGCTCTGAGGTCATGTGGGACCACTACCTGGGCTCTGAAATTACCTCTGTTAGGTGAAGTTGTTGACTCTGTTACTTGACATGGCAGTACCACTGATTGGACTCTTCAGTTGGGCAGGGCTATGGGCTTTGCTCCACAATCACTTATGGCTGTGTGGAATTTCACACTGTGATCCTCGACCAGACAGTACCCCTAGCTGCACTCTGTGTTCAGGGGGGTTTGTAGGTAAGGCTTCTTGGTCAGACAGATACTGAGGCTGTTCTATATAATAAGGCAGGAACACAGAGAGTGTCCCAGATTTGGGCGGGTATGCAAGCTGGTCTTCAATATCAGGTAGTCCCTAGCTCAGCTGTTGGGCAAGATCAAGATCGCTGGCTGTGTTCTTTCATTGGGAGGGCCTCCTAGCTGTATCCCACAGTTGAGTGGGGCTATAGAATGTACACTTTGGTTGAGCAGGGTTACTGTCTGAGCTGCCTCATTGGGTGGGGCTACATGCTCTGTTCCATGACTGGACTGGGTCTCTGACTGGAAGAGGCCTCAGGCTACACTTAGCCATCAGGCAAGGCCACAGACTGAGTTCTACTGTGGGGCAGGCCTGCAGACTGGGCTGGGTGTACTGCTAGTTAGGCTCTAAAGCTGCCCAGGGTCACTGTTAAGGTTCCTATGTTATGTGGGGCCAGAGGCTACACTTCACAGTTAGGCAGAACTGCTGGTTTGGATCCATGTCCAGGCATGGCCGTAGAATGAGTTCCACAGCTGCCTGGATTCTCTGGTCAGGCTTTCTGGATGGGTGGGTCTGGAAGCTATAATCAGCAGTTATGTGAGGCTTCACAATTTCTCCCCTGCCTAAGCAGGACTGTAGAACATGCTGATGGCCAGTATGGCTCACTGGCTGATTACCCAAGTCAGGCAGAACTACCCACCGAGCTCCCTGGACAGACAAGGCTACCAGCTCTGCTCTGCAGATGGTCAGAACTGTTGGCTGGGCTCTCTCCTTGGGTGCCACTGCAAGCATAGCTGAAAGAGAGCTATGTAGCTACTTGGGTTCCCTGGTTAGGCTTCCTGGTCGGGCAGCAATGGACTGGGGGCTATATTCAACAGTAAGTGGGGCTTCAAATTTAGTTTCCTGCCTGGAGAGAGCCATAAAATGAGCCCCATGGCTTGCACAGCTGCTGGCTGGTAACATAAACCAGGCAAAACTTCCCACAGAGCACCCCGGCTATCAGGGCCACAAACAGCTTAGCAGATGGGAAGGGACACTGGCTGGGATTTCCACTAGGGCACAGTGGAAATGATGTAGAATGAATTTTGCCAAGATCTGAGACATAATTGCTGTAAGCCCCACCCCCTTCTCTGCCTGCAGTCTCTATCTGATCCTCAGGTGTTAAGCTCTGCAGATTTCCCCAGTGATCCCTGTGAGGCGAGACCCAAGTGGGCCTCCTGGGAAGCACCCTGTAATAATAGGGGGGCTGGATGTCCATTTTGGGCTCATTCTTTCCAACTGGAAAAACTGTAGGGCCAAGGGGGCCCTCTCAGTGTGGCACTCTACTGGCCTGGGGAACGGAGATGTAGTCAGAGTGTAGCCACTCCTCTTTCTCTCCTAGTGAGGTCCTTCTTGGTCTCTGCAGTCTAAGGTTTGCTTCAGCCTCACCCCTGGTTTCTGGGATTTTCACAATGGTGTTTTGTCTGTGAATAGTTGCTAGTTGTTCTTGTGAAGGGGACTGAGAGCGACTGAAGTGGGAACAACCTACGTTGCCATATTGATGATGTCTCAACTGCTTTTTAACATTACCCCTACACTTAGTGATACCTAATATTGGCTCCCAGCTGTCTGGTGCTGCCTTCCAGGACAGTATCAACACTCTTCACTTTGCTTTTATACTTTTTGCTTCCTGTGCTCCATACCCAGATAGCCAAGAAGGGTCAACCCACTAGTATTCACATGTTTTCTCAGATTAACTAATCAGGCAGTAAATAGGACCCTGAGTGAAGGGAACATCAGATTGGTCAGGTTTGAGTAAAACAAACAACACACAAGCAAATAAAAAAGCAAAATACTTTCATCTTTGCAAAACGATAACTACTGCCTCGTGGGATATAGCAATGAATAAAATTATATCACTACATTTTGGGGGTTTTTAATTTTGGGAACCTTACTCCAGAGAAAAAGATTGAAAATGCTAAAGTGCCACACATTTAATGCAATACTATTTGGAATAGTGTGTTTTCTGCTGAAGAAATCTTATCTACATTTCAGAGAAAAATTAACATAATTTCAGATATTGATCAAATCTATTGCAAAGTTTGTAATTTACTGATGTCAATGTACTTATAAATGGCACCAATTTAACTTGACTGATTTGTTTAAAGGTAAAGGGTAAGGGATCTATGGATCCTATGGGATCTATCTAAGGGTAAATCTATGGAGCCAAGTGAGTTGGCTGCTTTCTTGTATGACAGGAGTGTCTATGTGATCTCTGTTCCTTTCCCTTCTGGAAAATTAATTTTCTTTGATCGATTCTGGGTCAACTGATAGTGGATAGCTTCGGCAGGTGCTAATACAGAAAGGTTACCAGGTGGGAACTGAGACTCCATCCAGGAAATGCATATCTATATCAGGGATGTAATTGACTAACTCTAAGCAACAAGGGAACTGTGTAACTTGAAATTGTAGAAAATGGTAATAGACACTAAAATTGAGTAGGAAGTAACTGTGCCCGTTAAAAACTGTACAAAGTACAATCTTTGCACAACTATAAAACAGTTATAGTATGGAGAAATTTGTGAATAAATTTTTGGTCTAGACAAAAATCTCTTAAGGGCTCATACACTTTTAAATTGTATAGTGCTTTATATTTTACAAAGAATATTTAATTCTCAGAAAACCTTGTTTAATAAGATAGGTTACATTTTATTGTCACTATAATGGATAGGGAAATCAAAACTCCGTGAAATAATTTTGGTGTTTAAGCCACAGAATAGGTGTATGGTTGATCTGGGAACTGGACTTAGATCTTTAATTTCAGGGATCTTTTCAGAATTTTCTGAGTCTTGGAAGACATGGAGAGTAGGGTCTAAGGAGAAGCAGCCAGAAAGGCCTTGAAGTGCAGAATTCTTAATCGCAAACCTCCATGTTAGCTATTATAATTAATAAAATAAATTTGCAGGATTCAGAAACCAATTTGAAGACAATATTTTTGCTTATAAAATACTTAAGATAAACTGGAAAAGCAAGCAAAAACATCTATTGGTGGTAAATACAGCTGCCTTTGTTTTTAACAGAAAAGCAAGTAGATGCTGATAGAGGTAAAACAAATTTCTCAAGATCTTTAGTGGGTAAGAACCAGAATTTGAGTCAGTCTGATTCTAGGTATTGAACTTTTGCAAACTATGCAATTTTTACTATCATTCAATTTTTCTTGTGTTTCTTTTCTCAGTCTGTAAAATGAGAGGGTAATATGGGTGAAGGTTTTTGTTTGACATGTGACCAGAGGATGCCACTGACATTTACTTCCCAGAGGCCAGGGAAATTCTGGCCCAGTTGATTTCAAAAGTCCCTTCTTGGCTCTAGCTATCTATGACTGAATTGGTTTTTAATATAATATTTGAAAACAATAGATATCCAAAAAGTATCTGCAAAATAGAAAATGTGAAGTTCAGTGAAATATCTTGTTTTGTTAAGCAAATGAATTTACAGTCATATTTGAGAAAATTTCTTAGGTTTCAATTTCTAAGGGATTGCTAGTACATTTCTGATTAATTTTTACTTAAGTTCTCTACTATGGACATATTAGAACTGCTTCTTACCCCAACAAGCTTCATTATACTACCTTTTAAAAAACTGGTCGTTTTGTTTTTGTTTCTCTTTTTGTTTTTCTTTTTAATCAGCAGGTCGTGTGAATGAGGTGCTTGTAAGTTCAGAGGTTACAAGTGTCCTCAGACCTGCTAGAAGTTGACATGAGGTTTACAAAGGATCTTTAACTTTTTTCAACCAGGCCAGACAGGGAATATGGAAACTAATGTCTCCCACTCTGTGATCAGCCTCCTGTAGCAATTTGCATCCCTGTTAACATTGAATGGAATAGTTGGCATCTCCTATTTAAAAGGGTCAACAAAGTCTGAGAAATACTGAACACAGAGAACTGCCAATAGGCAGGGCTTGTCTCCTTAACTTCTTCAAGTAACTGGTATAAACCATCATATGGGTTTTCCAAATGACATTGAAGTTATTCCCTGGGAGTTTTCTCCTCTTTTACAGGTAACCAGATGATGCATTATATATATAGTAAACCCATTTCCACACTACATTAGGAATGTATCAAAGCAAACCAAATATCTTCTCAACCAAAATGAAAGAATCTAGAAGAGATTTCATGGCTGTTCCTTGCTTTCTGTCTCACATAATGATTTATAGTAATGTGTCGGTATTTCCTTGAGCTCTTATTAAATTTATGCGATATATTTTTTGCTTATTTTCTACCCTAGAAAACAACAAAATACTTTCATCTTTGCAAAGCGATAACTACTGCCTTGCTGGATATAGCAATGAATCAAATTATATCACTACATTTTGGGGGTTTTTAATTTTGGGAACCTTACTCCAGAGAAAAAGATTGAAAATGCTAAAGTGCCACACATTTAAATGCAATATTATTTGGAATAGTGTGTTTTCTGCTGAAGAAATCTTATCTACATTTCAGAGAAAAATTAACATAATTTCAGATATTGATCAAATCTATTGCAAAGTTTGTAATTTACTGATGTCAATGTACTTATAAATGACACCAAATTAACTTGAGTGATTTGTTTAAAGGTAAAGGGTAAGTAAGGGAAGAAGAAATCTATGGAGCCAAGTGAGTTGGCTGCTTTCTTGTATGACAGGAGTGTCTATGTGATCTCTGTTCCTTTCCCTTCTGGAAAATTAATTTTCTTTGATCGATTCTGGGTCAACTGATAGTGGATAGCTTCGGCAGGTGCTAATACAGAAAGCTTACTGTGGAAGATATTTACCACAAGTGGGGTCGCTGTAAGCAGAGGAAGCATGAAGCCCCTCTTGCTTCCACTTCTAGAGCACAGCCACTTCCTCTTTCTTTTCTCCCTGTCTCACTCCTGGTGCCGTTTTTTTGTCTTCAGACTTTCATGTAGGAGAAAACTTAGGTAATTATACGTGTATAATTACTATTTTGGTGAAAGCATTGGGACTCTATGGCAGTAGTAGGCAAAAAACAGCTCAGGGGTCAAATATAGCCCACTGCCTCTTTTTGTATGGCTCAGGAGCTAAGAACTGATTTTACAAATGAACATCTGTAGTCAATTTGTTAATAGGGAACATTAATTTGTAAGCTCATTTGGTGAAATGTTATCCTCCCAAAATAATTCCATTCTACTCATTTGCAGTCATATATTAGCAAAAAAAATATTATATTTTTAATTCATTAGTAACAGTTTGGTGCTTTAACTGTTGTTATAAACACCTACATAATAACCTCAATTTCTTTTTCCCTTGGCCTCCAAAGCCTAAAATATTTACTATTTGGCCTTTTACATAAAAAATTAGTTGATCCCTGCTCTAGAGGTCAGACAAAGTCTCCGTTTACCTTGCAAATGCACTGTGACAGCCACTTACTCCTCAATACTTTGCATGATTTATCTTGGGCATGTTGCAGAATTTCTCTAGTTGTTTAGATAATTTAAAAGTGCTTTTAACCCAAGAATTGCCTTATTCAGAATTTAAAATATTTCTTTCCATAGAAAAGTCAGAAACTCAGAACTTCATTTAAAGTTTCCCCGACTTCTCCCTCAGCTTGGGTCTGTATCAGGATGTTTGGGGGTGGCTTATAATTGTGTCTTTCCCTATTTCTCTGTCTATGAAGTTCCTCTTCCAATCTCTCCCATTCACTAGGTGGTCAGGCTTCTGTGGGTTTAAGAGGGGAACGACAGAGAGATAAGGCAGACAATGCCTTGTGTGAGACTGGCATTCTTTGAACTAGCTTTGTTCCCTGGTCTTTGGCCATTGCTTAAAGCTGACTGTCTCAGAATGCTTCTCTGGATCTCTTGGCGATCTGCTCTTGACCACCCCCTACTGGAGTAGCCTAGAATTGCCAAGTTCTATTCTTTTGGTTGGCCACTTGTTACCTCCCCTCAGTCTCTAACTAACTGGTCTCACTCCTGGTAGTAAACACTCTTAGGCTGCCTCTGGCTGACATTCCTACCCTATCTGGCCCTCTAGAAACAAAACTATGACCTGTTTTCAGTGACAACGCAGTTATTTTCCTCAAACAATCTTACAACCTGCTTCCACAAGCCACAGCAGGCAGACTTGCAATCACAGATCATTTTTCCTTTTCCTTTTATCATTTTTAGTACTCAAATCAGATAGCAGTCTACTTAAGGAAAGCATATTGTGCTCCCTAAGAAATGTCCTTGAAGCTCTTCTCACTAAGGTTGATATGAGGGAAAGTAAATCCTTACCTTTTCTGTGGGAGGAGGAGTCTCCCTACACACTAAGGACTCTCTCCCTCAAAAAAGCCCTCCTTTTCCAGCTACTTTAACCCTAATAATTTATGCTCTTGAGCTGGGAATTATGCTAATTGTTACTAAAGGGATTTTAGGCTAACTACTTTCCAAGGCAACTATCACCTTAGAACTATATAAGTATTCACTGTTATTTGTCATTTGTGGAATTCATTTGAAACTCACACAAAATAGAATTCCATTTTTAACGTCCACTTGCATCAGGAACTCAATGAATACTACATACTGGCAGTTAATATTTTTAAAAAATTTCCAGTAAAAAGCAACAAAGAAATAGACTATTAATACTAGATTTTGAAGCTTCTAAGCATGATATAAGTTGAGTTCATGGAACATGACATTTCTTATGTTCTTCGCTGTCCCCATCTTTACCAAATATATTAAAAAATCAATTGCTTTGTTTCTTACGAATGAAACTGGTCCTATTTGTGGATAAACAGACCTTTAAGGCAAAGAAAAACCTGATGACAAGGACCTAAATGCAAACCCATAGTTTAAGAAAATTTGTATGTAGGGTTTCTAGATAAAATATAGGACAGCTAGTTCATCTTTAATTTCAGATAAACAAAATTTAATTTTTGCTATAACTATGTCCCATGCAATTTGGAGGACATATACTAAAAATGTTTATATGAAATTCAAGTTTAACTTGGCATTCTGTATTTTTATTTCCTGGCAATCCTACTTAGATGCTTATATACTAAGTATTCACCTCTCCATTTTGGGATTCAGAAAAGTTAAAAAATGGCAGGTCTACTGTCCTGTTTAGCTAAACCTGGTCAGAATCCTTATCTCATAGTTCATTAGCAGCACATTTCCGTTCTTTAAATCAGCATAACCAATTAAGACAGTTCTTACCACGATCTTATACAACTACTTGAGGGATTTGGGAGCTGAGAGGAGATATGTTAGCATCTGTACTTTCAAAGTGAAATGATCTTAAAAACAAGAATGAGTTACAGGAGTGAAGAAATTAAATGTGTGGCTGCATATTAACTGAATAGACCCATTACTGAGCAGTCTCAGCTAAGTGTGATCTGACCCTGGAATAGTTTTATTATTATTTTTATAATCACCACCTTTGATGATCCTCTGTGGTAGGGCTCTCATGGCACAGGGGAGAAGACAGGTTACAGTTGACCCTAAAATCTGGAATAATTTTCATCAAGTTGTGGGCCCAAGCACAAATTGTAGGTGACCAATCCACTCAACATACGGCTACCTAGTAACTTATATTCTTTGTTTTGTTTTCCTCCACACTCCCTATATATTTCTTCATTTTCCCACATTGATGTCAGATCTGTGCTTAACTGCCTCAAGGAAGAGCTGAAAGCACAAATAACAGGCTACTATCCAAGCTTTCTTTTCAAAAGCCTTTAGCAACAAAAAGAATGTGACAGAAGACAGAAATATGATAACTTAAGAAAAAGAAAATTAAGAGAGCAAGCTTATCTCAGGATTGCAAAAAACTGTTCCAGACTGAGGCCACAGTCCCCCTAGCCCAGAGCCTTGAGGTGCTGACAGATCTTCTGTCTACATGGCTGTTTTTCCCACGCTTTCTCTGGGGTCTCCTGTCCCTGCTGTAACAGGTCCCGTGGTAAGACAGCAGCTCTGGCCCCAGGGGAACATACTGTGCCATGGGAAATTTAAAATCTATGTCCTCCTACCTCCAGACTTGCTAGATGACCACGCTCATGACCACCCATGACCCACCTCTCTACTCCCAACCACTCTCTGAATTTCATGTTGGTTTTCCTGGTAGGCTTTCCAGTTGGAATGACAATGGATTGACTAGACAACAGAAGATCTCTGGTATTTCCAGGAATGTTACTTAACACTCATTACCTGTGAGTGAAAGGATAGCATCTTGTTTCTGGACCTGTAAAGGTGAGAAGAAGCTCCTGTACTTCACCTGGGATGGATTTGCGCATGCATCCCAGCTTACTTTAGTTTGAGTGCCATGCCTTTTAGCCAGGGACTTCATATATTCCCTTAGAGAATGCAATTACCAGGGAATAACATTTAACTGATTTTTTAAAAGCGTCATATCTTGAGCTTTAACCACTGCACCAGACTCTTACTCTATATAACCTCAATATGGTAATGAAAGGAGGAAATGCTCTGATAATTTGATTAATAGAGGGACAAGGAAGCTGCAATTTGTCCATGGTATCCTCTGATCTTATAGACATCCACCCTCTCCCCTCATCCAACCTCTGAGGGGTTTTCAGTGCCTTGTCTAAAAGGCTTTCCTGAAAATGTGTAGTTCTGCTTAGTTTTTAAATTTTTAAGCAAATTCTCATAGTACACTTTTTCAAAGTGGATTGTACATCTGATGCTGGGTAATTAATTGTTCATTTTTCCTGATGGATCTTTCAGCCTGTTGTTAATCATGTAATTTCCTAACCATCTGTTTTCCTTTATCAACATAAACCTGGATGGGTTGTAGGTGAATAATTCCAGAGCTGGTAGAAGTGTACAAAAATTGACATTATAAACAACTAAAGGCAAATTTTCTGCTCAAAGCTTTTCAGTGATGGAGATTCTATACAACCTTTGCACTTTCCTTCTCTCTCTTCTTCCTTCTTTTTAGTTCTGTTTTGTAGGGGGTATTTCCTTATGCAAGAAATTTTAAAGTCTATATTCTCTATTTTCCAGTTTAAAATGTTTTCCAAGTTTATACTTGGAAAGTTCATTGTCAAGGCACATATTTAAAAACATAACCACATAGTCACCACCTTTATTGAGTATTTAGTTCATGCAGTATTTCTTATATAAGACCTGTTCCGGCTCAAATTCTGTGTGTGTATTGGGATAAAGAGAGGGGATCCAAAATTGGGATACGATACAAGTGCTTTCTCAGTGTGCTTATGTCACTTTTAAATTAATGTCATTTCTTTACTTTGGTGAAGCCCGTATTTTTTCACTTTGCTCTGTCTCATTTCAGTATCCAGCATCCAGTAAGTTTTTAATATTTGAGATTTAGCTGTTCATCCTCACAGAAGTAGTTATGATAAGTTACTCCTGAATGAAAATTAGTTTAATTTTGATCTTTAGAAGTATTAGTGTTTTAGAAGATCACAAAGATAAATTCTAAAGAAAAAAACACCAGAAGTAGGAATTTCAGCTGCTGGTCTTCAATAGCTGTAAACAGGGGAAGAGGTGTTGAGGCACATAAGCTGACTGATATTCCAAGTAAAGAAGCCCTTAAATATTAAGAAAAAAAAAAAAATTACATCCAGTCATACTGTTCAAAGATAGAATTCTTCATTGCTTTGAAATATCTTTTTCTAGTTATAATTTTCTTTTTTAATATATTCTCTACAAACACAAATAATTGCTTATGCTACCAAAAATACTGCTGTACACTGTTTATAATATTCTTGCTTTAATTTATGGTGGTAAAAACCTATATAAGCATCCCTAAAATATAGCTTGGCTTTGCATATTTCTAAAATTTATGCAAATAGATTTATTTTATGTATTATGTTTCTTTTTTAAATAACACACATAAAAGACTAACAAAGTTCATATATTTGGGGAAAGTGTTCAATAACTGTTGGATATTATTATCATTGAACCTATTTCTACAATTTTTTAATAAATACAAGCAAATATGAAAAACACACACACAAATATATTTATTTATTTACTTATTTTTAATAAAACTATGATTTTATTTATTTTTTTAACATCTTTATTGGAGTATAATTGCTTTACAATGGTGTGTTAGCTTCTGCTTTATAACAAAGTGAATCAGTTCTACATATACATATGTTCCCATATCTCTTCCCTCTTGTGTCTCTCTCCCTCTCACCCTCCCTATCCCACCCCACTAAGTGGTCACAAAGCACCGAGCTGATCTCCCTGTGCTATGCACCTGCTTCCCAGTAGCTATCTATTTTACGTTTGGCAGTGTATATATGTCCATGCCACTATCTCACTTTGTCATAGCTTACACTTCCCTGTCCCCATATCCTCAAGTCCATTCTCTAGTAAGTCTGTGTCTTTATTCCTGTCTTGACCCTAGGTTCTTCATGACCATTTTTTTTTTCTTAGATTCCGTATATATGTGTTAGCATACAGTATTTGTTTTTCTCATTCTGACTTACTTCACTCTGTATGACAAACTCTAGGTCCATCAACCTCACTACAAGTAACTCAATTTCGTTTCTTTTTATGGCTGAGTAATATTCCATTGTATATATGTGCCACATCTTCTTTATCCATTCATCTGTTGATAGACACTTAGGTTGCTTCCATGACCTGGCTATTGTAAATAGAGTTGCAATGAATATTTTGGTACATGACTTTTTTTGAATTATGGTTTTCGCAGGGTATGTGCCCAGTAGTGGGATTTCTGGGTCGTATGGTAGTTCTATTTTTAGTTTTTAAAGGCACCTCAATACTGTTCTCCATAGTGGCTGTATCAATTTACATTGCCACCAACAGTGCAGGAGGGTTCCCTTTTCTCCACACCCTCTCCAGCATGTATTGTTTGCAGATTTTTTGTTGATGGCCATTCTGACTGGTGTGAGATGATGTCTCGTTGTAGTTTTGTTTTGCATCTCTCTAATGATTAATGATGATGAGCATTCTTTCATGTGTCTGTTGGCAATCTGTATACCTTCTTTGGAGAAATGTCTGTTTAGGTCTTCTGCCCATTTTTGGATTGGGTTGTTTGTTTTTTTGATATTGAGCTGCATGAGCTGCTGGTAAATTTTGGAGATTAATCCTCTGTCAGTTGCTTCATTTGCAAATATTTTGTCCCATTCTGAGGGTGGTCTTTTCATCTTGTTTATGGTTTCCTTTGCTGTGCAAAAGCTTTTAAGTTTCATTAGGTCCATTTTGGTTATTTTTGTTTTTATTTCCATTACTATAGGAGGTAGGTCAAAAAGGATCTTGCTGTGATTTATGTCATAGAATGTTCTGCCTATGTTTTCTTCTAAGAGTTTGATAGTGTCTGCCCTTACACTTAGGTCTTTAATCCATTTTGAGTTTATTTTTGTGCATGGTGTCAGGGAGTGTTCTAATTTCATACTTTTACATGTAGCTGTCCAATTTTCCCAGCACCACTTATTGAAGAGGCTGTCTTTTCTCCACTGTATATGCTTGCCTCCTTTATCAAAGATAAGGTGACCATATGTGTGTGGGTTTATCTCTGGGCTTTCTATCCTGTTCCATTGATCTATATTTCTGTTTTTGTGCCAGTACCAAACTGTCTTGATTACTGAAGCTGTGTAATATAGTCTGAAGTCAGGGAGCCTGATTCCCCCAGCTCCATTTTTCGTTCTCAAGATTGCTTTGGCTATTCGGGGACTTCTGTGCTTCCACAGAAAATGTGAAATTTTTTGTTCTAGTTCTGTGAAAAATGCCAGTGGTACTTTGATAGGGATTGCATTGAATCTGTAGATTGCTTTGGGTAGTAGAGTCATTTTCACAATGTTGATTCTTCCAATCCAGGAACATGGTATATCTCTCCATCTATTTGTATCATCTTCAATTTCTTTCATCAGTGTCTTATACTTTTCTGCATACAGGTCTTTTGTCTCCTTAGGTAAGTTTATTCCTAGATATTTTATTCTTTTTGTTGCAATGGTAAACAGGAGTGTTTTCTTAATTTCACTTTCAGATTTTTCATCATTAGTGTATAGGAATGTGAGAGATTTCTGTGCATTAATTTTGTATCCTGCTGCATTACCAAATTCATTGATTAGCTCTAGTAGTTTTCTGGTAGCATCTGTAGGATTCTTTATGTATAATATCATGTCATCTGCAAATGGTGACAGCTTTACTTCTTCTCTTCCGATTTGGATTTCTTTTATTTCTTTTTCTTCTCTGATTGTTGTGGCTAAAATTTCCAAAGCTATGTTGAATAATATTGATGAGAGTGGGCAACATTGTCTTATTCCCGACCTTAGTGGAAATGGTTTCACTTTTTCACCGTTGAGGACGATGTTGGCTGTGGGTTTGTCATACAAGGCCTTTAATATGTTGAGGAAAGTTCCCTCTATGCCTACTTTCTGGAGGGTTTTTATCATAAATAGGTGTTGAATTTTGTCGAAAGCTTTCTCTGCATCGATTGAGATGATCAAATGGTTTTTCTCCTTCAATTTGTTAATATGTTGTATCACATTGATTGATTTGCGTATATTGAAGAATCCATGCATTCCTGGGATAAACCCCACTTGATCATAGTGTATGATCCTTTTAATGTGCTGTTGGATTCTGTTTGCTAGTATTTTGTTGAGGATGTTTGCATCTATGTTCATCAGTGATATTCGCCTGTAGTTTTCTTTCTATGTGACATCTTTGCCTGGTTTTGGTATCACGGTGATGGTGGCCTCATAGAATGAGTTTGGGAGTGTTCCTCCCTCTGCTATATTTTGGAAGAGTTTCAGAAGGATAGGTGTTAGCTCTTCTCTAAGTGTTTGATAGAATTCGCCTGTGAAGCCATCTGGTCCTGGGCTTTTGTTTGTTGGAAGATTTTTAATCACAATTTCAATTTCAGTGCTTGTGATTGGTCTGTTTATATTTTCTGTTTCTTCCTGGTTCAGTCTCGGCAGGTTGTGCATTTCTAAGAACTTGTCCATTTCTTACAGGTTGTCCATTTTCTTGGCATAGAGTTGCTTGTAGTAATCTCTCATGATCCTTTGTATTTCTGCAGTGTTAGTTGTTAGTTCTCATTTTTCGTTTCTAATTCTATTGATTTGGGTCTTCTCCCTTTTTTCTTGATGAGTCTGGCTAATGGTTGAACAATTTTCTTTATCTTCTTAAAGAACCAGCTTTTAGTTTTATTGATCTTTGCTATCATTTCCTTCATTTCTTTTTCATTTATTTCTGATCTGATCTTTATGATTTCTTTCCTTCTGCTAACTTTGAGTTTTTTTTGTTCTTCTTTCTCTAATTGCTTTAGGTGTAAGGTTAGGCTGTTTATTTGAGATGTTTCTTGTTTCTTAAGGTAGGATTGTATTGCTATAAACTTCCCTCTTAGAACTGCTTTTGCTGCATCCCATAGGTTTTGGGTCATCGTGTTTTAACTGTCATTTGTTTCTATGTATTTTTTGATTTCCTCTTTGATTTCTTCAGTGATCTCTTGGTTATTAAGTAGTGTGTTGTTTAGCCTCCATGTGTTTGTATTTTTTACAGATTTTTTTCTTGTAATTGATATCTTGTCTCTATAGCATTGTGGTTGGAAGATACTTGATATGATTTCAATTTTCTTAAATTTACCAAGACTTGATTTGTGTCCCAAGATATGATGTATCCTGGAGAATGTTCCATGAGCACTTGAGAAAAATGTGTATTCTGTTGTTTTTGGATGGAATGTCCTGTAAATATCAATTAATTCTGTCTTCTTTAATATATCATTTAAAGCTTGTGTTTCCTTATTTATTTTCATTTTGGATGATCTGCCCATTGGTGAAAGTGGGGTGATAAAGTCCCTTACTATGATTGTGTTACTGTCGATTTCCCCTTTTATGGCTGTTAGTATTTGCCTTATGTATTGAGGTGCTCCTATGTTGGGTGCATAAATATTTACAATTGTTATATCTTCTTCTTGGATTGATCCCTTGATCATTATGTAGTGTCCTTCTTTGTCTCTTGTAATAGTCTTTATTTTAATGTCTATATTGTCTGATATGAGAATTGCTACTCCAGCTTTCTTTTGATTTCCATTTGCATGGAATATATTTTTCCATCCCAACACTTTCAGTCTGTATGTTTCCCTAGGTCTGAAGTGGGTCTATTGTAGACAGCATATATACGGATCTTGTTTTTGTATCCATTCAGCCAGTCTATGTCTTTTGGTTGGAGCATTTAATCCACTTACATTCAAGTAATTATCGATATGTATGTTCCTACTACGATTTTCTTAACTGTTTTGGGTTTGTTATTGTAGGTGTTTTCCTTCTCTTGTGTTTCTTGCCTAGAGAAGTTCCTTCAGCATTTGTTGTAAAGCTGGTTTGGTGGTGCTGAACTCTCTTAGCTTTTGCTTGTCTGTAAAGGTTTTAATTTCTCCATCAAATCTGAATGATATCCTTGCTGGGTAGAGTAATCTTGGTTGTAGGTTTTTCTCCTTCATCACTTTAAATATGTTCTGCCACTCCCTTCTGGCTTGCATAGTTTCTGCTGAAAGATGAGTTGTTCACCTTATGGGGATTCCCTTGTGTGTTATTTGTTATTTCTCCCTTGCTGCTTTTAATATGTTTTCTTTGTATTTAATTTTTGATAGTTTGATTAATATGTGTCTTAGCGTGTTTCTCCTTGGATTTATCCTATATGGGACTCTCTGTGCTTCTTGGACTTGATTAACTATTTCCTTTCCCATAGTAGGGAAGTTTTCAACTATAACCTCTTCAAATATTTTCTCAGTCCCTTTCCTTTTCTGTTCTTCTTTTGGGACCCTTATAATTCGAATGTTGGTGTGTTTAATATTGTCCCAGAGGTCTCTGAGATTGTCCTCAGTTCTTTTCATTCTTTTTTCTTTATTCTGCTCTGCAGTAGTTATTTCCACTATTTTATCTTCCAGGTCACTCATCCATTCTTCTGCCTCAGTTATTCTGCTGTTGTTCCCTTCTAGAGAATTTTTAATTTCGTTTATTGTGTTGTTCATCATTTTTTGTTTGCTCTTTAGTTCTTCTAGGTCCTTGTTAAAAATTTCTTGTGTTTTCTCTATTGTATTTCCAATTTTGGATCATCTTTACTATCATTATTCTGAATTCTTTTTCAGGTAGACTACCTATTTCCTCTTCATTTGTTAGGTCTAGTGGTTTTTTTCCTTGCTCCTCCATCTGCTGTGTGTTTTTCTGTCTTCTCTTTTGGCTTAACTTACTGTGTTTGGGGTCTCCTTTTCACAGACTGCAGGTTCATAGTTCCCATTGTTTTTGGTATCTGTCCCCAGTGACTAAGGTTGGTTCAGTGGGTTGTGTAGGCTTCCTGGTGGAGGGGACTAGTGCCTGTGTTCTGGTGGATGAGGCTGGATCTTGTCTTTCTGCTGGGCAGGTCTACATCTGGTGGTGAGTTTTGGGGTGTTTGTGGCCTTATTATGATTTTAGGCAACCTCTCTGCTAATGGATGTGGTTGTGTCCCTGTCTTGCTAGTTGTTTGGCATAGGGTGTTCAGCACTGTAGCTTGCTGGTTGTTGAGTGATGCTGGGTGTTGGCATTGAGATGAAGATCTCTGGGAGATTTTCGCCGTTTGATATTACGTGGAGCTGGGAGGTCTCTTGTGGACCAGTGTCCTGAAGTTGGCTCTCCCACCTCAGAGGCACAGCCCTGATGCCTTGCTGGAGTACCAAGAGCCTTTCATCCACACGGCTCAGAATAAAAGGGAGAAAAAATAGAAAGAAAGATAGAAAGAAAGAAAGAAAGAAAGAAAGAAAGAAAGAAAGAAAGAAAGAAGATAAAATAAAATAAAATAAAGTACCATAAAATAAAGTTATTTAAAGAAAAATTAATTTTTCAGAAAAACATTTTAAAAAGTACAAAGAAAAACAAAAACGGACAGACAGAACCCTAGGACAAATGGTAAAAGCAAAGCTATACAGACAAAATCACACAGAGAAGCCTACACATACAAACTCACAAAAATTGAAAAAGGGAAAATAATATATATATCTTTGCTCCCAAAGTTCACCTCCCCAATTTGGGATGATTCATTGTCTATTCAGGTATTCCACAGATGCACGGTACATCAAGTTGATTGTGCAGATTTAATCCACTGCTCCTGAGGCTGCTGGGAGAAGTTTCCCTTTCTCCTCTTTGTTCGCACATCTCCAGGGGTTCAGCTTTGGATTTGGACCCGCCTCTGCGTTTTGTCCCCTGAGGCTGTCTCTTCTTTGCTCAGACAGGACGGGGTTAAAGGAGCAGCTGATTTGCGGGCTCTGGCTCATTCAGGCTGGGGGGGAGGGAGGGGTAGAGATGCGGGGCGAGTCTGCGGCGGCAGAGGCTGGCATGACATTGCACCAGCCTGAGGCATGCTGTGTGTTCTCCCGGGGAAGTTGTCCCTGGATCACGGGACCCTGGCAGTGGCGGACCGCACAGGTTCCCAGGAGTTGAGGTGTGGATAGTGACCTGTTCTTGCACACAGGCTTCTTGGTGGCTGAAGCAGCAGCCTTAGCATCCGATGACCGTCTCTGGGGTCCGTGCTGATAGCTGCGGCTTGTGCCCGTGTCTAGAGCTCCTTTAAGCAGCGCTCTTAATCCCCTCTCCTTGGGCACCAGGAAACAAAGAGGCAAGAAAAAGTCTCTTGCCTCTTTGGCAGCTCCAGACCTTTTCCCGGACTCCCTCCTGGCTAGCCGTGGCACACTGGCCCCTTCAGGCTGTGTTCACGTAGCCAACACCAGTCCTCTCCCTGGGATCCGACCTCCGAAGCTCGAGCCTCAGCTCCCAGCACCCACCGGTCACGGCAGGTGAGCAGACAAGCCTCTCGGGCTGGTGAGTGCTGGTTGGCACCCATCCTCTGTGCGGGGATCTCTCTGCTTTGCCCTCCGCACCCCTGTTGCTGCGCTCTCCTCTGTGGCTCTGAAGTTTCCCCCTCCGCCACCCGCAGTCTCCGCCCGCAAAGGAGCTTCCTAGTGGGTGGAAACCTTTCCTCCTTCGCAGCTCCCTCCCATTGGTGCAGGTCCCACCCCTATTCTTTTGTCTCTGTTTTTTCTTTTTTCTTTTACCCTATCCAGGTACGTGGGGAGTTTCTTGTCTTTTGGGAGGTCTGAGGTCTTCTGCCAGCGTTCAGTAGGTGTTCTGTAGGAGTTGTTCCACATGTAGATGTATTTCTGATTTATCTGTGGAGAAGAAGGTGATCTCCGTGTCTTACTCTTCTGCCTTCTTGAAGCTCCTCACACAACTATATTTAGATAGATAGAGATATATATTCTTCCCTTCCCATTTTTGTTCTTTACTCAAATGGTAGTAAACTATACACTGATCTGTGTTTTTCTGTTATCACTTAAGATATATCTTAGCTATCTCTCCATATTATTTTATTTTTATTCAGTTCATTTAAACTAAAAAACCAAAAACCAAAAATAATTCACCCATTTCTCTTACCCCCCACCACCACCACAAGCCTACCTCTGGTAACCAACAATCATTATCTGAATCTATGAGCTTTTTTGTTTTTTCTCTTTATTTTTTTAAAAAGATTAAACATGTAAGAGAGATCATACAGTATATGTCTTTCTCTTTCTGACTTATTTCACTTAGCATAAGGTCCTCGAGTTCTATCCATGTTGCAAATGGCAATATTTCATTTATTTAATATCTGAAAAATATTCCATTGTGTATATGAGGATATAGATATCCATTCATCCATCGATGTACACTTGGGATGTTTACATATCTTGATTATAAATAATGCTGCAGTGAACATTGGAGTGCATTTATCTTTTTGAGTGTTTTGTTTTCTTCAGATAAATATCCAGAAGTGGAATTGCTGGATCATATGGTGTGTATCTTCAGTGAGGATCCTCTATACTACTTTCTACAGCTGCTGAACCAATATATATTCCTACCAACAGCACACAAATGTTCCCTTTTCTCCACGTCTTCATGAACACTTGCTATTTCTTGTATTTTAGATAATAGCCATTCTAACAGGTGTGAGGTGATATCTCACTGTGGTTTTGGTTTACATTTCCTTTATGATCAATAATTTAGAGCATCTTTCATTTACCTGTTAGCCATCTGTTTGTCTTCTTTGGAAAAATATCTATTCAAGTCCTCTGCCCATTTTTTAATCAGGTTGCTTGTTTTTTTGCTATTGAGTTGTATGAATTCTTTATGTATTTCAAATATTATTCCCTTATCAGATATACGATTTGCAAATATTTTATCCCATTCAGCAGGTTGCCTCTTTATTCTGTTGATGGTTTCCTTTGCCATGCAGAAGTTTTTAGTTTGATGTAGCCCCACTTGTTTACTTTTGCTTTAGATGCTTTTGCTTTTGGTGTAGATTTACAAAAACATTGCTGAGACCTATGCCAAGGAGTTTACTTTGGGTTTCTTCTAAGAGTTTTATACTTTCAGGTCTTATGTTAAAGCTTTTAATCCATTTCAAGTTAATTTTTGTGTATGGTGGTCCAGTTTCATTCTATCGTATTTTCCAATACAATTTATTGAAGAGACTGTCCTTTCCGCATTGTGTACTCTTGTCTCCTTTGTCATAAATTAATTCTCTGGGTTTATTTCTGGGCTCTATTCTGTTCCATTGATTTATGGGTCTGTTTTTATGCCAATACTTTACTATTTTAGCTACTATATCTTTGTAATATAGTTTGAACTCAGAGAGTGTGCTGCCTCAAGCATTGGTTTATTTCTTCAAGATTGCTCTGGCTATTTAGGATCTTTTATGGGTCCATACAAATTTTAGGATTGTTTTTTCAATCTCTATGAAAAATGCCTTTAGAATTTTGATAAGGATTGCCTTGAATCTGTACATTGCTTTGAGTAGTATGGACAATTTAACAATATTAATTCCTTCAATCTATGAGCATGGAATATCTTTCCATTTATTTGTGTCTTCTTCAATTTCTTTCTTTAATGTCTTGTAGTTTTCAAAGTACAAGTCTTTCACCTCCTTGAATAAATATATTTCTAGACATTTCATTCTTTTGGGTGCAATTTAAATGTGGTTTTTTTTCACTTTTTCTGATAGTTCAATATCGATGTATAGAAGTACAACAGATTTTTGTGTATTTATTTTGTATTCTGCAACTATACTGAATTTGTTTATTAGTTCTAACAGGTTTTATTTATGGAGTTTTTAAGGTTTTCTGTATATAGTATCATGCCATTTGCAAATAGTGACAGCTTACTCCTTCCTTTCCAATTTGTATGCCTTTTATTTCTTTTTCTTACCTAATTGCTCTGGCTAGAACTTCCAACACAATGTTGATTAAAGTGGCAGGATTGGACATCCTTGTCTTGTTCCTGATCCTAGAGGAAAAGCTTTCAGCTTTCTGTTGTTAAGTATGATGTTAGCCATGGGCTGTCATATATATTCTTTATTATGTTGAAGTATATTCCCTCTATATCCACGTTGTTGAGAGTTCTTATCACAAATGGATGCTTAATTTTGTCAAATGCTTTTTTCTGCATCTGTGGAGATGAGCATGTGATTTTTATTCTTCATTTTTAAAAAATGTGGTGTATCACATTGATTTGTGATTGGTAAACCATCCTTGTTTCCATGGAATAAATACCACTTAATCATGATATATGATTCTTTCAGTGTATTGTTGAATTTGGTTTTCTAATATTTTGTTAAGGATTTTTGCATCTAAGTTCATCAGGAAATTGGTCTGTAATTTTTTTTTTTTTTCTTGTGGCATACTTGTCTGGTTTTGGTATTAAGGTAATGTTGGCCTGGTAAAAATAATTTGGAAGAGTTAACTCCTCTTCCAGTTTTTGAAGAATTTGAAAAGGATTGGTATTAATTCTTTAAATGTTTGGTAGAGTTCACCAATGAAGCTATCTGGTCCTGGACTTTTCTTTGTTGGGAGGTTTTTGGATTACTGATCAAATCTTACTAATAATTAGTCTGCTCAGATTTTGTATTTCATCATAAGTCAGTGTTGGTAGGTTGTATGTTTCTAGGAATTTGTTCACTTCTTCTAGGTTGTCCAATTTGTTCACAACAGTCTCTTATAATCATTTATATTTCTATGGTATCAGTTGAAATGTTTCCTCTTTCCTTTTTGATTTTATTTACCAGAGTCCTCTCTCTCTTTTTTCTTGGTGAGTCTAGCTAAGGATTTGTCAATTTTGCTTATCTTTTCAAAGAACCATCTCTTAGTTTTGTTGGTCTTTTCTAACGACTTTTCAATCTGTATTTAATTTATTTCTGCTCTAAAGTTTGTTATTGTCTTCCTTTTTACTAATTTTGGTCTTCATTTGTTATTCTTTTTCTAGCTCCTTGAGATGTAAAATTAGGTTGTTTACTTGAGACTTGTCTTGTTTCTTAAGGTAGGCATTTATCTCTGTGAACTTCCCTCTTGGAACTGTTTTTGCTGCATTTCATAAATTTTGGCATGTTACATTTCCATTTTCAGTTGTCTCAAGATACTTTTCAATTTCTCTTTTGATTTCTTTTTCAACCTGTTCTCTTTTGACTTCTTAAGAAACAGTAGCATGTTGTTAAATCTCCACATATTTGTAATTTTTTCAGTTTTCTTCATGTAATTAATTTATAGTTTCATACCATGTTGTTGGAAAAGATGCTTGATATTTTGAATCCTCTTATATCTTTTAAAACTTGTTATGTGGCCTAACATATGATATATCTTGGAAATGTTCTATATACACTTGAGAAGAATGTGCATTATGTTGCTCTTGGTTGGAATGTTCTGTAAATATCTGTTAGGTACATATGATCTAATATGTTTAAGGTTGCTATTTCATGTTTGTATGTGTGTGTGTATGTGTGTGTGTGTGTTTATTTTCTTCCTTTAATTTATAGTTGCTATATCAACAACTCTAAAAATACAGCTGAGTTTTGCATGTTTTTGAACTTTATGTAAATAGATTCACATTATATGTGTATTCGTTTGTAACTCTTATTTTTTTACTTAACATTGTAAGATTATCCACATTTTTGTAGCTGCTGTTCATTTGCTTTCACGGCAGAAGTATTCCGTTGAATTCATGTACCACAATTTTACTGTTTATGGATATGAGTTGCTTCTATTTTTCAGCTGTTTAAACAGTGCTGCTATGCCATTCATGTACACACAAATGCACACATGCACAGAAACTATTTTTTTGACATATACTTAGAGAAATGTTTAGCATATTAGTTTTCTTTTTCTGTGTAATAAATTATCACAAACTTGACAGCTTATGTTAATACAAATTTATTATTCCACAATTCCATTGGTTATAAATCTGGGTGCTTATGGCTTTGTAAGCAATAATCAAGGTGTTCACTGGGCTGTCTTATCTGGAGGCTCTAAGGAAGAATCCACTTCCATTTTTTTTCAGGTTTTTGATCAAATTTTATTGCTGGCGGTTGTAGGACTGAGGTCTCTTAAGTTCCTTGCTGGCTGTCAGCTAGGAGCCTCTCTCAGGTCCTGAAGGCCACTCACACTTCCTTCCCACAGGCTGTCTTCATTTCAGTAACAAATCCTTGTCATGCTCTTAATCTCTCTGACTTTCTCTTCTGCCACCAGCTGAAGAAAATTTTCTGCTTTAAAAAGGGTTATGTGACATATATACACTAATATGTATAAAATAGATAACTAATGAGAGCCTGCTGTATAGCACAGGAAACTCCACTTTGCTGTACAGCGGAAACTAAGACAACATTGTAAAACAACTATACCCCATTAAAAAAAAAAAAAAGGATCATGTGATTGCATACATTTCACCTAATCTCTCTATTTTAAGAACAACTAATAAGTGAACTTAAATACATTTGTAAAATCTTATTGCCATGTAATTTAACATAAGGAGCAACACCAGGGAGAAAAGCTCGTGAGGACCATGTAGAATTTTTACTACTACAGCTGAATAATAGAGTTTGCATATTTTCAAATTTACTATATAATTTCAATTTGTTTCCTAATATGATTTAAACAACATATACATCCACCAGCAGTATATGAGATTTTCTAGTGCTGTCATCAATACTTGGTATGATTATACTTTTTAATTATTGCCAATCTGACAGGTATATTTGATTTTTTTTTTTGGCATTTTCTCAGTATCTCAGTATTTCTTTTTCTTTTCTTATATTTTCAAAATCCCAGAAAATTTGGAAAAGTAGTACAAACACTTTCTTTCTTTTGCCATGAAATATTGGAGAGTGTGTTGTTGACATGATGTCTTATCATTCCCAAGTACTTTAATTTTTCCTATAATCAAGAACATTCTCTTACAAAACCATAATAACATCATATAAAAGAAGAGACTAACATTGATGTATTACTGGTATGTAATCCACAGACTGTAAACAAGTTTTATCAGTTGACCCAGTAATGTTCTTCAGAACAAAAAGACCCAATCCAGGATCAAAAGTTACTTTTCAATGTGGCATTTATTTAGTCTCCCTCAATTTGGAATAGTTCATCAACCTTTATTTGACTTTTTTGGATGTTTTTGAAGGTGAAAGGCAAGTTATTTTAGACTATACTTCAGTTTAGATTTGTTTTATGTTTGTACATGATTAGATTCAAATAATCCATTTTTTGAAAGAACATCTCAGAGTGTTGTTATTCTCTCCTCATTGCATTCTAGAGTGGGGTACACGATTTTGATTTGCCTGTTACCTGGAGATGTTAACATCGGTGACTTGATTAAGGAAATATTTGCCAGGATTTTTAATTATAAAGTTACTCTTTATTTCCCTTTATAATTAAAGTGCATTTTGTTAGGAAGTGCTTTGAGACTATGCAAATCCCTGTTTTTCATAAAACTTTCACCCACTAATTTTTACACCATTGATAGTTCTTCGTTGAATTATTTTTTAACTATGATAATCAATAGTCAATTTCTAATTCTATCATTTCTTCTTGATTTATTATTTAACATTTTACTAAAAGAAAAATCTTTGGCATTTATCTATCCATCCATCCATCCATCCATCTATCATCCATTTATCTATCATCTACCTATCTATTGGAATGAATTGATGGTTTAAATTTTATTCAAAGCATCATAATCCATTAATATCACTGTTTGTTTTGTGATCAAATTCCTCCAGGTTTTTCCCATAAGAGCCACCTTAAGATGGCTCTTGTGTCTGTCTGTCTTGTCCCCACCATTCTTTGGGCACTTCTTTATTTTCTGGCATAAACAATGTTCCAGGCTTATAATGTACTTCTATTTTGCCAGTTCTGAAATCATCCATTTCTTCAAGGAGGCCTAGTTTACTTTAATGTAGAATATTATTTAGAAACCAAGATCTTCAAACTAGTCATGCACATTGCTACTTAAGTGTTGATGTTCCTAATCATCTTAGCAGAAAGAGTTAGGGAGTGAATACAAATACGCACACGCACACACACAGAGTTACATTTATATTTATTTATAATCTACACATATTGAAAATTAGGACTCACCTCCAATGATTACAATTTCAATTCCACACCACAGAGTTTGTTCTAGTTTTCTCTTTTTTTCATATGTGTAACTATTTTCTCCAACAGTGATCCCCTTGGTTTCCATTATCCTCAATATATTTACCTATTGACTACCCCTTCATATAAATAACCAGTCACCCATCACTGCCACCATCCCTGCTTACCCTCCTATATGAATGATCTCTGCTTGTACAAGGTCTGATACTGCACACTGGGCTGCCAGTTTTAACCCACACATTTATCCTTTTCTCCTTTCTTGGGCAAAGACGACCTTTGCTAGGCTGTTGTTGCTGCTGTCATCCCAACATGGATGTTCTACTACCCCACATCAACTATTGTACTCCAAGTTGCCTCCTCCAACTTTGTGTACCTACACTGTCTTCATCCAACTCAAGTCTTGACACTTTGGGGCAGGCCACCTCCTATCCCCACTTGTAAACCTTACACACATGGGTGTCTACCTTTCTTGGGCTTCCTTAATGACTAGGTTAAATCATTCAGGAAGGTCAGGCAGATAGAGACGAAAAAATGGAGAGTGGGTGTAGTTTGGAGGGAACTGAGTGACTTAATTAGCATTTCTTCAGTTAATAATGAGCTTAAAGCATTTTCATGTGTAATAGGATTTGAATTTTGTCTTTTGAGTAGTGTATGTTGACCTGTCTTATCTATTGGTGTGTATTAGATTCCCATTTATGCCAGTGTATAGGAGTACTTTATATAGTCTTGATACTAATACACTGTCAGTTATAATTTGCACTTATTTGTGCCTTTCCTAACTCTATTTTTTTAAACAATGCATATGGTCACTCAATTTTCTCAAAACCATTTAATATATGCTCTAGCCTCTCACCAGAGGTCTGTAGTGTGCAATGCCACTTATATCAAATGTATGTAAAAGTGTGAGATTTTTTTGGGGTGGTCTCCATTTTGTTATATTGGTCTGTTTATTTATCAATGCACCAATACTATATTCAGTGTTATTATCCAGTAAGGCAATAAGTCCCACCTTTTTTTAAGAGTGGTTTGGTTATTCAAGGATCGCTGCATATTCATATATAGATATATAGATATATAGATATAATACACAAACACAAAAGAAGCTAGAATGTTTAAGTGGAATTTCTTTGGGGATTATTATTAGGATGTTGTTAAATCTACATATCAATTTGGAGAAAACTGACATCTTTAAAAATTCATTGAATCTAAAATATTGAATATAATTCTTATGTAGGTCTTCTTTGATGGTTTTCAATACAGATTTTCTTTATTCATAATGGTCACACACCTATCATGTTTTATGGATTCTTGTCAATACCTTTTGAAACTATTGTATTTAGTATCTTTAGCTTAATTTCTATTTGCCTATTGCTAGAGTTTTAATATATACTTAAATTTTACATATTGACTTTGTGTTTAATAAAATAAATTGAATAATCATTTTACTTATTATTTTTAAACAACAATATTTTCACTGGTATATTTATTTATTTATAATTTTTTATTTTTGCCTTATCCCATGGGTTATAACCACTATGAAAATTATATAGAATTATGTATAATTAGATGAATGCAGTCAAAAGGTAAAAACTTCCAGTTATAAAATAAGTAAGTACTAGGGATGTAATGTAAACAGTTTTTAAGAGCAGTTTTAGGTTCACAGAAAGTTGAGGGGAAGGTACAGAGAATTTCCATATACTACCAGCCCACACACATGCATAGCCTTCCCGATCATCAACATCCACCACCAGAGTGGTGTTTACAAGTGATGCAACTACAGTAACACATCATAATCACCAAAGTCCATATTTACATTATAATTCACTGTTCATGCTGTACCTTGTGTGGGTTTGTGAAAATTTGTAATGACATGTATTCATCATTATATTATCATACAGAGTATTTTCACTGCCCTACAAATCCTCTGTTTTCCATCTATTCATTCTTCCTTATCCCCCACCTTTAGCAAGTACTGATCTTTTTACTGTTACCATAGTTTTTCCTTTTCCAGAATGTCATATAGTTGGAATCACACAGTATATAGCCTTTTCAAATTGGCTTCTGTCACTTAGTAATATGCATTTAAGCTTTATCACATGCTATATGTGTCCTTTCATTTTTACATATAATAGATTACATTGACTGATTTTCTAATAATGAATCAAACTATAGTATAGTAAACCTTTATGTACAGAGTATTATTATATATATATGTTATATATATTTTATATATATGTTTTACATATATATGTTTTATATATATATATATATTGATTTAGAGTTAGTATTTTGCTTAAGAATTTTGCAACTATATTTATGGATAAGATTAGACTATATTTTTTCTACTAACTTTTTTGTCAATATTTTCTAGGATACACTGCTATATAAAGAGTTCTGAAGTGTATACTCCTCTGTAATAACTGGAGAGATTATGGCAAATATTGAATTCATCTTTATATGAATGTTAAATACAATATGGTAATGGTGCCATTTAACATAGGTTTTCAAAAATTTTAAGGCAATTTTTGAAAAGTCTTATTTTCTAGAAATTTGTTTTTCATATTTAAAATGTCAATATTAACATGAAGTCATTCAAAATAACTATTTTTATTTTAATATCTTTATGATATGCATGATATATTTTATTCCTGATTTTGAACAACTGTACAATTTTTCCCTTGATCAATCAAAAATAGACATCTGTTAATCATTTTTTCAAAGAATCAAATTCTTTGTTGTTTCTTTCCAGTGTATTAGAAATATATATATATATATATTTATTAATTTTCCTCTTTTATGTATAATTGTATTCCTTCTACTTGTTGTACTTGTTTTATGTTTTATGTTTGTAACTTATTGTGATTGATGCTTAAATCATTGACTTTTAAACTTTTCTTCTGTGTTACAATTCATGAAAACATGGTAAATGTACTTTTACTGTGTCAGAAACAGTACTTCTAGAAGTTTCATTCTTAATATTTTTTCTGTTCAACTAAGAACACTGATTGACACCCACTATACTTTCTTCATACTCATTTATTAAGGTATAATTTATTAAGGTATAATTAAGGTATAATTTACATGTAGCAAAATTCTTACTTAAAATATTTAATTCTATGAGTTTTTATAAAGTCATATAATCATCCATAATCAACATATAGAACCATTCTATCAAGCCCCAAGTTTTCCCCATTCACTTTTGTATTCCTCTTAACCCCTCAAAAGCACTAACCCATTCTGTTCCTAGAATTTTGTTTTTCCATAATTTCATGTAAATGTGTCTTTTGAGTCTGTTTTCTTTCACTTAGCTTAATAAATTTGAGATTCATCTATGTTGTTTTAAGAATCAGTAATTTGTTCCTTTTTATTGCTTAGTAGTATCCTATTTTATGGATTCACCTCAGGTTCGTTTTTTTCTTTTTAATACACTCTTCAAATGTCGAAGAACATTTGAGTTTCAATTTTAGGGTTTATGAATAATGCCCCTATACAAATTGATGTTAGAAGTTTTTTGTTTTGTTTTTTAAACATGAGTTAAATTTCACTTTGGTAAAGACCTGGGATTGGAATTTCAGTGTTGTATGTAAAATGCATACTTAATATTTTTAAAAAATGTCAAGCTTTTTTCCAAAGAGGCTGTACCATTTTACAACCTACCAACAAAGGTCCTGTTGCTCTGAATCCTCAGCCTCACTTGGTATTGTCTATTTTTCCTTTAATTTTGGCTACAACAGTATCTATTCTGGTAGGTGTATAGTGGTGTCTCCCCTACCTTCTAGAGTAATCCATATTCAATGTTGTTTATATGTAACAAGTTCAGAATATGTTTTTTCCATGAATCTTCACAAGGGCAGTTTAGTTAGACTGATGATGTTCTAAAGGTCTACAAAGTAAGATAATTTTATGAAACCTATATGACTTACTAGTTTGATGATTTAAAAATTCTGTTTGGGTCTTCCCTGGTGGTCCAGTGGTTAAGAATCCATGCTTCCACTGCAGAGGATATGGGTTCAATCCCTTTCAATCTCTGGTCAGGGAACTAAGATCCCACATGCTGCATGGTGCAGCCAAAACAAACAAACAAACAAAATAACAATAGAGATTATTTTTGGAATCTAGCTCTGCAAACCCACGTTGGTTTTGGTTTATCGTTACTTCATAAATCAAATTAGGCTATTAGCCAGGGTCTTCAAGTAACTATATATGCATGTAAATCAAAATTTCAGCTGTTTATTTTAACTCTCTTTCTACATTATCTTATCTGTACACATAAACAACCATCCAGTGCATTCACTGTATATTATAAAAAAGTCATTAGTCATATTTATTCCTTATTATTGTTAAAATTATCTTGCATATTATTATTAAGAATTACTATTACAACTATTATTTAATTTTGATTCATTGTGCCTACTCAGGATTAGACACAGCTGAATTTAAGAGAACATTTTATATAATTGTTTAAATAAGACTTATGTTTATATTTTTCTCATGAAACCCCAAAGTAACATGGCAACTTGATGATCATCATGAATTCGGGCTCCTTGTAGCTTAGTAGTGCCTTCCATAATCTAAATTGCTTCCTGATTGATTAATCATTTCTATCAGAGCTCTAAATGTGATAAAAAGTGAAAACACTTTTAAGGAAATTTCCTAGAATAATTCTGTGTACATCTCATTGCCTAGCTAGTCACATGGCCACTCATAACTTTATGGGAGGCTGACAAGTGCATTATTATTGTGTTGGCTGGAGAATATTTAACATAATAATAAATGAGTTTTATTAGAAAGGAAAAGGGGGGAGTAGATAGCCAGTCGGTGTCTAGCAGTTTTTGAACCATTCTAATTTGATCTTAATTTTTAAAGGTGAATTTGGAAACTTGTAGCGAACAGAATGAAGAGGAAGTGAAGAGAGGTAGTTGCAATGTTTTCTATAAGAGATGATCAGTGAGTGGATTATTTCATTGGGATTGAGAATGAAGAATTTTTCTTTTAGTTCAACAGTTATTTTGAGTATCCATTGTTGCCATTTACAGTACTAAACACAAAGAAGACATTTCTAGCCTAAAGAAGCTCACAGTGTCCTTGAGGATATAAACAATAATAATTTCAATAGCAGAAAAGTCAAGATATTTTGAATGGACCTAGAGAAAGAGAAGAATCTGTCATAGCTCTGATGATTTTCATTTTTGTTAAGATATCACTTGCTAGTCAATATTAAGTAAAAGAGGAAATTGACAAAATAAAATGACCTTAGCAAATGAAGCTTGAAGGTAATGAGTTTGAAAGTGACTGTGGATATTTCAGCACTCCCCACTGTATCTGGCATATACAGGCACCCAAGAAATGTTTGGTGTGTAAATGAGAATGAATGGAGATGCTTATTATATACCCTACTTTGATTTTCAGTAGGCATATTAAAACCTGACTCAAAATATTGGGTGTCTGTAAGGTACAGATAAAGTGTAGATAAGGAACCCTTAGCATGTGCAGTCTATTAGTATGTCTTTAACTTAGCAGCTGTCGCCGGGTCTGGAGGGAGACCTGGAAAATACTGGAATATTTGAACTGATTAAAAAGATAGAGAAGTGAATAGGCCAAAAAAGAGTGTTGGTTAATGGCAAGTCAATATAAGACTAATAAATCACATTATTAACTTATTAATATAACAATAATATGTTAGGCTATTATTATATTATATACAATAGGGATAAAAAGTTATTTTAATTATAGCATGGGAGCTTTGTTAAATTTGACATTTGAGTGTTTCAGAATTCATTTGTAGTAGTTGTATAAATATAACCAATCCAGAAATATTGTGTTGGGTGTCTTTTTGAGTAATAACTTAAGACTGGTCCTCAGTAATGTATAATTCTTCACAGTTTCCCAGTTAGGGAATAAATACAGGAACAGAAGCATGGGGAATCTGAAATAAACATGAGGTTTGGATTCAGATAGACTAAGTGTGGTTTATCTATATAACCATTATATTACTTAACGTCTTTGAGTGCAAATTTTATAATATGTAAAAACAGATGGTAATATCTAATATATAGCAGTTTTGTGAGACTGTTAAAACTTCTGGTAAGTTTTGATGGAGTGTCAGATGCATTATAGGATCTCAATGTCTCTTTGCTTATGTTTGCTTTGATTCTGGTTATCCTCTGGACAGCATTAGTAGCACTTCTATTCTCAAGTGTTCCAAAATTGGAAAGGAATGCTTCTAAAACCCTGGTCTAACATTCTTAGAATGAGTTAAGAACACTCTTTTAATTTTGCTGAGTTTATTGAGAAAAATCGAATCAGTTCTCAAGGAGTATTTTTTGCTCTTCATCATGTCTTTTTAATTGGGCAGAACCAGGAGAAAAGAAGAATTAACATTAGAGTCTGAAGTTCAAGACAGCATGAGGTTACAATGACAAGTATTTTTTGGTAACTGAGCTGGAAGTTTCAGTCCTCAACAGCAAAGTACAACTGTCTATGGAATGCATTAGGGAAAAGCATGCACTTTCTGTATGATTATTGAGAAGTCCAAAGCAGTAGGATATGAGCAGGTGGTGAGAGATCAAGAATGAAGTGCTAATAAATAAAGTGCTGCAATCAAGGAGTAGAGGAGCTGATGCACTGTTGGTCTTATGAACACAATATTTGATCTGACAAAAAAGAGTGCTAATTAGAGTAAACAGAGTCTTCATTAGGAATTCATCACTTTCATATACTGGATTTCAAGAATCAATAGGGATGTGATGCTACTTGCAAAACTCTGATAAAAGGTTGAATGCATGCATTTAGGACAGTGCTGTTGGAAATGGATAAGTGTAGTTATAGAAAGTGACTGTGAGAGATGCAATAAATAGTTGAAGAGGCAAAGGAAAGCAAAGATGCATAGCAGTATTTAGCTCATAAGGGGATGGGTTATGAAACAAGACTCGATCAGCAGGCATGCCTGTGAAATGCAAAATGTTGTCAGAAAATCAGAGATTAGTAAGTATCTTAGATCATATAGTATCAAAAAATAAAAATGAAAGAAGAGCGAGATAAGCAAGTATGAAGAGCATTACCATAAAGAGGTGATTTATAGGAGGCCTGGGAAAGAGAAGTTAAAAGTCTAGAGGGTTTCAACCCTGACCGAACTCACATTCTATATGATCATTATTAATCCTACAGATGCAAAAATCAGCATGAATGGAGGATTTTTATATTTGGAACTATATTATAGAATTTAAAAGTTCTATACATGTTTTATGAGATTGTTTATTTTATACCTCAGGATGTTTTATTGAAGCAAAAGGTCGGTTTTGATTCACCCAATTTAAGAGACAGGCACTGAGAGATTTGTGAGGGCTATTTGTGGTGAAAACACAGATTAGCTTGGCATCCTAACTTCACTGTTTGAAGGTTATAGCAGTCTTCAATCAGCATATGTAATACTAAAAACTAGGGTCCTAGATAAGGTAATGAAGGATCCCTAAAGGTGACCATAGCATCTAGGGGGGCTAGCAATATTGGATGTAATGACAGGAAGGTAGTGCATGCTGCAGTTCTAAAGTTGGGTAACATGACACCAGCCATTGACACTGTGCCCAAAGAGAGGATGAGGTACTAAGCAGTTTAGGAGAAAAGGTTTCAGAGTCCAGGGAATAACCAGAAATCCAAGTCTTGAGATTAGGATCTGAAATTCTGGCATAAGTAACCCCATATCAATAAGAAGAAATCAACAAGCTTAAGGAAACCTCTGGTTTCAGGATTAGGATAACTAATGTGGGCACGTTTAATGTTAAGCCCCATTATATTTGAACTGAATGGACTAAAAACGACTAAAATACTTTAAAGTTTTCTGTCATATTCAGAAATTATGTGGTAAGCATATGGATAATGAGAAACATCAATGGATCCAGTTGACAGTGGTAGGAGAAATGTGAAGCTGGAATACTGTAAAAAATAATTATAAAAGTCCAGTAAATATATACAACTTGTTTTTCTTGCCAATTCTGATCACGATCTGTAAATACAGTCTGGTCTTACAGTCTAAATATTACACTCTTCCTTTAAGAAAGTAAGTAAAATGCTTGACATTAGTATTTTCATTTCTTAGCAGAATTTGTTCTTCTTTCCCAAATTTCAACCTTTTTTCTCCAGGTGACTTTTCTATATTATTTGGCACGTCAATTGTCTCTGCTATGACAACTGTTACCAAGATTTTCTTCTTTTACTCTCTTCCCTACTATAGATCTTGTCTCATAGTTATAAAATCCTCAGAAGAACTCCTCCTGGAACTCCAACTATGACAAAATTAAACCATTGACATCTCTTCCAAATCGGGTTCTCTTCCAGACTCTTCCATATAGAGTTTACCCTAATTATCCATGAATTCAAAATTTGTGATTTCACCTACTCACTACAATTTATTTGTAATCCCAAATTTAATACCATGGCACTTTTGTGATCTTCTGTAGACATGTGTAGAACAGGAAAAAATGTAGGTCACTCAGTACACATGTTGCCAGCTGAGGTTCAAAGCGGCCATGCTCTGCCATCTTGCTTTGCCTCTCCTAATGTAAACAAGTGTTCTTTTAATTGTCTGTTTAGTGTCACATGTTTTGCATTTTTGTGCTGTTTGTTGGTGAGTTTTCTTTTTAAAGTGGCCCCCAGGTGTAGTGCTGAAGTGCTGTCTAGTGTTCCCAAACACAAGAACACCGTGATGTGCCTTGCAGAGAAAATATATCTTAGATAAGCTTTGTTTAGGTGTGAGTTACAGTTGTGTTGGCTTTGAGTTCAATGTAGACGGATTACAAATGTTCATATATATTGAAAAAGATGTCTTTAAACAGAAATGCACACAAGACAGGTTATATACTGATTGGTCAATGAAAATGTTGTGACCAGAAGCTCAGGCAAACTTAACCCTGTATTTCCTCCAGGAGTAATGATTCAGTATTCAATAATTCTGGCTCATGATGACTTTATGGAATAAAATTAATGCAAAATATGAGAATCAACTATATATTAGCAACTGCGTTATTCTTAACATCATTTATAATTTAGTATCTTAGGTTTTGGTCCTCTTTTTCATCATTCCCTGGGAGAATGGATAGGGCAGAGGTGAATTCTGGTTTGGGCTAGGAAAAAACTCTGGCAAGGAATGTGTGAGAACCAAGAGCAAAAAGTCATTGTCATGTAATGGCTCTGCTCTTTAAGAAAACAAGGCAAATGTAAATTAAGAATCATACAGGAAGGATGCAGAAAGTAAAAGTCATATGTAAACATTTCTCTCAATACATTTAGGGGCTTCAGTACCAAGTTATGGTTGAGTAGGGGTGGTTCTGTTAACAGTCACCATGTGTGCCCTGCATATGACACACCACCCTGCCTTTTTGGCAGTGAGTGACCCCACATCACTCCTGATGTTCTTAGGCCTGTATCTATTCAGAATACTGGTATTTGTTTGTGTGTCAGTAGGTATATATTCTGTTGTTTTAAGCTTTCCTTCCCACCAACTTTTGTCTCCTCTAATGTTTTTCTATTAAAAATGTTCACCTTGGGACTTCCCTCGTAGTCCAGTGGTTAAGAATCCACCTTCCAATGCCGGGTATGTTGGTTCAATCCCTGGTTGGGGAACTAAGATCCCATATGCCGCAGAGCAACTAAGCCCCAGCACCACAACTAGAGAGAAGCCCCTGTGCCGCAAGGAAGAGCCCATGTGCCACAACTAAGACCTGACACAGCCAAATAAGTAAATATTAAAAAAAATATATTCTAGGCAATTTATTCTAAAAGAAAATAATGTTTACCTTAACATGTGTAACAAAAGCTTTACACTGTCAGCCTTGAGATCTCCCTGGAAGAGGTGACCATGGTGAGAAACTGGGACCATTATTTCCTCTGTCCACATGTAGAGGTAATATTAATACCACCTGCTCACATTTAACACAAGATGGCTGTGTGGATATTAAGCATATATGAAAAAATATTTCTATTGATTTGTGGTTTCTCAGAGCCTTTCACTCCTCCTAACCCTTTGGAGCCTCCCAATTGCCTGTTAACATCATTTTCCAGAGAATGGGTGGAAGTCAAGCTAATTATTGATTATCTCCAACCAAAGGTGTCTCTCTGTGACCTCATTCCCTGTGGGCTGAGTTTGATTTTCTGTTCAAAGAAAATAGCTGGAGAAAGTCTGGATTTCTCAGTGATTTTAAAAATATTCTGTAAAGCCAAAACCATGTGAATCAAATGCTGCTATGTAGCAAAAGCTTAAGGATCAGTGTTTTAAAGATCTTTTAAATTATGTATTCCAGTTCTAAGCTATTTTTCCCACCTACCAAGAATGTGACAAATAAAATTAATCCTAGACCTGGAAGGAGATTTGAGGTTCCGTTTCAGTTGGCCTGCATTACAACAAGTGCACACGGAATTTTTCAGTGTTAACTTGTAATAATCTGCAAATACAGTAGAACTTCAGCATCAGAAGGCTCATACATTTGGGTAATAGGAGGTGGTTTTGTGGAATTTGTGGTCTGCAGCTCCAGCCTGAATGAGTAGATGTTAGCTGTATGAATGAGAGGGAAAAGGTAATACGAGGTTTGCAATCAGCATGGACAAAGACAGAGTGGGGAATAAAAAGATTGTCTGAATGCTGCAATACTATAGCTTCCTGGTGGAAAACGGGATTTAAGCATGGGGCCAGATACACAGGGTAACTCCATGAATTTTTACATGATTTAAGAGCATCACTCTACTTTCTTGAGCCAATAAAAAAATTGTGTTTAGCAAAAACAGCAAGATGGATTAGAAGGGTAAGGAGGAAAAACTAAAAACAAAGAATCAAGTTAAAAAGTGTCTCAGATGCCTAGCCTGGAGGCAGTGGTAACCTGGTCCAATAATCTCATGGACTGGAGCTTAATGTGTCTTCTGGGACCTTTGCTGAAGAAAACGTAGGATGGATTGCGGCAGATATGTGGTTGTTCCCAGGTTTCATGACCAATAATATCACCTTAAAAGTTTTCCCTTCATGACTTCTAGCTCTTCTGCTACTAAAGTAACCTCCTTAATGTCAATAGATTTCTCACTCCAACCTGTTCATCAAAATTATCATCGAGAAAACCAAATCAGATGGTGTTACTTCCCAAATTATTATTATTATACTTTTTTTCTACGTGTTTCCATTTGGATAATTTCTATTGATCTGTCTTGAAGATCACTGATTCTTTTTTTTTTTTTTAATTTTTATTTTATATTGGTGTATAGTTGATTAACAATGTTGTGTTAGTTTTGGGTGTACAGCAAAGTGATTCAGTAATACATATACATGTATCTATTCTTTTTCAAATTATGTTCTCATTTAGGTTATTATAGAATATTGAGCAGAGTTCCCTGTGCTATATGGTAGTTTCTCATTGGTTATCTATTTTAAATATAGCAACATGTACATGTCAATCACAAACTCCCAATATTATTTTTATTATTTAAAAAAAAATTTTTTTATTGCAGGTTCATGGCCTCTTGAATAAAGTTTATAGCCCTCAGCATGGCCATTGAAATCCTTTACTACCTTTCTTTTGAATTTATCTCCAATCTCTTCCTGTTAAAAATTCTACCCTAAACATGCTAAACTAGTGTCTTACCAGATTAGCTTTTGTTTTACACACATTTGTGCCTTTCTCCTTTCATATCTTTGGTCTGTAATGCCCTTCCCTATCCCTCAACCATCTTTAAAGTTTATATCTAATGTTACTCTCTTTGTAAAATCTTTATTCTCTTAAACTGAACCAATTTATACTCAGGGGAAGCAGATATGGTTAAGAAAACTTCAGATTTGGACAGAACTGCATTTAAATATATTTCATTTACCAACTCTGAGATCTGACTGTATTGATTCTTGGCTCTACACATTACAAGTATCTCCTTCTCTGTAAAGCAGATACAGTCTGTACATCACATATTTTTTGATGAGAATTAAATGAGCTGAAGTATGAAATTCAGGACAATAGGACCGCCTCACTAAATGAAAGTTCTTATTAGTAATAACAACAAAGCAATAGTCTCACTTTATTGTAATTAGTTCTTAATAGCTTTCCTCCTCTCCTGTATGGTAAAATTCTAGGGAAGAGAGAGTATCATATTCATTTTTCTTTAATTCCTAATTTCTTTTACAGTGCCTGCTACATAATAGGCATTCAACAATTATTTTGTTTACATCTGTGTAAAATTCATAGAGGTACACTGAAGATAATGTGAATAGTCTTCTTCATAAAGTTAGGAAGAGGTAAATTTAAAACTGGAGAAAAAAAAGAACTTTGAAAGCCCAGTTTTCTATTATGTCTTGTTTAGCAGAATTTTCCAATGTTTAGTTTAGATAATCTGAGTCTTATGACAAAGAAAAAGAGGTCTGATCAAATAACATGTTAGATACAGCATAGTACATCCTTATGAAATGATGTAGTTTTACATTAAAGCTTCAGGAGTTCCTTTAGTAATTGTTTAACACAGAATTCCCTAATATTCATGATTCTGCTTATTATGTTTGGGTGCATGGATAATGTCTACTTCCATCCATAGAAATATGGCATGTTCATAGGGAATTCTTCACAGTAAGATTGATCCTTTATAGTTAAATCAGCTTTATTTACATCTAATCTGAGTAAATTTTTCTTCAATGGAAAAAGCTCTTGCGACACCTTTATGTGTTTCTAGCCTATTTCAAAGGGACACCATGAGTACTTGTCTCAACTATCATTTGAATATCTGTACTTTACAATTACTTTTTAAAATTATTAATTCCAAGAAAATCCAGTGAAGAACAATGGTTTAAAATAACTTAGCAGATAAATAAATAAATAGATTATTGGAAAATATCTAACAAGGGTTTATGGATCTTGGACATTAAAACTTTAGACTAAGTGAAATAGTGACTGATATTATTCTCAAGAATCTGTACAGAAATTATTTTTTTCTCCTTAAAAAAATAAAAGAACAAAAATAAAAGCAAAACAACTTTTTCCTTACCTTTCATTTGTGATTCTTGGACATTGCTTTACAGGAGAGTCATGCGTCAGAGAAAGCAATAGAGCAAAAATGACAATGACCTTGGAAGAAACATTTTAAATTCTCAAGATGTTCCTTTCCCCTTTGATATATTTTTAAGACGACATAGAAACAAGAATCTCCTTATCCTGTTTACCCATAGGAACACAGTGGAAACTTGTTTGAAACTCAAGTTCTTCATAATACTGTAAAGGAGGGACTTTGAAAAAGAAGTATACCTGGAACCAACACAGACCACACATGAAGAAGTTGCTCGCTCTTCTAAGGTACATTCATGAATTGTCCTTCCTGATGCCAGATGATAAAGAGCTAACTGCAGCTTTTCTTGTGTGTGCTATGAGTGACAGGATCTGTCACTTCAGTGACATTTTGTATTTAAGATGAATTAAGAGATGACTTTGGTAATTATGAGAACGATTTCCATTTGTGAAGGTTTGAGATCATTTGAAGTTTAATGATCTGAACTCCAACAATGATGCAGGTCTGGGGCTACAGCTAAAGGGGTCCAAACTGCCCAACATTCATGATCCACATGATTGTTTTAGAAATGTATTCTCTGAGATTGCAAACTAGAATTTAGTTGTATTGTTACAAACATGATACTACCAAAAAAAAGTTAATTGTGGCTGTGTTCATTTACTGTTTACCAAGCAGTAGTTTTCACATTTGATCATCTGCAGCATTATGCTGATGATCAGCAAATGCTTACTAAAATATTAGACAGTAAAGTATGCTATGTGAATAGTTCTGATTTGAATTGTTCCACATGTCGCCAAAATGAGACTGCTATTATGCTAACTATCAACAATAAAACTTCAAAAGCGTAGACTCAGACCACATGGGTGATCTTTTACCAGTGATTAACTGTATGTCTTCAAGTGAATCTTTTTGGGTTACTGAAGACTAGTTTTCTCATGTGTAAAAAATAAGTTGGACTGCAGTTTTTATGGTAACCAATTCAACAAAATTCAATAAAATAGGTTGAGAATGGTGCTTTTAAAAAACTAAAATAGAGCCAAAAATTGTAAAAGACAAATTCTTACAGATTGCATGATCATGCAATTATACAAAATGTGTACAATTCCCTATCATGAGCCTAGCACTCCTAAGTCACCTTTTTTTCTTCACAGTAATGCCATATATATTTTTCCTTCAAAATCCATAATTAATTTCATAAATGTCATTACAGCAAATGATATAATTACTCATTAGAGTTGTGGGCAATCATTTAAAAAGCCATTAAGAATTAGTCATTGTCTTTTCTTTGATTTGTTACCTAGAAACCTTATTAGTCCCACCCTTCCAGAGGCAAGATTAAAGGGAAAAAGTATGTGTTGTAGTATCTATTTGCAGCTTGTGAATAGAAATGATTTTTAATGCTATGTCTTTAAGACAGAGAGATTTCCCATCCTAATCTTTTAAACCTGAAATGATTTAGCAATCACAATCCTCAAAAGACTCTGACACAACACCAACCCATGAATAACCCCCTCTTAGAATTTCCATAGAATTTAATCACAGCTTTATACAATGAGGAGGAAACAAAATATTTTATAGATTATATATTTTATCTCCCTTGTTACACGTATGAGGAAACTGAGCGCCAGTGAATTAAACATCTTGGAGAATGATTTATTTACCACAATGGCCCCCAGATTCCTCTCAACTCTGGAAGCACCTCCCTTTCTCCTTTTCTTCTGTTTGTATACTCCCTATAGTTCTTAAAAATAAACCAGTGGATCTTTATCTCTTCTTTCACACTGATATTCAGGTACTTCACATTGTATAACAATATTCATACAACTCCCACTTTATACTCCTAACCTCTGCATAACCATTCTTTCAGGTTCAGCACATGTCCTAAATTATCCATAAAGTCATCTTTAATCACTCCAGCCAATAGCAATCTCACCTTTCTTTAAACATTTGTAATCTTGTATCTTTTCATTATAGGTAATATTTATTGAGTGCTTGTTCTGTCTTCACAAACCTATTTATTGCATACTTTGCTACCTATCATTTCTGAGTATTGTCTCTGGTATAGATATTTCAAACTGTTATTTAATCTTTTTGTTTTATAACACTAGAAAGGACTATGCCATCTGTAAATATACAGAATAAGCTCTTTGAGGGAAAAGGTCAGGGTCCATTAATACAATATTTTCAGGCTATAGCATACTATTATATACATAGTAAGTATGTAAGTATTTAGTACAAAACTGTTGACTGGCAGACTGTCAATTTTATATCCCTCTATTTGCTTGAGGGATCTCTCTCTCTCTCTCTCTTTCTCTCTCTCTCTCTCTCTCTCTCTCTATATATATATATATCCCTCTCTTTCTTCTTTTTACCAAATGTCTGTTCATGTTTATTTTCATTTTCTATTATGTGAATGGAATGGAAACTCTTCTTAATATCTTGATAAAATTGTCAGAGGGGAAACTGCATTGACTATGGGATTCACTGGGTCCTTCCTTAGACCTCTTGCTTAGCCTGCTATGGAAACTGTTTTGGTGGGTTTTTTTTTTTTCCATTCTCATCTTTTTATTTTTCACAGGATATGTTTTAGCGTTACTTAAGACAAAAACAAAACAAAACAAAACTGTTTATCTCTCAGTGATGTTATGCATCTTTGTAGAATACTTCCCTTTTTATTATTATATACAATCTTACACTCTTTAAATTTGATATGTTCTTATACTTTTTATGTGTAAAGAAAAGCCTGAATAATGTTGTTTTCTTACAATAAATCTAAAAGTAAATAATATTTAGTACTTGCTCACTCAGGAAGTGTTTTACAAAATACATATTACTCAGTGGAAATAATTAGCAGGTTCTTCTTTACCATATAAGCAAATGGAGAAACACACAAAATAGGGTTTAAAAAAAAAAAACCATAGAAGTAAATGTTTATATTTTCATATCAGGTGAACCACTAATCAGCTGTGCATCATAAAATGACTTTTCCCTTACAATGTTCTGACGATTTATACTGATTTGTAAATAATATTCATTTGTAATGGACAAATTATTTTCAGTCAAATGAGCAGACTGAAACTTTGACACTAAAGGGTCCTACCAGGCAAAGGAGGGATAGGTGTGGGATGAAAGAGACAGAACCAGCTGTATGTGATGGGAAGACAGCCAGGTTAGGTCATTAGAACACAGACTTCAAACTACAAGGTGGCCTGAATAAGGGAGACATAAGTGGCAGTTTGGGGATGCACATCCAGCTACAGTAACAGAGGTCTTGCAGCTGACTCAGAAGATTTGGTGTCAAGTATACGGTGAAATAGAAGTTGGGATTAGAAAGTAATCATTCCAAATCAGGAGAAAGGGAAAAGCAAGTGGCCAACTGATTACATTAAAATGGAAAAGAAAAAAGAAAAAAAAAAAGAAAAAAACAAACAATCTGGTAACTAGAACTGGTACACATGGTCAAAGGAAGCCAAGCAATCTTCAAATTTAATTTTTAGTGAGATATTTTTAGGAGGAAGAATGGTATCAGCAAACCAAATAGAACATATTTTGGATTTTTGTTATGTCCTCTTGAAAGAGAAAATCATAGGATATTAAAAACCTGGAATGTTCTTTCTTCTATGGCGATTTTTCATATATTTTGTAATCCAGCAAAACACAGCTCTATTCCTTTGTATGGCTTTCTTTACTGTTTTTTGTTTGTTTTTCTAAAGGATGTTTGAAAGGCTTCTTCCTATTTGTGAGGCAGGGGTTGGTGGCAGCAGCCGCGCTTGGACAGGTTCCCGTTTCCTACCTTCCTCATCTCTGCTGGGCATGCGAGCAGTCTAGGGTTCAAGGTCGCCTGTCTTTCTGGCTTGTGCTTATGCTGGCTGGCCCGCGAGGCGCCTAGAGCCAGGGCTGCCTGGGAAGCGGTGCAGGCCAGGCGGCGCAGGGCACCCGGAGCTTAGGGGCAGACAGAGCGGGGCAACCCCTTCTCCCGTCACTGAGATGTGGATCCAGGTTTGCACCATCCATGGCTCCCAGGCACGCACCATTGAAGCCATGTGTTGCAAAGCCACAATTGAGGAGCTGTGTGAGTGCATGTGGGCGCTGTTCCATGGGTGGTCCGAGTGCCAGCGCCTCTTCTACCCTGGCAAGCAGCTGGAAAATGGATAAACTTTATTTGAGTATGATGTTGGACTGAATGATATAATTCAGCTACTAGTTCACCCAGACCCTGACCTTCCCAGCGTATCTGAAGAGACTGATGTACTGGCCAAACCCTGTTCTAATAGTCCATGTAAAGGAAACACCAACGGGAAGACCTTCCAATCAGCTGGCTACATCAACTCATGATTTTCTTATTGATCCTGACATTGGACTAAATAAGGGTGTTTTGGGCGTGTGTATGTGTTTAATCAAATACTTGGACACCGAAGACTCTTCCGTAAATGTGGCTACAGGCATTTCTCAGAGATACTGTGGATTTGGTTCCAGACTACTGCGAGGAAGCATGTATCGCAATAAAGCAAGTCACATAAATTGTTTGGTTTTCTAGTGCATTTAAAAATTATGTTTAGGGGCTTCCCTGGTGGCGCAGTGGTTGAGAATCTGCCTGCTAATGCAGGGGACACGGGCTCGAGCCCTGGTCTGGGAAGATCCCACATGCCGCGGAGCAACTAGCTAGGCCCGTGAGCCACAATTACTGAGCCTGCGCGTCTGGAGCCTGTGCTCCGCAACAAGAGAGGCCGCGACAGTGAGAGGCCCGCGCACCGCAATGAAGAGTGGCCCCGCTTGCCGCAACTAGAGAAAGCCCTCGCATAGAAACGAAGACCCTACACAGCCAAAAAAAAAAAAAAAAAAAAAAAAAATTATGTTTACACTCTAGTCTCTTAGATGTATGATAGCATATTGTCTAAAAAACACAATGTACATACCTTGATTTAAAATTGCTTTGTTGCTAGGGACTGCTGACCATCATCTGAGCCTTCAACAGGTCATGATCTTTTTGCTGGTGGAGGGTCTTGCTTGCATGTTGATGGCTGATGGCTGATCAGGGTGGTGGTGGTTGTGGCAATTTCTTAAAATAAGACAGCAGTGAAGTTTGCCACATCGATTGACTCTTCCTTTCACAAACGGATTCTCTGTAGCATACAAGGCTGTTTGATAGTATTTAACCCACAGTAGAATTTCTTTCTGAATTGGAGTTACTCCTCTGAAACCCCACACCTGCTTTATCAACTGAGTTTATATACCATTCTAAATCCTTTGTTGTCATTTCAACAATCTTCACAGCATCTTTACCAGAAGTAGATTCCATCTCAAGAAACCACTTTCTTTGCTCATCCATGAGAAGCAACTCCTTATCCAATCAAGTTTTACCATGAGATTGAAGCAATTCAGCTACATCTTCAGGCTCCACTTCTAATTCTAGTTCTCTTTCTATTTCCATCACATCTGCAGTTATTTCCTCCACTGAAGTCGTGAACCTCTCAGAGTCATCAATGAGGGTAAACATTACATAAACTATATCAGTGAGGATAGGAGGTGATTTGTAGTGTTTACCAATTTTTTGATGTAAAAAACTCCCACCAAGGCTGATTTCATGCCACCAATGTGATATTCCTAAATGCAGAGCTGTGTATAGATGTACACAGTTGGCAACAGCACATCACTCATTTGCACATTTTTATTGCTATTATAAGTACCAGGATGCTTATTGTGGTGGAATATAAATATCTATGTGTATCTTTGATAATTTATTTAAGGTATATTCATAAAACTGGGATTACTATGTTAACATTTTTAAAGCTCTTGATCACTACTTCTAGAAATGCAGAATACACTTACTTTTCTTTTTTTCTGTTTGTTTATTTTTAACATCTTTATTGGAGTATAATTGCTTTACATTGATGTATTAGTTTCTCCTGTATAACAAAGTGGATCAGCTATACATACACATATATCCACATATCTCCTCCCTCTCGCATCTCCCTCCCACACTCCCTATCCCACCCCTCTAGGTGGACACAAAGCAATGGGCTGATCTCCCTGTGTTATGTGGCTGCTTCCCACTAGCTATCTATTTTACATTTGGTAGTGTATATATGTCCATGTCACTCTCTCACTTCATCCCAGCTTACCCTTCCCCCTCCCCATGTCCTCAAGTCCATTCTCTACATCTGCATCTTTATTCTTGTCCTGCCCCTAGGTTCTTCAGAACCATTTTTTTTTTTAGATTCCATATATATGTGTTAGCATATGACATTTGTTTTTCTCTTTCTGACTTACTTCACTCTGTATGACAGTCTCTAGGTCCATCCACCTCACTACAAAAAAACTCAATTTTGTTTCCTTTTATGGCTGAGTAATATTCCATTGTATATATGTGCCAGATCTTCTTTGTTCATTCATCTGTCGATGGACATTTAGGTTGCTTCCATGTCCTGGCTATTGTAAATACTGCTGCAATGAACATTGTGGTACATGACTCTTTTTGAATTATGGTTTTCTCAAGGTATATGCCCAGTAGTGGGATTGCTGGGTCATATGGTAGTTCTATTTTTGGTTTTATAAGGAACCTCCATACTGTTCTCCACAGTGGCTGTATCAATTTACATTCCCACCAACAGTGCACGAGGGTTCTCTTTTCTCCACACCCTCTCCAGCATTTATTTTTTGTAGATTTTTTGATGATGACCACTCTGACCAGTGTGAGGTGATACTTCATTATAGTTTTTATTTACATTTCTCTAATTATTAGTGATATTGAACATCCTTTCATGTGTTTGTTGGCAATCTGTATATCTTCTTTGGAGAAATATCTATTTATGTCTTCTGCCCATTTTTAGATTGGGCTGTTTGTTTTTTTGATATTGAGATAAAGGAGGCAAGAATATACAATGGAGAAAAGACAGCCTCTTCAATAAGTGGTGCTGGGAAAACTGGACAGCTACATGTAAAATAATGAAATTGGAACACTCCCTAACACCATACACAAAAATAAACTCAAAATGGATGAAAGACCTAAATTTAAGGCCAGACACTATAAAACTCTTAGAGGAAAACATAGGAAGAACACTCTATGACATAAATCAGAGCAAGTTCATTTTTGACCCACCTCCTAGAGAAATGGAAATAAAAACAAAAATAAACAAATGGAACCTAATGAAATTTAAAAGCTTTTGCACAGCAAAGGACTCCATAAACAAGACAAAAAGAGAACCCTCAGAATGGGAGAAAATATTTGCAAACAAAGCAACTGACAAAGGATTAATCTTCAAAATATACACTTTCTTTTCAAGTACCCACTGAACATATGCCAAGATAGACTACATTCTGGGCCATAAAATGAAACTTTTACCTGTAATGGAACACAAATAGAAATCAATAATAAAAAGGTAACAGGAGAAGTTTCAAACACTTGTAAATCAAACAACACACTGAATCATCCATGGGTCAAAGAGGAAGTCACAAGAGAAATACAGAATCTGCAATGAACTGAATGAAAATGAAAATACAACATACCAAAACTTATAGGACACAGCTAAAGCAGTGTTGAGAAGGATGTCTACACCATGAACTGCACATGTTAGAAAAAAGGAAAGATCCCAATAATCTAAGTTCCCACCTCAAGTATCCAGAAAATGAAGAACAAAATAAATCCAAAGCAAGGAGAAGGAAGCAAATGATAAAGATAAGTACAGAAATCAATGAATTGACAATGGAAAATGATACAGAAAATCAAAAAGCTGGTTTTCTGAAAATATTAAGAAAATTGTAGAACTCTAGCAAGACCACCAAAGAGGAGGGAATACACAAATAGCCAATATTCAGAATGAAACAGGGGGTAGCACTATAGACCCCACAGTCATTAAAAGGACAATAAAGAAATGCTATGAGCAAGTCAACACTAGTGAAATTGATGACTTGGATCATCATGATGATGAAATGGATCAAGTCCCTAAAAAGCCACAAACTACCACAACTCATCTAATAAGAAACTGATACTTTGAATACACATACAACTATTAATGAAATAGAATTCTTAAATAAAAAAACTCTCAAAAAGAAATCTTCAGACATAGATAGTATCACTAAAGAATTCTACAAGCCAGTTAAAGAAGAATTACCACCAATTTTATACAGTCTCTGCCAGAAAATAGAAGAGGGGTGGCTGCCCAAGTTATTTTATGAAACTAGTATTACACTGATACCAAAAGTAGACGATGACAATGCAAGAAACGAAAACTACATATCAATATTTCTCATGAATTTCAATACAGGAACAGCTTGGAGATAGTGTGGGTTCAGTTCCAGATGAACACAATACAGCAAATATCACAGTAAAGTGAGTGACATGAATTTTTTGACCTCCCAGTACATATAAAAGTTCTTTTTTTTACACTATACTATAGTACTCTAAGTGTGCAATAGCATTATGTCTTTAAAAAAAAAAAAAATGTACATAACTTAATTAAAAATACTTTATTGCTAAAAAATGCTAGCCATCTTCTGAGCCTTCAGTGAGTCATAATCTTTTTTGCAATAGTAATAACATCAAAGGTCACTGATCACATAGTACCATAACAAATATAATAATAATGAAAAAGTTAGAAATATTGCAAGAATTACCAAGATGTGACAAAGGGAATGAGCAGATGCTGTTGGAAAATGGAACCAATAGACTTGCTTCACACAGGGTAGCCACAAACCTTCAATTTGTAAAAAAAATAAAGTGAACACAATCAAACAAGGTATGGCTATACATAAGTCCATAACAAAACATTAGCAAATTGAATTCAGCAGTATATAAAGGCAAATATACAGTATAACCAAGTGAACTATATCCCAGGGTGCATGGCTAGTACAATATTCATAATATACCAATGTAATCTACCATCTTAACTATCTAAAAAGAAAAATCACATGATCATACTGATTTTTTCAAAAACAGTATTTGATAAAATTCAATATCTACCATGATAAAAACTCTCAGAATAGTAAGGATAGTAGTGAACTTCCTTAACTTGATAAAGGACATCTATGGAAAACCTATAGTTAACTATATACATAATAGTGAGGGAATAAGTGCTTTCTCCCTAAGACCAGGAACAAGGCAATAATGTCCACTCATATCTTTCTTATTCAACATAGTACTAGAAATTCTAGCCAGTGCAATAAAGCCAAGAAAAAGAAACAAAAGTCATTCATATAGTAAGGGAAGAAATGAAACCATCTCTATTTGCAGATGATACATATATATGTGTGTATATATATGTATATGTAAGTATATATATATATGGCTTGTATTCTGAAGAAATACAAAATAGTGATTAAATAAATTAAAGAAGATCTAAATAAATGGACAGGCATACGGTGTTCATAGATTAGAAAACTCAACATAGTAAAGATGACAATTATCCACAAGATGATATAAGTTTCATGCAGTTCCTGTAAAATCCCAGAAAGATATTTTTGTAGGTATAGACAAGATTATCTTAAAATTATATGGAAAGGCAAAGGAGTTACAATAACTTAACAAACATTCAAAAATAAGATTTGAGTAGGAAGAATCCGCCTATTTGATGTCAAGATTTATTAGAGTTACTATAATTAAAACTGTATGGTGTCGGCAATGGATAAACATATAAAGCAATGAGACAGAATAGAGAAAGCAGAAACAGATCCACAGAAATATACCCAAATGATTTTGACAAAGCTGTAAAAGTAATTCAATGGAAGAAATGTAGCCTTTTCAATAAATGGTTTTGGGCAATAGGTAATCTATAGACCAAAAGTGAACTTTCATCAAAGTCTCAGATTATATAAAAATTGACTCAAAATAGATCATGGACATTATGTAATATGTAAAACTATAAAACTTTTAGACAAAATGGGTGAAAACCTTCAGGATCCAAGTCTAGGCACAGATTCTTGACTTGATACCTGAAATACTACACATAAAAAGAAAATTTGATAAATAGGACTTCATAAAAATTAAAAGACTTTTGCTTTGTGAAAGATTGTATTATGAGGATGGACAGACAAGCTACACACTTAGAGGGAAATATTTTCAAACTACATATCTGACAAAACACTGCTGTCTAGAATATATAGAGAACACTTGCTGTGAACAGAATATTTGTCTTCCCAGAATTCATATGGTGAAGCCCCAAACATCAATGGGATGATATTTGGAGGTGGAGTCTCTGAAAGATAATGAAGTTTTGATAATGTCATGTGGTATGACCCCCATGATGAGATTAATGTCCTCATAAGAAGAGGAAGAGAAACCAGAGGATGCTCTCTCTCTCACTCTCCCTTTCTCCTCCTCTCCCCTCTCCTCCCCTTCCACCCCTCCCCTCTTCTCTCCCCTCCTCTCTCTCTGCCATGTAAGGACAGAGTAAGAACGTGCCTATATGCAAACCGGGAAGAGAATCTTCATCAGGAACAGGATTGACCAGCATCTTCATCTTGAACCTCTTAGCCTCTGGAACTATAAGAAATAAATGTTGTTTAAGCCTCACAGTCTATGGCATTTTGTTATAGCAGCCTGAACTGAGACAATGTTCAAAACTCAACAGTAAAACTATCAAACAATCTGATGATGTGTCAAAGACAAGAAGAGATATTTCACTGAAGATAATACACAAATGGCAAATAAGCATATGAAATGATTCTCAATATCAGTCACTAGGGAAATGCAAATTAAAATGACAATTAAATATCATAACATACATATTAGAATGTCTATTTTTTTTTTGATGTGACAAAACTGAATCACACATACATTGTGGTAAAAATGTAAAATGATGCAACCCTATGAAAAATAGGTAGTTTTGTAAAATGCTAAATATGAAACTACCATATGGCCCAGCAATTAGACTCCTAAGTATTTATCCTACAGAAATAAAAAGTTATTATCACATGAAAACAATTAAAGAATATAAGGTAAAATATCATACTCAAAATATCCATAAATATTATCCAAACCAGGAAAATACACCTATTTTTTAAACTAAGAACTTTATGGAGAATATTTTAAAATATTATTAGAGCTCATAACAGAGAAACTATATACTATTTCCCCATGGATGCCTAATGGGAAGGAAAAGTCAATATCATTAAGAGGTCAAACATTTCCAATTAAACTATAAATCAGAGTAATCAATCACATTATCAATTGAAATTCAAAAAACTTGACAATGTGATTTCAAAATTCTTATGGAAGATCACTAAGCCATTAACAGGAGGAACTATCTGATGTTTTAATAAAATTTTAAGTATGGATAGTAATTAAAGAAACATTGTATTGGTAAAGGGAGAGACTAATAGTCACACAAAATAGAATAGAAACCCAGGAACTGTGGAAATTTGATATTTCACGAAGACAGCATAAAAGAAAATAGGATGGACTAGTCATTTAATTGTCTTAAGTTATTTAGTTATACATATTGGAAAAAATAATACATCAGATATAGGTCTCAAAATATAAACATGCATGTACTTTCAGTAGGGGTAAGACCTAAACGTAAAAAGGAAACATAAAAATTTTCATAAGAAAATGTTCAACCATTTATTTATTTTAATTTGAATACAGAAAGGATTTTTAAACAAGAAAAAGAAAAATTGATATTTGTTTAAATAAAATGTTTTGAGGCATTCTGAATGGCGCTGAAATCTTATCCCAGTTGTATACCACAGTTTAAAAAATTCTCAGAGTCATTTTTGTTTCAAGCAATCACCAAAAGTACCCTGTTAATTTATTATGTACAAAGGTTGACATGGTTAAAAAAAATTGTGGAAATCTTTACATAGATTCAATTATTATATTCAGTTCTCTTTTGGATATGTTCATAGATCAGGTTTTTGAGGGTGGAGTTAAAATAAACAGTGGGTAAAAATAGGTAGAAAAAGTGGGTCCTGGCAAGATTTGAATGGAAATCAGCCAATAGGTTTTGATTTTCCCACTAGCAGAGTGAAAAATATGTATTACTAATTGCAAATTTCTCATTCCTCTCCAATATAATGTTGGGTCAATCTCTTAAACTTTATGCTTCATTCTCCCCATGTATTAGGCCAAAAGAGACTAGCTGAACAGCAAAAGTGTTGAACTGAGAGTCAGGATGCCCATCTTCCAGTTGTAGCTACGCTCCTTACTTTTTCCTCTGATAACTGGCAAGGCATTTGTTTCTTGGGACTTCAGTTTCCTCTCTATTAGGTGAAAAGTTTGGGTTAGATCACTGGTTCTCAATCAACCAAGACTCAACACTCTTATTTTGCTTCAAATATGTGGTAAACTTTCTTTTTTATCATGAATTGAAAATAATAAAAAGGTAGTTTACCTATGTACGTATTTTTAAACTAACAAAAAGACATTAACAATAGTGTAAAGAAGAGATGAAAATAAATATTTATAATGAAAATAATGTGTAATTGCTAAACTTGACTACGTTAAAAGACTCCCCTTAGGGGAAGATATAGAATGAATTTCCAAGATAATATCAAGTCTAAAATCTTATGATAGATATGCATTCAAAACTCTTTTGCATTTGACATTGACATAATTTTATGTATATATATAATATGTATATTTCCCTAACAAAGAGGATTAATACTGGATTTTAAAAATTCAAGTGTATTCTTTCTGTATCCAAATTAGTATTAAATACCATTTTCTTCTATGCATTTGTTGACGTGTATTCAGATAATCCAAACTCAAAAGCAAGGGAAAACATCTGTACTACTATGAATCTGCTAAAAATATCTTACTCCATAGAATGAAAGCTTTGTGGGACTATTGAATCTCAAAACTGGCAAGATTCTCTGAAGCTTATCATCACTTGATAAAGAAAGCTACACTATCTTAGACCACACGTATATTCAGCTCTCTCTTGAACACGTTTAGGAATGGTGATCGCATTGATTCACAGGATTTCAAGAGACAACAAACCAACCTGAACTCCAAGAATCTAAAAATTCTTTCAAAATTCAACATTTTCATGTGATTTTTGCAACCCTTTGGTAGAGACTGCTCCCCCAGTCCTTCTGTAAACGTGGTCAGGTAGGATGTTAATAGTCACAGCTAAGCTATGTCTTAGCTGTGGCTGAAGAATTGCAGATGACAAGCTATATCTGCATATCCCCCAGTCCACATGAATATGTTACTTCCTCTTCATATCCAACAATAAAGACATATAATAAATGACTCTATGATGTACGGTGGTTCTCCAGCATTAAATTATGCTTTTCACTTTAGGGGTTATTCACAGAACATGTAATGTACCTGGAAGGTCCTTCCATGAGCAATACTGCTTGCTAGTGCTGAACCACGTTTAAATCTCCATAGACTCACATTACAATTTCTTGTTCCCCTGATTGTTTTATTTGACTAATGACTTTGCAATATCACATTCAATTGAATAATTATACAAGGAGAGTTGCTGAATGCCCATCTTTGCTACATTAGAATTATTTATAAATGTAGTTTTTCTATTCCATTAAGCAGTACCACCTTTTAATGAGACATAAGCACGACAAGGCAGACACAATGATATGTCACAAACAAGAGAAGAAAAATACAACTTGGGTAGGCAGAAATGTTAATGGAATATTAGTCAGGAAAAGCAATTTTTATTTATCATCACAGAGCAATATAACTGGAAGAGACCCCAGGATAGCCTCAGCACACACACACACACACACACACACACACATTTGACCTGTTTTTCATTTTGCATGGATGATTAGTAGCAGAGCCAAGCCCCCAAACTTTAGAACAAGATTTGCTTTCCTCCTGAAATCCCCTGGGCCCTGTCCTCAGAGCATGGATAATATGTGTGCTTACTTTTCTTGAGAATTTAAGGGAAAAGTTATTTTGTCTTTTTTTTTTTTTTCGTATGTCCATACTCTCAGTAAGTTCTTCTGTTTTTTTTTGTTTTTTGTTTTTTGGCCATATTGTCCCTCTTTAAACTCAGTTTAAATCTGACAGTCTGGTGCTATTTATGAAGGCCCCATTGGGATGACAGATGGCAAGACTGTTAGTCTCTCCTGTGGGTGCCTGGCCATGGGCCATAGGTTATTCATTTCTGGTTTTTAGTTCAAGTGTGAAATGAGAATTGGTTATAACAAGCTACTTTGGAAAGAGCAGAACTTAATTTTAAAATGCCCTTAATTTAAGTGTATCTGCAAAATTAATTAGGAAAACTGTAAAAATATTTTGCATTGTTTAACCAAATGTTTACATTAAAAAAATATTCTTAGTCACAGAATATCTGGGCATTTTTTATTTTAAAAAATGTTTTATTTTTAATTTTGTGTATGTATTGGAATTTTAAGCAGGAAACCATTCCAGAACCATACTAATCATATGTTTAAATCACATAATCAGGTACCCGTTTTGTCTTTATATATCTAGAGCCTCATGTCATGAGAGAGTTACAAGGATCATGTCCTTACTTTAGGGAAATGCCACTTCATTGCATATAGAGATATACCGCATTATAAAAAAAAAAACACAATCAATGTTATAAACTAGTGTGTACAACCTGTGTCGTGTGTGCCTTGGGTGCTACTGTGAAAATTGAGATTAGGAGATTGTTAGTTTTTTCCAATTCCACTTCAACCAGAGCAGCTGTGTTTTATCTGGTTTATGTATGAGACAAATCCTAATCATTGGAGGTGAGAAATAGTTTTGAGTAAGTTCCAGCAATTATTAAATCTTCAAAATTCAGTCACACTGGTAGTATCTGCATTTCCTGGAGAAAGGATTATGTATATATAATGCCAAAAATATTTCATTATCTCATGACCCAAATGTCTTGGTTAGGAGATGTCCCTAAAAAGAGGCCCAAGAGAAGAATTAACAATTCCACATTGAAACAATGATCAGTATTGTAGGAAAGGCGGTGATATCAGAGTTATGGACATTTCCCCAGTTTCAATAATGATAAGATGCAAAGCACAGCTTGGAGCATCTTGCCAGAGAAGGTATCCCACGTGAGCAGAGTCCACAGTGATTTCAGAGCAGGGCAGTACTTGGTTGTGTTGTGATCAGTGGCGGAGGTAAGTGAAGACAGTGGCAAGAGCCAGTTTGGAAAGGGAGGCAAAGGTGTTTTGTGGGTGTTCACCAAACAAACTGGGTGCTCCCAAGAGTGAAGAATAAAATGCTTATTAATGTTATTTTATTTTCCCCTGCAGTCTAGTGAGATCTGGGGACTTCCCAGTTTTATTCAATAATTAGAAATATTTCATTGCTTTGTGATTTTTATCTATTTTTTAAGACTAGAAAAAGAGATTTCCTTCAAAAATTATGTTATCTATTTGCTTCTAATAATGATAAGAAAAAATATTTGGGAAATAGGAAATTTATAAAATAGAGTTTTGTCAACATTGTTATTTTGTTATTTTCTCGGGTAAATACTGTTTTTCTGTCGTCATAAACTACAATATATTGTTATAATAATTATACATTTATAAAGATGACCTTTGTAACTAAAATCCCCAAAGTGCAAAACTGGTTAAAAGTCTGGAATTTTGGTCTCAGGTTGATCTGCATTTCAACCCTAGCTGTACAATTTTACTGAATATGTTATTTAGAACATAGTTCTTAAGCTCTCTATATAATGGGGTAACTGTTGTGAGGCAAACTCAAAATAGCACTTACCTCTGTGGTAAGTATTCAGTTAGCACAAAGTCATAGCAAGTGAAATTGTGTACTGAAAAAGGAAAACAAATCTTCACTGAGGCAGTCTGGGGAAGACAACTTTGGAAAAGGGTTTTCACAGCCACGTTGAAATTCTATAGCAAAGACAGTTATCAGCTATGCATAATTGACACCTAGTTTCTTTTTTACAATTAGTAGAGCATGGAATTGTTAATTGGTTTACAGTTCTTCCTGCTGTGTTCATTTTCATCCACACATGCCTATTTTAGAGGACTTCTCAGAATATTTTTATCATTGAAATCATATATTTCTGATATTTAGAATTTATGCAGTAGCGTAATGAATTTCTGCAAGATTCATTTCCAAAACATGGAACTTGTGAAATGTTAAAGTATGTCTCATTCATTTCTGAAAATGAACCACCCTGGTGTTGAAATTGTATAGCCATATCAGAAATGTCACAAAAGGGGCCATTTTCCTGTAAGGCATCACTTTTCTGTTTAGACTGAAAGTGATAAAGAGGGCAAGGCAAAATAATAGATGATATGCCTCATTCTGAATGCTTTTTTACTCTAAAAAAACTTCACAGCCATCTGTTATCTGTGTGTCAGTTTGTTGCTAGTGAGTGACATTTTTCTTTTTTATTTGAGAAGAAATTTATGGAAATGCTGAGCAAAGTTAATTTGAGAACATACTATGATATTAATAAAGCACCTATATAAATTTTAAATCCTCATTATGTTTTCCATTTATGGACTTGGTTTATGTCTTTAGATGTATTGTGTAAGCTCCAGAACAATCTTTCCTGCTCAAAGTAAGGTGAAGACTTACACTGTGTCCATGAGGGCAAGATGAGATAAAAATTGTATCAATTTTTAAAATAACTCTAGCATGTTAAGCATATTCTCCTGGACAGTTAAATGAGATTAAAAAATAGTTATTTCTCCTTTTAGCCATGTATATTCCTCAAGTGTATATTTCTTCTTGTGTTTGTATATTTTATAATCTTAAGCATTCTAAAAATTGACAGAAAATCATAAAACTATATTAAGGAAGGAAATAAATGTGCAGTTAGAGAAAAAGAAGGCTTCCTTTCTATTCAAGTTAGACCCGAGCTGTTCTAGGAGGATTGATTTGACAGGTGAATGGTTCAGAGATCAGGGGCATGATTCCTTCCTTCCCAGTGGCACTAGGATATGAATGTATAGTATTTTATTATTATTTTTATTAGAGAGGAAAAACTTGTTCCACATAATTGAATATAAATTCTTTCAGTTACACATAATCCAGTTCTTTTTCAAACGCGGACTAGACAGCAGTCAGTGTAAGTGGAATATGTGACCACTTTGTGAGATATTATTTTAGAATCTCTAAAAAGTACTTGTATATGCAGATTCACTGAGTGATGCCAGAAATTTCTGTAATGGGAACATTTCTTTTTTTAGCAGAATTTGAGTTAATGTTTTAAAAGCATAAGAACAGGAAATTAATGACTCATCTTAGGTAGAATAATATATTTAAAGATAATGTAATAATAGTAGTAATGTTGGTATGTTTACATTCACAAGAAGCAGTAAATGACTGTTAAATTAGATCACATCTGAGCTCAAATTTTGTACAGGTTATTGAAAGAGAGCCTAGGGGCTCATTAGAACTCTGAAGAGGGGAAAGGAGAGGATGGGGCATATTAGGAGGAAACAAGCAAAGAATGGGAGCATAGATGAAGTACTAGGAGATTTTGCTTAGTCTGACCCGGACGCAAGCTTCTTAAGAGGAAACAGAAAAATGTGGGCTGCAAAAATCCCATGTATTAATCCAGTTTAGTACTGTGGTATATAATTTTCATCAGCATTATGTGATCTGAAAGGCAATTGAAGTGTTTCCTGTCAACTATATCTTACCATCTCATCAACTAAATGTCTTCAGCCTTACTGGATAATGTTTCCACTATGATAAACATTTTGCCAAATTGGAGATTTCATACAAATACATTTGTTTATTTGGAGAGTGAAGAAACAACTTGGTCATAGCACTATTAAGCCATTACCAGGAGAGGTTACATGTGTCAAAGGCAGTAAGAGGGCACATAGTATTAGGATGGGAGATGGAAGCACAGAAAGGTGGAAGAGAGCTTCCAAAAACTGGCCACTCTCTTCTGAACTTGCCTTATGCAAGACTTATCTCAAAATAACATTCTTCATATCCCAAGGCTGAACTTTGCCATTGAACTATAACATTTTGACAAATAAAACAGCATTCACAAAGTCCTCAATGCCAAAGGTGAATGTATACTTTCTTATTTATTATTTTTATTTCATATGTGATGATGGAAATACCTCTATGTAATTGGGCTGTTGTGAGGATTAATTATATAGATATTAGCCAGTGCATGTCAATTCATATGTATCCAAGTGCTAGTTATTTCTGTACCTTGAATTTACTTTTCAGGAAAATTTTGATTAAAATTTGCAACTTATTATTTTTATGAAAATGAAAAAGGCATCCACTAATTTACGGTTTCTAACTGAAACTAATGGCCCTCTGCAACAGGAAGCTACAGCACTGAACAGTGAATGACACTTGGATGGTCTCAATTCGGTGTTTTAAGTAGCATAGTTTTAAGAGTCAGAAAGAGTAAGCTTTAATTTCCAGTTTTACTACTTCCTCTGTGATTTTGTGTGAAGAATGTGTTTCTTCTGAGTTTCTGGATCATCATCTGTAAACTGAGGGAAAGGAAATGATTCCTACCTTACAGAGATATTGAATTGATAAAAGTTAATAATGATTCCAAACTTCAGCATGCTCCCTAACATGAAGCTCTTTCACTTGGGGAGCTGGGAAATTGGGATTATGTAGATTGAAAACAAATTGTTTAATATCCAGCAACTCACTTAATCCTTTTGGACTTAATTTCCTCTACTGCTACCAAAAACACTCACAATACAATAGCACCTATTCTTCCAAAATCATGGTATTAGGGTTGAATCTATGAAAGGGTAGATATGTATAACTTTTGAAAATACAGTGAATGTACTTTCCATATGGAAAATGAATGATAACATTTTAACTTACACTGAGATTTGCCTCAAATTTAATCACAAAGTCTACTGACTTCATAAAAATAACTGTATTCTCATCTTAAGAACTTAGTTTTTCTTAAGAGAGGTATGCTGAATATTTAGGTTTGAAATATCATGTCTGCAACTTACTTTTATTTTTTCCAGCTTTATTGAGATATAATTGATAAATAACATCATATAACTTTAAGGTGTACAATGTGATGACTTGGTTTATGCATGTATTATGAAACAATTACCATATTTAAGTTAGTTAACACATCCATCACCTCACATACTTACCTTTTTGTGGTGAGATTATTTAAGGTTTATTCTCTTAAAACTTTTTCAAGTATACAATAGATTATGATTAACTATATTTACCATGTTACTATATTTACCATGCTACGCATTAGATCCCCAGAACTGATTCATCTTATAAGTTAAAGTTTGTACCCTTTGATCAATATCTCATTTCCCCTACCTCCTAACCCTGGGTAACAACCAATCCATTTCCTGTTTCTATGAATTCAACTTAACTATTTTTCTTTATTCATCCATGTTGTTGGAAATGGCATGATTTCTTTCTTCTTTAAAGCTGAATAATATGTATGCATATACACTTTTTTTCATATTTTCTTTATTCATTCAACTATGAATAGTTTGTTTCTATATCCTGGCTACTGAGAATAATAGTGCAATGAACTTGGGGTTGCATGTATCTATTTATAGTAGGGATTTTATCTTCTTCAGATATATACCCAGAAGTAATATTGCTAGATCATATGTTAGTTTTATTTTTAATATTTTGAGAAACCTCCAAATGCTTTCTGTAATGGTCATATCAATTTATATTCCCTCCAAAAGTGCACAGAGTTTCCCTTTTCTCCACATCTTCACCAGCACTTGTTATCTCTTGTCTTTTGTATAATAGCCATGTTAAGAGGTGTGAGGTGATATTGTGGTTTTGATTGACATTTCCCTGATGATTAGTGATGTTGAGCACCTTTTCACATATCTGATGGTCACTTGCTAGTCTTCTTTGAAAAAAAGAAGTATTCCAGTCCTTTTCCCTTATTAAAAAATTGGTTATTATTATTTGCTCTATATAGTTGCATGATTTTCTTATATATTTTGTTATTAACCCCTTATCAGATATATGGCTTGCAAATACTTTCTCCCATTCTATAGTTTGCCTTTTTATTTTGTTGATTGTTTGTTTTACTGTGCATAAGTGCTTTAGTTTGATGTGGTCCTACATGTGTACTTTTGCTTTGGTTGTTGTGCTTTTGCTGTCATATCCAAAAAATCATTGCCCAGACCAATGGCAATAGAGATTCTTCTGTTTTTGTCTAGGAGTTTACAGTTTCAGGTTTTACATTTAAGTCTAATCATTTAATCTATTGATCACTTTGGGTAGTATGGACATTTTAACAATATTAATTTTCTGATTCATGAACATGGGTTATCTTTCCATTTATCTGTGTCTTTTTCAATATCTTTCAACAATATCTTATAGTTTCAAGTGTACTGATCTTTCTCCTCCTTGGTTAAATTTGTTCCTAAGTATTTTATTTTTCAAATCTATTATAAATTGAGTGGATTTCTTTTTATCTTTTTCAGAGAGTTTGTTGTTGATATATAGAAACACAACTGATTTTTTGCATTTTGCGTTTGTATCCTATAATTTTACAGAATATGTTTATTAGTTCTAACATTTTTTGGTGGAGTCTTTAGGGTTCTCTCTATATAATATCATGTCATCTACAGACAGTGACAGTTTTACTTCTTCCTTTCCCATTGGATGCCTTTCATTTATTTTTCTTGTTGAATTGCTTTGGCTAGCAGTTCCAATACTATGCTGACAAGGAGTGGCAAGAGTGGATGCCCTTATTTAGTTCCTCAACTTAGAGGTAAAACTTTCAAACTTTCACCACTGAGTGTGATTCTGGTGATGGGCTTGTCATAGATTCCCTTTAAAATGATGAGGTACATTCCTTATACACCCAATTTGTTGAATGTTTTTTATCATGAAAGGATATTATATTTTGTCCAATGCTTTCCTGCATTTATTGAGATGATCATATGATTTTTATCTTTCATTCTATTAATGTGGTATATCACATTTATTGATTTGCATAAACTGAACCATCCTTGCATCCCAGGGATGAATCCCACTTGATCATGGTGTATGATCCTTTTAACGTGTTGTTGAATTTGGTTTGCTAGTATTTTGTTTAGAATTTTTGCATTTATATTCATCGTGGCTCAGCCCTGTAATTTCGGGTGGGACCACAGGCTGGGCTTCATGGTCAGGCAGGCCACTGGTTGTACTCCACTGTTAAAGAGCTCACTGGCCAGATTTCCTCTTCTGGTGGGGCTGCAGGCTATGCTCTATGATTAGGTGGGGTTGCTGACTGTGCTGTCTACCTGGATGAGGTTGTAGGCTGTGCTTGTCAATCTAGCAGTGTAGTAGACTGGGCTCCACATCTGGGCAGTACCAGGCTTTCCAGGCTTTCTATAGTTACTGTTCAGGCTCCTTGTTCAGGTGGGGCCAGATGTTATGCTCAGCAGTTGAGTGAGGCTGCTGGCTTGGCTCTCTCCCTGTGTGGTGTATAAGATAGGCTGCTCAGGTTCTCTGGCTTGGTTCCCTGGTTAGGTGGGGCCAGATGCTATGCTCCACAGTTGTGACAGGCTGCTGATTGCTTTCATAATTGGGGATGCTGTAGAATGGTCTCCATGTCCAGGACTACCCACTGGCTAGAAACCTAAACTGGACAAAACTGTCAACTGAGCTCTCTGGCCAGATGGGAATGCTTGCTCAGCTCTATAGATGGGCAGAGCTGCTGCCTGAAATCTCCACTAGGGTGCTGCCACCAGTAGGAACACACTGTAAAGCCCATTCCCCCTTTCTTTCTTTAGCTGATTCTTGCAGTGATCCTCATGAGTCAATATCTAAGGGGGCCTCCCAGGAAGCATCCTGCAATTCTGAGGAAGTTGGATGTTCAACTTGGACTCTTCTTTTTCACTAGAGACACCATGGGCTTAGGGGATCCAGTCAGTGTGGTGCTCTGCTGGCCTGTGGGAAGTGCAATATGGTCAAAGTGAAGTTGCTTCTATTACCATTCTGTTGCATTATGTTCTTGGTTTCTGTGGTCCAAAGTGGATGCTTTAGCCTCATTCTTGGTTTCTTAGATCTTCACAAAGGCATCTTTCTATGTAGTTGCTATCTGCTCTTTTGTGAGGGGGGACAAAATCAGGAACCGCCTATTCTGCCATTTACTGATATCATTCCAGCAAGACTCTGCAACCTACTTTTTAAAGTTCAGCAAAAATATGTATGTATCTATCAAGAAATGAAGCCGATATGACCAAATACTGGTGAGTCAAGTGAAGAGTGTATGAATGTCCATTGTACTACTCCTTTTGACTTCTCTATATGTTGGAAATTTTTTCAAAATAAAAGTGTTGGTGAACATGAATAAGAGTTATTTGTCTTGATTTAGGTGATAATTGAAACACTTTGGATGACTAGTTACATACTCTTCTATAGTCTGTATTTACTCTGTACGTGATATGGAGCTAAGCCTCTAAATTAATCATCTTAGTTATCTCTTATAGTCCTGAATGATAGGCATTAGTATCATATTCTCCAAATGTGAAAACTGAGGCCTAGAGAGGAAAGTAAGTGCCTTATTTCATAGGTAAAAGAGCCCTATTCTATTGAGGGAGAGGCACCTTAGCAAGGAGATGGTCTATGTCGAATATCTTTGGAATTTTTGAAAACTAAGTTTAGTTCTTTTTTTCTTTTTAGTTTCAGACTCTATATTATACTTCAGCAAATAGTATTGCAAAAATAGAAGCCTATATAAGAGTTCAGATAAAGATATATAAACTACCTTTTCTAGGTCTTTGTGTTCATGGTCAGTTGCTGCCTTTAACAAACATCCAAGTGTGGGTTTTTAGCAGATGGTGCAAATGGGATAGTTGGATTGACTCATAACTGAGGTTTTTATAAATTTTCTGACTTATCACCTACTAGTAATGACTCACATCTCACCTTCTTTACTTCAAACATCACAACCATCTTTAGTGGAAGAGAAGCAGAAGGAAATTATGGCTGGAGAGTAGGTAGAAAACTCCAAACAACGAGTAAACAAAAACATATTGAGTCTCTCTCTCCCTCTCTCTCTGGTGCACATGCGTGTGCACACACACACACACACACACACACACAATGTGAGATAAAGAAAGCTACTTCCTGATCTGGGTTGTAAAGCACTTCTTTCTACAAAATTTCCTTCCCCATTATAAAAAACTAAGAATATACTCCCAGAAATTAATTTTAAATATATGGTACTCTGAAGGATTTCTACGATAATCTTGCCAAACTCAGGACTCCCTTTTTCCCCTACCTACTTTTTTTAATTGTAATTTTTCCATTTATTTATTTTAAGAAAAAGACTGAGAAGGCGATAACTGAAAATGAAAGAATAATCAAATATTATAGACGCTAAGAATTAACTTAAAATGTTCACATTTTGTTTGTCACTTATTTATGAATTTCCACAGTTATCTGGATTAATTGGAAATATAAACACATTTTAACTCAAATTAGGTCACTATGGTACACTTGAGTTTTAATATGACTTGCTATTTGTATTCCCATCTCATTTGTTAAAAATGAAAAATTTAATTTATGCCAGTAATTAAGATGGTTATCAGGATGGAAAAACTTAAATTATGTGACTAAAATAAGTAATATGAAATAATTATATGCCAATATGTTTAGTATGATTCCTGAAATAACAAGACAGAGACATCACTTTGTATTCTACAATGGAAACAATAAGTGACCTGTTTATGCAATCTGTTGACTTTGGAGACTGCTTTATTCTATCTAGATTACACCTGTATCAAACCTCCCAGGCTTTTACCCCACTCTACAGTTGAACAATTTCTGACTCAAAGAAAGAGAGAAAACTCAACTCCAATGTCACCCATACTTGAATCCAGTCTCTGTGTTGTTGGGATATATACATAGAGAGAGACATATCAATATATGAACATACATACAATAACACTTTTAACATATTGTAGTATAAGGTGATTTTTAACATATATTAACTTCATTGAACTGTTGTGGTAAAATTTTCTTCTTCTTTTCTTTTTTTTTTCCTTTTTTTAATTACAAGTGTAACTGCATTGACTCTATGCTCCTGGAAAGCATACATTGGAACCAGCCTTGCAAGTGAGAACTTATTACTGAATCTATGTTTGTATAACCATGATCAAGAAAAACCACAGACTGAGAGGTGGTCCTATAATCCTGGAAACAAGGTTTTTTTTTTTTTTTTGCAACAAGGCACCAAATCTGGATCTAGTGATGGATCAAATGTAATATCAGACAATAACATAAGTAGCTGAATCTATCACACGTAGAACCAGAAATGAAACTTAAGCATGCTAGATTTCAGCTGTTGTGTGCCTTATATCTGTAGTTTAGAGTGAAGTTATCAAGTGATACTTTACATCAAGGTCATAGGGAAGTATCCTTACATAAAGAACAGATAGAATGAGCTAAACATCTCAGACTCTCTGACGATAGTATGTTGCAACTATACTGTTCATTAAATAAAGACACTTTGACCTATGGCTGGGCATTCTTATACTTTCAGTAATTTTATTTGAGCTAATAATAACAGTCACTTGTCCAGGTGAGGATAGTTCACAAGTCAAAATTCCTTCCGCCTTACATAATCCTGCAGTGAGAGAAGCAAGTCTGCACACACACACACACACACACACACACACACACACACACTCTCTCTCTCTCTCACACCAATCATGTTTTCCAAATTGAGACTCTAAGTAGTAACTTAATCATGATGATGATGATAATGATAAGATTTTGATAATGATGGTGGTGATGATGATGATGGTGATCATAATGATATTAGATTTTTATTGATCTTTTACTGTATTCAAAGTACTATATTACATACTATACACAGTCTCATTTAATTCTTACAAAAATGCAAGAAAGATGTCTATTATTGTCCCTAGATTAGAAGGAGGAAACAAGCTCTGGCAGTTGAGATAACGTGTAGATGGTTAAGTAGCTAATAAGTGTCAAAGGTAAGATACTCATTTGACCTGTTTGCTTTCAAAAGTCATGCTGTTTTCATTGCAGTACAGTCAAGACACTGCTTAAAGATGGCAGTATTCACAGTTAAACTTAGGTATCATTTTTTCCTTTAAAACTTAGAACAATAAGTAGAAGGGAGGTAAGTATTTATTGCTATTCAGTCCTACCTGAGCACAGGTAGTGGGGCTCTTCCTTCTGTACCATGACCATCTCTCTGAGTAACAGAGGCACCACATTCACTTTCAGGGGTGAGTGGGCTTATGAGTATTCTAAATCGTTGTCTGGAGAGTGAACACACCAGGTAAGATGGCGCTCAGCAACTCTTGAGGCATAAGCAGGTCAAACTTTTGTAAAGTAACCTACACACATTTAATGTAAATGTCAACACAGTGGCAATGGCTGCTTTGGGGAGATGACATGTGATGATGCTTAACTGCTGATGGACCAGTGATCTGAGGTGTTGTATCAGCCTAAGTGAGTTTCTGTTGTGATATTGAGAGACGGTTTCTCATTGCTCACCCTGCTCACTCTAGCTAGTTCTGTCTAGGACCATTTTTTTTAACCAAAGTTTTCCCCTGTAAAGCACGATCCTTCTCCTTCCTAACCCAACTGACTCCTATTTATGTCCCCAGTACTGGCTATTCTGCCCCTTTGGTTTTCTTCTCGTTCTACTGTTTATCATACAGTCTAAAATGCATATGTTTTTCATGGTTTATCATTTCTGAAATCAACATAAACCTTTCAGTCAGCCAAACAGTAGTGTTGATTTACTTTTCATTATCAGTGCACATGTGAACTTTTTCATAGTTGTACACATTGTTGTGATAGGTGATAAAAGTTTAGATCTAAATTTAAAAGTACTTGTAACATATATATGTATACATATATATATATAATTATGAGCAAACAATGTTATGGTTTGGCAGAATTTTTTCTTACTATATATAAAATGACGGTGTGACATATAATCTATAACATCTCAGTACACAAAGAACAGTATTATCAAGGTACAAAATTCTACAACTTGTTTCCTTCAGTCATTTCTCATTTTTATTAGCAAGAGTCTTTTTTTGCTGTTGTTCAATAGCTGTTGAGGCATACTTTACACAAAATAAAATGTCTCCCTCTTAAATGTACAATTCAATAATTTTAGCAAATTTTTAAATTTGGGCAGATGTCACCGCAATCCATTTTAGAAACATTTCCATTACTCCCCAAAAGACTCCTTGTACCTATTTGCAGTATCTAGTCCTATTTCCATGCCCACCCCCAGCTGTAGGTACCTACTATTATAGATTTGCTTTTTTTTGTTCATTTTATATAAATGGAATCATACAATTCATAGTCTTTCATGTCTGAAAGACTCATTCACTTAGCATACCATTGAGGTTCATCTGTTTTGTTCACTTGGATCAGAATCAATGGAAATGCTGAATAAATGGGAGCCTCCCCAACTGGTATGATTTACACCAAACCATTTCTGTAACAGGCTGTCCTGTTTATATCCCCCATGGCCAGGTGGGAGGAGCATAGTGTTCCCAGTCATAAGTAATTGCATTTGAATTTTGACTGCTGGGAAATGCATTTACGCTTGAAAACCACAGTTTCTTCATTAGCAAAATGGAGAAAATCATATCTGACTTTCTGGGTTGTTGTGATGATTAAACAAAATTAAATCATGGGTCTTCCAATACTGTGAGAGAGACAGAGAGGCAGAGAAAGATTTTAGTGTTTCTTCCCCTTAAGTCTCAGGAAGTTTTGAAAAAGACACTGAAATTGGTTTTGAACAGGTATGTTTTAGACTTATATACATGATGAAAGGCTGAAGAAATTAACAATATTTATCTTGAAGGAGAAGTGGTGCATAGAGAACATATAACTGGCTCTAGGTATATATGAAGGACAGTCTCAAAAAAGGGAAATTATACTTATTTGACCCCAATATCAATGAGAAGAGATTACAGGATAGCAGTCTTCATCTCAAGATTATGGAAAAAAATACTGTTTAGAGTTCAAATTGTATGGCTTTTTTATAATATATAACTTTTCCTCTTTTCATAATATATTCAAATTGCTCTCCAATAATCAGAGATGTTGAACACCAGACTATGCTGCCTTAGGACACAGTAAAATCACCATCCCTGGAGGTCAGGTGTAAAGAGTGCATGATCCTTAAAAAGACAGTATTTCTTCAATGTCTTAGGAAGTAGACTTAACAGTCCTGCAGGTCCATTCCAGTCATAACATCCCAATTCTATGGGTTTTTTTGTAAGGACTTTTAATAGCTTATACAATAGAGTTACAGATGGTAGAATTTCAGGATGACAGGGAATATATTTTGGAGCATGAATGGCTCCAACCAACTGCATATTTTAATTTTTTTTCTTGGCAAAATTATCAAAATGTGACACCTGCACCCCCGGAGTTATGTTTCTTTTACAGTTAACAAAAGCGAAGGCAACTGTTTCTGAAAGTGACTGTTTTGCTTCAAGAATCTGAATCTAAATGTATGTGTCTCAAGGGAAATGGAGAAAGGCTATGTGGTATGGACATCTGTTTTATTTTTATTGCATTTTTTACTCATCACATTTCGCCTCTTTTCAAAATAAAACACATCATTTTGGGGAATTTGCCACCCCCATTCCCATGCAGTTTCTGGGAGGCTGCATTTAGAGTATTCTGGCTACTGAAGGATGAACATGACCCAATAATGGCTAATCATTATATTCCATCTTCTTCCTCCTTCTTTCATGGTGATTGGTTAAAGGATGGATTCATTATTCATGGACACCATGAGAGGCTTTTCCTTTCCTCTTTGTTTATAAAACTCAGATAATTTAAACCTTTATTTCTCTGTAGCCAAGCTTCCTTATCTAGAAGCAGAAAAAAATACTGGCAAAACTCTTAGAGCATCTTGGAGAAAGAAGGAAGGACAGAGAATGAAAAAGCATACATTTTGCATTTCTGAAGTTTCAAAGGCCAACTCAATCCCTGGACTCCTCAAATAAGTGAGCTAATACACTTTTATTATTTTTTCTTAAGCTTGTTTGAAATGGATCTCGCTCTTTTGCAACTTGAACCCTAAGCAATATTGACAATAATAGCAGTGGTGAATATCACAAGTGATAAATTCTTATATACAGTATTATATATATAATATATAGTATATAGTATATAATATATATGAGTTGAGGTGGGATGGTAGGTAATGGAGACTCCTTTATCCCTGATTAGGAAATTATGATGATAATAATAATAATTTTTGTTATTGAATCCTGTATGAGCTATCAGGCCCTGAGCCTTCAAAGGCATTCTTATACATGATTGAGTTTTGGAAGTTTGATAGAAAAAAGTCAGAAACTTGGATTGTGTGTAAGCTGCTTCTAACATCCTTTTTAAAGGACCTACCTAAAAGGGAAAGATGCTTCTAAGATAACACTTGTCATAACAAAAACGGTCAGCATAGACTTTTTTTTTACAAGATTGATTTATTAACTATGATACATATCACATAAGGCCTTTTCAGTTTTTTACACCATTCCCATTGAGACAAGTACAATACTCTGTGGCAAATACATGATTTTAAAAAACAAAACTAAACAAAAACACCTCAGTCAGAGATGCTTCAGCCTTAGTTGATGGCTGACCATGCACTAATCAGGTTGGAGCCTCAAAAAACCCACGACGTATTTAAAAAAAAGTTTGGAAATTAAGCAATCATTCCTTATACCAACTAGAGGATGTTCTGGTTAAAGCCCCTAAAATACAAAGAAATAATTGTTATACTTTCTTTACATACAGTTCTTCACTTTTGCTGTGAAACAGAATTTTGGGCACACAGCCAGACGTATCAGGAAAATAAGCTGGCAGCAGCACTATTCCAAATTTTCAAACAAGTTTTATTCCCATACAATTCAGACTTTAAAAAAAAAACTTTTAATTCACACAGGGAACATGATTCTTTTTTATGCAAACAAAAACTTACGCCTTGTCTCGACTACATTGAAGTGTAAAATCACGGCTGTTGGAGCTTGCCAAGGGGGGCTGCTGGGCGGGAGGTGCAAGCAGTCACCTCTGACCCTCGAGGAGTCTGCTGGAGGGCAGCCGGCTGAAAAATGGCTCTCGGAGGAGGAGGTGAGAAGAATCTTTCCCTCCTAAGAAAGCAGCGGCAAGCCCAGCCCGGGGGCAGGCCCAGGACCTTAGATTAGAGTGGCCCTTTCCCTCATGCCAGGCCTTCTCTGGTGCGATCACCAGCATTCAAGGATGTGATTTAGGCTTCCGGCATACACGACTCAGTCGTCCTTTCACCTAAGTACGAATGAGTGGCTTGAACCTGCCCAGCAACTGGAGTGAGGGCAACTCTTCCATCCACTGTCTGAAGAAACTGGCGGTGCCAGGGAACGAGCACCGTGACTGTCCCCGTTCCCAGGCCCCACGGCACACCATGCCCATCGCACACGAGGAAGGTGGAGCGAGGGAACTTGGTTCCCAGCAACCCACCCAAATCCCTGGAGCTTCCTTCTCTTGGAAAAGCAGAGCCCTCAGCGGCAGAGCCAACACTTCCTCCAGCAGACATCCCCCCAGCAGTGTGGTTCTCCTTGCAAGAGAGGACTGGGAAGGGCACAGATGGAGATGACCTTGGATTACAAATGCAGCTGATTGGTTTCCGAGTTTCAGGGATGAGGCTGGAACACCCGTGGCCTAGGGGAAGGCATCCCTCCAGGTCCCCGCCACCCCTGGACCCCCAGAGGAGCTAAGGTGCAGGTACGAGGGAAGTTGTGCTCTCCCAGCCTCTCTGGCCAGTGTGCTGCTCCTCTGACATCATCTTTTGTCCACCCTGGCAAAGACAAACACATTCTGCTAGAAGAATCTCACCTGCAGCATGCATTCTGCTTTAAGCAGGAAGACCAAGATGGCAGTGAGATGTAGGAAAAGCCAGGAAACAGTACTCAGTATTTCAGCATTCCTCCTCAAAATGTCAAGTGATGGGAAGAACTTGACAGAATGCAGGAGTAAATGTGCTGTGTTACCCACATGCAACACAACCAAGAACTGAGGGCAAATTCACAAGCCATGCCTCATAACCTTGGACCACTTCCCTCTGTGGAAGCATCAGTGTTGCAGATCCAGAATCAGCCTTATACTTACAATCGAGGGCTGTTCACTTCCAGCTCTTGGTGCCTATACTCTCGTGGATGTAGAAAGAACACGACAGGGAGAGAGCTTCTGGGCACACCGCTATTTTGCTGTGGGGCATGGAACAAGCCCCATACCCCCACTGACATGCTTACCCATTTTGGCCAAGGATAATTAATACCTGCCACTCCCTCAATTCTTAGAGCTGTGGTGCAGCTCACATGAGAATGATTTGTCAAAGCACTTTCCAGAGCTAACACACTAGATGAATGGGAGGTGGGGGGTGGGTAGCATTCCAGTTAAGGTTAGCCTGCTCCAACACACTCCCACACTCTCCTTCGTGGGTCCCCTCCAAGTGCCCATTTGGTCCAAATGCTGGCCCCTCACCCCCAGAGGCCAAAGCCCAGGGCCCAGCACTGCTACTTGTACCAATACCAACTCGGAATGAATGTCCTCCAGCATGAGAAGCAGAAAACGTAAGTTAAAGAGTTAGCAAAGGAAACAAAGAGGAACCCCTGGAGCTTCCTGTTCAATTGTAGCTTTTGGGGCCATGACCCACCAGCCCCAAGCTGCACAGTAAAAGCCCTGGCAAGACATTGGGGGCAAGCATGTGAGGGGGTCCCTGCAGCTGCACAGGTTGGCTGGCAGGGGACACTGTGGGACCAGAGGCTAACCTGTGGAAGCCTGGTCTCTTGTACTCCCACATGGGTAATGATGCAATGCACAGGTGTTCACCCTTACTGTGCCCCTTCCCCTTCCAGAAAAATCACCTACTACTTAAAGGTCTGTGCAGTCTCAGGGATGGGGGTGGCTTGGGAAGGTGGGATAGCTGGGGGCTTGTGAAGTTCCTGGTGCAGAGCCAATGTTGCAGCTGGCCCAGTGTGTCAGCACAATGGAGGTGGTAGAGTAGACTGGGCAATGGGAGGGATCCGGGCCACTTCTGTCTTAGTTCACACATGGGAGAGTGACCCCAGGTCACCCCCCACCCAAAACTGGGGCTGACTGGGAGTAAGTGAGCATGACCTAGAAAAAGGCAGAGATTAATTCAATGGAGTAATTTCCTCACCTACCTGGGGCTCAGAGCTGGGGGAGTTGGAGGGCCAGAGAAGCACGAGTCTGCCAACCTCAGTCAAAACTAAACACTAACATTGTCTTTCAGCCAACCCCCGACCTATAAAGCATCAGGCACAGATCCACCAGAAGAGAAGAAATCTGGCATCCCACATTTACATCAGACATTCGTGTACCCTGGATTTGTGTTTTGACTTGTATCCCTAAAGAGGTGGTAAAACTTGCAGGGATAATTTAGTTTTTCCAAGCACCATATTTTGCCAAACAAGAACTAGAAACAGTGAGATATCCAGCTTATCCAAAGGAAGAAGTCAGTGAGCAAAGGGCCTACCCCACCCTCCAACAGCCAGCAAGAAGCATTTGGGGATGGGAGTGGCTGAGATTGTTCTGAGGCATCTTTTAATTTGTCAGGCCACCCCGCTGGGGCAACCCAGGGCATCCTCAAACATACTACAGGTGCTGCTTCTTAAAGTGCAAAGAGACCACAGAGGATTAGTCAGCATAGACTTTTAACAAGAAATGGGTACTTGAGGAGCCAAAGAAAAAGAGAAGGCTGGTTTCCCATTATCCTCCCAAATATTCCCTGCTGAACAGCAAATGATCTGAAGAGGTAGTGATTCCACCTTAAGGAACCTTTCACTGGGGGTAGCCAAGTGGCAGAGAGGCAGTTTGCCAGTGCCTTACTGCTCCAGCCAAATATTTCACTTTGATAACACACAAAGTACAAGCATAGAGGCATTTAGTTGAGGTTTAAACCTCCTGATATTGACAAGAGACCAAAATGGCAAAAGTAGGGTATATATTGAAGGATAATCACTCAATAGAATTTCTGTTTATTAAATACTAGGGAACCCTAGAATTGATGCATAATGCAGCTGACCATGTTTTCAAGGTTGTATTGACAGAGAAAACCCAACCTTGCCAATGATAACAGTACTCCAAGTCAGAGAAAGGAGAGCTATCTGTAGATGACATGAAAATGGCTATGGAGAAGATTTATTTAGGTTATCTTCTTTTCCCTCCATTATTTTGATAGCAATGAGAATTTTGTAGTAATTGCAATGATCATTAATCCAATGGTATCAGAGTCACAAAGAGCATGTCTAGATTCAGGCCTTAGTGTTGGGTGCAGTAACTGGACACCACTCTGTATGTCTCACCTTTGGTTTGGATGCCGGAGGGCTAAATTAAAATTTCAGGTTCTTGTTCTACCTGTCCAAAAAAGAATTTTGGATGGGGAATGCAAAGGAGTGACACACAGAGACTGAGACATAGAGAGAAACAAAGAAACAATGTATTAAAAGAGCAGAAGCAAAAGTACAGCACTCAGAGAAGAGTGCAGGTGTCCTCCTTAGTGAGGAGTACCCGGCAGGGTTTTCTGACTTCCTTTTTTATTTCATCTTAATCTTTGAAAAGGCATGAACTTCTTCGATTAACAGCAGAATATTCATTGATAAAATAGTCCAGGTAGGTGATAATTTCATCTGTTTCTTGCGCGCTGGGCACCTGAAGCCACTGCACATGCCCTCTGAGAGCCATTTCCCTTAAATTTTCCCTTACCTGTTGAGCGCCACACGTGGAAGGTGGTATAGTGGTCACTTGCAGCCTGGGCCTTTTTTTTTGACCTTGCTGGGCCATGTTATATGGATTCTATGATCAAGGTTCCCTATTCAATCGTCAAAAAGCTTCACCAAATTCAAATTTATGTTCTTGCTGCTGAAGCCATTCCTCCATGCTTCCTGATCTCATTAAGTGCAAAACAAGGAGGTGGGTTTGCTTTTTTGCTTAATGCCTATACATGAGGATGCTATCCTTGGGCTCAGTTCTAACTTTCCTGCTTCAGTTTGAGTGCATCTTTTGTTGAATTCAGAAAAGTTGCATTAGAGTAGGAGAGAAAATTCTTAAAAAACATATTTATGTGAAAACTGACAAAGATCCTCTCCCTGATCAAATTCTGTCCAGGCTCTTTGAACTCCTTTTCACATGAGCCTTGACTTTTGGACTTCTGTTGTTTGTCTCTGCGTTGTCCAATTTCAGCAAGAATCCTGCTAAGTCAGTTTAATCATCCTTGAGATCTGACCCAATTCCTCATTCTCCTCGGTCCTCTAGGTAATATCTAATCACCCTGGCCTGCCTTCAGCAAGAACCTTGTCAGGTTGGTTTAGCCAGAATCAGGCTAATGTTTTCCCTGATGTTTTCTTTTAGTAATTTTCCATCCATTGACCCCCACCTTGCTCCTTGGTATCAATTCCCTTTTTTTTTTTTTGGTTGTTTTCAGAGTTGAGACCCATCTGTCTCCCCTACTACATACCCCATCGTAGTAGCCCCCTTGTACACCCATTGTAATGTTCCTCTTTGAATAACGTCTGTCTTGCTGTTCTTTAACAAGTTTCTTGAATAATTTTCTCTTTAATGGAACAAATGGATAATCCATTCTAATTCAGATTTTATTTAATATTCACAAAGAGACATTTGCATTGCTGGAGAGTTTGCATTGCTGGAGACATTTGCATTTCTGGCAGTTAACTAACTGCTGGAAAATTAATCTTTATTTAGGGGATTTCAGGCATCAGTTGGAAAGATATTTTGGTGCAGAACAAATTTTTTCATCCCACTTAAAATCACACAGTTTTGGCAACTGTTATTCCATCAACAAGTAAAAGCCTAATTGTATTTCCCAACAAAAAGGCAAGAAGAGGCTGTGGCTTTAAACACATGGACTCTGTGATCGGCAACACAGTTATGGAAAATGCACACATTTTCTAAGGGATATATGATTAAAGGGAAAAGAAATAATACCTGTAAGAAAAACCCAATAGAGTGTGGAAAAACTATCAAGAATTTTCTTGTGTGAGGGGAAAAATCCTTTCTGAAAACCAACTAAGTTGGGACAATTGAATGCTAATTACCTACCAGTTAGAAACAATAAAATGATGTCCATGAGCTCCCCAAATTGCTGTTATTTTCTGTTTTCATTAGGTTTTAAAATTATCCTTTTATTTCACTTACTGTCCCTCCCTGGCTACAGAATTTCATTACCCTCTTTTTTTGTCTGAAATTATAGCTCAAATTCAAAGGCCTAATTAGGAAAGAGGAATTTGAGCAACTCTGACAACTTATTTTCAATAGAAAATCTTCTCACTGAGCAATTCAGTCCATTCAAGAGCAACTGCAGCAAAGCTTTTCCTTAATGGTCGATATTATTCTCCACCAAGGCTCTGACCTCATCAGAGTAGTTAGTCCTGTTTGTTTGGTAACTCTCTCTCAAACAGTTCTTTGAATATAAAATTATTTGCCACCAGAAGGCATAACATCTCTGCCAGGAAACTACATTACCTATATAGCAAATGTAGACGAATGGATGAGATTCAAGCTTAACATAGAAATCTTTTTTAAAATGAATAAAAAGAAAAGAAAAAGAAAGAAAGAAAGAAAGAAAGAAAGAAAGAAAGAAAGAAAGAAAGAAAGAAAGAAAGAAAGAAAAAGAAAAAGAAAGAAAGAAAGAAAGAAAAAGAAAAAGAAAGAAAGAAAGAAAGAGAAAGAAAGAGAGAAAGAAGGAAAGAAATAAATCAGTGGCAGTAATTTTTCTATGTATGAAGAATTTTGGAATGTCATCCTACTTGCCCTTTGTTTCTGTCACTGTGACCATTTCTCCAGACTCCCTACTTTCTTACCGACAAAGACACTTTCCTTGACCAAACTTTAGTCAGGCTCCTCTGAGCCCCCTTCTTGATTAAACCAAGATGTCTTAAGTGCATTACTCACTTTTAGCAAGAACCCAGCTAAGTCAATTTAGCAAGAATCTCACATCTTTGGTATCTAATTTTCTTTGATATCTGATGAAATTCCTTATCCCCTACACTTGGTATCTGATCACTTTGACCTGCCTTTAGAAAGAAATTGTCAAGTCAGTTTAACCAGAAATGTTAACCCCCCATATTTCCTCTTAGAAATTTTCCATCTACTGATCCCAGTCTTCTCCTTGGATAAATCCTCATTTGTCTTTGTTGTATTTGGAATTGAGCCCAGTTCTATACAGAGGAATATTTCCCTATATTGCAATAGTTCCTGAATAAAATCTGTCTTTACCACTTTAACTATTGTTCAGCTCTGTTTTTCTTTAACAGTACATGTAAATTTAACCCTTTCTTTTTCTCTTGGTCAGTAAAACTAAACTGACCCTAGTACCATCTGTTTATAATCTTCCCGTTCACTTTAGAATTCAACTTGCAAATCTCTATTCTTGAAGATAGGGAAGGGGTCAAGAATAAACCACTGTGGCATAAAAAAATATTTTGAATGGAAGGCATTTGAGTTCCTGAATTTTTTAACTGCCTAAAAAGAGAGCCTCCTAAAAGAACTCAACTGTCATAAATCTCCTCTCAGGGAGCAACTCTAATCTCAGAGAAAAGAAGTCAGCACCACACCCAAACAGACACTGTCACAAAACTATATCTCCCCTCTATTTTCCTAAGGTCCCATTAGTCTTTCCAGAAAGGCATTTCTTCCTCCATAAGTGCCCTCTTTTCCCCTTTCTAAGAAACCATTTGTTCTCTCAGAAGTGCCCCTATGTCCCTCCCTGTTCCCTATTAAGATGGTATATAAACCTCAAATTCTAGTTGCCTCCTTGAGTCATGTTTCTTTGTGAACTCTAGTGTATATGTACATAATTAAACCTGTTTTTTCCTCTGGATAATCTGATAAACTGTCTTTTGTCAGTTTAATTTGCAGGTCCCTAATCAAAAATACAAGAGGATAAAGGAAAAGTTTTTCCACTCCAACAACAGAATTTTTGGGTTAAATCCCTTCCTGCTAAATGCCTATAGGGCTACAACGAGGCCCCCATTTCATGATGGATGTATCTTCCTTTTATTATATTTATATTATATAAAACTGTTTTTCTTCTTTGAATAAACTATGAGATCTTTCAATATAAAAATTTTTTCATGTTCATCTTTAAAATTTCTTTATAACTTATGTAGTACATAAAACAAAGTATGCCAAATAAAAATCTATTGAATGAATGACTGGAATATACAAATGAATGTATTCATTGTCCTACAGAGGATTGTCAGCACAATCAGAACACTGTCCCAGCAATTTTCTAAGTTTTCTGATTTTATCTCTATGACTCAATAGCTACATCATCAATAAAACATGATGTCTGAAACTCACAACAATCTCAACACCCTCTTCAGGATTTGTAGATTAAAGATGCACATGAACTGGGTCATTTCATTATTATCTAGGGAGTGGGGCTAAGAACATGATTATATAGTTAATGATTTAACAAATATAATAGACTTGTCTCTTTGACCAGTTGCTTTTCCTTCTTTCCCTTTTCTTCAATATAAAAATATTTCAAATTGTGTTTTCTTCATTACATCTAAGATAAATCATTTATTTGTTATTTATTTTTTTTCTACTCATGTTTTCTACTTTCCCCCATTCTTCACTAATGAAGTGAGAGATATGTCTTAATATTTATCATTATCACCTAATAGTGCATCGTAGCTACAACACACACACACATACACACACACACACAAATCCTTAAAAATGTAGTGAATAAATAGGCATCATTATTATTATTGATTAGAAGTTACCTTGCATGAAATTTACTCCTCTCAACCCTATTATTGTCTATTATTTCTCCTACATGTTTCTACAAGCTTACCAAGTTCCTGGTCTGATGCCTGAAACTTGAATATGTGCAATATGGTCTTATGCCACAGAATATTTTTTTTTTCCCAAGAATAGCATATGTGATAGTTTCCAATATATACTAGAAAAATAACTAACATTTATTTACAGCCTATTATTTCATCAGGAATATTGCCTGAAACAGTTTATTTAATTTCACAGGAATGCTATGAGGTCAGGATCCCTAATTTCATAGGCGGAAACAGGCCATATAGTGTAAGTAACTTGTTTAAGATTATGCATTCAATGAGTCTTACAGTTGGAATTCCAAGTTTCGAATTATAGTTTGCATTTTTGAAGCAGTTTAACTATAGTTTCATTCTCTTAGGTCATGCATTTTGATTCTGTATTAACAGTAGGAAAGTAAAGAGATTTCCTCTTCATCTAGAAAAGGTGGAGTTGAGAAAAACTTCTAGGTTGCAGCTTTAAACTCAAATGGTTTTACTAGCAGTATTTCCCACCAGGAGTCCAATTCAGCAAAATCAGGAAATCTAGTTTCAAGAAAAGTTCATCAGTGTGTGATTCAACTTGAAAAACATTTCAGAGACATAAAACTATTTTACATGAGTATATCATCTAAAGGAAGTATCATCAGGCCCACTGCAGCCTAAGCAGTTCTATCCTCTTGAGGAAATATAAATCATTGATGAAGGAAACAGAGTAAACAAGGCTCCAATGAATTAAGTAGCTATATGGGAGCTGCCCTAGTTTGCTATCTCTACTAAAGTACAATAAAAGGACAGAGAAAGGAATTAAAGTGAAAGCAAGCAGAAGTATTACATATTAAGGAATCACGCAAGATAATTCCAGACAGGTTAGAAATGACTCTGAAATATAAAGCATTCTGGGAGGATCCACACTATAAGGGAGGGATGCATAACCAGAGGGAGGGGACTACTGGTCCAGAAACACATCGTGCCACCCAATAATAGGTTAGGTCCAGATGAGGGACTGTTAACTAACATACTGGAATTCCTAAGTTGTAAAAAAAGACATAACTGAAACAAGAATTTTTTAAGGCTTTAAAATGTTGCTAAGTTTGTTCTTATGTCCTGCTTTTCTTTTTTAAATTTATTTATTTAATTTATTTATTTTTGGCTGCATCGGGTCTCGTTGCAGTGCACGGGCTTCTTGTTGCGGTGGCTTGCCTTGTTACAGAGCACGGGCTCTAGGCACACGGGCTTCAGCAGTTGTGGCACTTGGGCTCAGTAGTTGTGGCTCGTGGGCTCTAGAGCACAGGCTCAGTAGTTGTGATGCACGGGCTTAGTGGCTCTGAGGCATGTGGGATCTTTCTGGACCAGGGCTCAAACCTGTGTCCTCTGCATTGGCAGGCGGATGCTTAACCCCTGCGCAACCAGGGAAGCCCCTGTCTTGCTTTTTAAAGGTCCTTTTTTAAGGACCTTCATATTTTTTCCTAAATATTAAAGTAATGAGGACTAGGGAAAAAATACCACCAGTTAGAGATGAGTATCTTTTTCTAATCATTATTTTTACTCATAAATCTCTGCCTATATATGTCTATTTAATTGAAATCATATTGTTTATCAGTTTTATTATATCATGTTTTCTCTTGACACTATATAATCATCATTCCCTCAAGCTATTAATCTATCTCTCTATATAAGCATAACTTTTAAAATTTATTATTTCAATGTATGAATGTATTTAAATTATAAAAATATTTTCATCTTAATGGGTATTTTAGATTTTCTTCTCATGACAAATATACTTTTGTAAAAATCTCCATGCATGTCAAAGATTTTTTTTATCCAGCTAAATTTTTCAAAATTACTAAGTTCAAAAGAGGTATATTTAAACATATTACACATATTATCTATTGCCCTACTAGTACAGCTGGTCTCCACCTATTCTGCCTCAGTGGCTAAGCTGTGCTCTCTTCAAACTGACCCATGCAGGCTATATGATTGCTTTGTATTCATTTGAAAAGGTCAATAAAAATAAATAATAAACCCTAAGACAGGACCAATCATTCCTACTTTCCTGTTCCGCTACCACAAATCCTAGGTCATGTGTTTCTGGTACCCGCTCTTGGTTTGTGGTCAGCCTATGGATGGTACAATTTTCAGAATGCTGAGAGGAGATGAGCTTTGAAGAGAGTTTGGGATGATTTAAAATTGGAAGCAGCTGTATAAATTTCTCTCCAGTACTTGAGGAGACCCTCAGTCACAGAGTGGCTGTCAAATTAATGGTAACATTGTTGGAAAAGTTTTATATGATTTCTAAGTCAAGCCAAGATTCTGAACGGACATGGTTTAGTAAGTGACAGCCTCTGAAGCACTAGTCTTCGTGTCAGAAATTAGGAGAACAAGAAGATTCCTGCTGGTGGGTTAAACTATTTTGAAGAAGCTTTCTGGAGTTTGTGCACATGCACTGCTCTTCCCTTTATTTTGCTTACCTGGACCTGCAGGTAAGAGCCTGTGACTACCAGGATTTTGCTTTGATTTTGTTTGTTTGTTTCCACCCTCCCCCCACCTTACCCCCCCACACACAAAACAAAACAAAACAAAAAACTATTTATTTTGGGATTTGCAGGAAGAGGGGAAGAATGAATACTGGATAGGTAACCAATATAACCTATTTAGCAAAGCACTTGTCATACAGTCAATAAATATGTGCTAATTTTGTTAAATACCAAATATCAAAGCAAGATAGATATTGCATTTTATAGAAAACATAAAAGTAAGAATTATATTTCTTGATTTATCCTGAGTGCTGTTTGAGAAGGTCTCTTAGTCACTTTTAGACGTATGACTATGTTCCAGGTTCTTACCTGCATAGCACATTCAGATGTGAAAATCACATCTCAACTCTAGACCTACAACCACCTGCTGTCTCTGTCTGTGACTGCAGCATTTCCTTCCTGAACTACAATGGTGGAAATATTTAGTGGGAAGGGACCATCTTTTTAGACAGGGTTCAAACTTTATGTCCCTCAGGGAATTGCAATAGTTATCAAACCTCCCCAGACTCCTCCAGATATGGAAGTTAATGGCTAGAATTTCCCATGTGAGGGCTGGCTGTGCATTAAAGGATTAGTACCTATAATCCTGAGACTCTCCCTCTGGTAAACGGGCTCCTTTAACATAGAAATTGTCTTTGCTTTTTAACATTTGCAACACTCAATACAGCACATCCCCAAACCATCGGCTGAATAACTGTGCACTGAATTCCCATTAAAAGCAATTAGTTGTTTATGAAAAAAAAAATCTATAATTCTTTGTTTTGGAAAAAAATAATAAGTGTATATGTGTGTGTGTGCTTATTCTTTATTGAAAAGATTTCAGACATAGTTTGGCAGTTTTGCAATTCTGGATTTTTACATTTTGGTTTTTGCTGATAAAGAGCAAACATTCATGTCATTACATGTTTTTCATGGGAGGGTCTTTGTATTTTATTTTTTATTGACAGTAGAATTTAAGAGTTAGGTCTGGCTGTTTTCAGTTGTCTTATTTAAAACAATGGGGAGATAATCTGAGTCATACACAAAGTGAGTGAAAATTGATAGAGAGGAAATAAGCCTAGATATTTCAAGATTAGAGCCAATAAATGAAAACAGTGTGTCATAATTTTATTAAGACAAATTTTATAATTATTTTGTTGCATACTGATGCCTACTACCTCCTCAATGAAGAGGATGTTCTCAACGAAGGGCATCCAGTATGAAGTATGTTTCATCCAGGTATCTGTCCATTACACTTTCATTACCATAAACGTTATAAAGTGGCCAGTGATTCAGATCTTCCTAGAATTTATACACTTCTACTTATTTTTGCTAAGGCAGTTGCTTTATCTGCCTTAGCCATGGCAAAATCAAATACATAACAGAGTGTAAAGGACACTAGATGTGCTGTTCCAGTCTTCACCTGAAAGCTTAAAAGCATTTTCATAGTAATACAAATCATAAGAAATAAAAGATTGGAATTAAAGCATTGCTTTGTAAATCTGTTTTATTAAAAAAACTATCACTAGTGTTTTGTCGTTGTTGTTAAATTTCCTATGTACTAGCCAAAGGGATAGGTTTAATTATTTGGACCTCATCTTAGATGAACTGTAACATATAAAGGGGAGTAAAAATCTGTAAAGCACCCTGGATCCCTCTTTTCCCCTTCCTCTTCCCACATTCAGTCCATTCCATCTGCTAAATTAATCCTTTTACTGCTACCATTATATCTCATCTAGACAATTGCAAAACAAATGTATTTAGTTTCTTGCTCTTGCTAAACATGTTCCATGTTTGGGAATTTTGCTCTAGTTGTTTCCTAGGTTTAGAGCACTTTGAATAGAAAACTTTGAATTATGAAGACTTCTTTGGCCTTCACATTTCAAAACTGCCATTCAAGAGAGAAAGCTTTTCCTAATCAACTAAACTGTAGGGGAATTTCCCACTTAAGTCACTATCACATCACCCTACTTTTATGTCTTTATAGGAAAAGATAGTATCAAAACTATTACTTTCAAGTATTTGAGAGTTTGAAAATAGAATCATAGTACAAAAATATGCAAAGATACTGTAGAATTTTTATTTCATAAGACTCATGCAGCTCTTTTTATGAACACCTCAGCCTTTCCCTACTGGATAGGCTTTCAATTTTGACTGGTCAACTAATATTTTCTTCAGGTTAAAATGTTTTCATAACAGATTCAATATTTTGTCCATCCCTATCAGACCTCAGGTAAATAGAGAGTTTTGGATCATCTAGTTTGTTTAGTAAATAGTCATTCCCTGTTCTACTCTCAAGATGGAGTTTGAGTAGGGAGTTTACTCTGTCATTGTGATATTAGAGGCAAGTCTTGTTTTCTGTAGTGAATGTGACTGATCTTTCTGGATATTTTGAATGAAGATTGGAAACAACCACTGGAATCCATGGAACTCTCACTATGGTCTTAAATACTTCTGTACTGGTGGCTTCTTTATTCTATACTCAGGGGTATGTGGTCTGTGCTTTTTGTCACAACTGTTACTGATTCTCACCAGGTGTACACAATTTCAGTGCATCTGTATTCATGGGAACCAGGTGCATTCTCATGGGCTTTGTTGGCTATGGAATGCAACCTGTCCCATGCTTCTCCTTTGAGGATTAGGTCACTATTTCTGATGCCTGTGAGCTCACACTTTCTGATATATTTGACCCAGATATCTGACTCTGAGAGTGTGCAGGAAAACAGTTAACATAGCAAGACTGAGGATGCTATCCTTTAAAAAACCTGCTTGCAAGTGATGCTTTGGCAACACTTTTTTTGTGCAAGCACTATGAATTATGTTGAACACTTTCTTTCCTTCTGAGAATCTGAGATTTTGGTAAATGGTAGGCAGAAGGTGCCTATGTAATACATATTTTGGGCACCCATGTTGCTGCATTTATTTGCCAAAGAAGAGTATACTTCATGAGACCCTTTGTGGGAAGGAGAGAGCATAAAGATGCCTGCACATGGATTTCTCCAGACTCCATCTATATATTTTCCCCTTATTATCTGGTCATATATCCTTACAACATCACTGTAATAAGTCTTAGCTGTGAGATAAATATATGCTGAATCCATTTGTTACCAAACCAAACGTGGATCTGCTTACCCACGTGTGGTAAAGCTAATCTACTAACACCAGGTTGTGGTGAAGGGAAGTGCAGTGTTTACTGCAGAAGCCAAACAAGGAATTGAGGTAGCTAGTGCTTAAAAGGCCCAAGCTCCCTGAAGACTTTCAGGAAAAGACTTTTAAAGACAGGGTGAGGGAGGGGGATTGTTGGATGTGTGATCAGCTCATGGACATTCTTCTGATTGGTTGGTGGTGAGGTAATCAGGAGTCAGCATCATCAACCTTCTGGTTCCAACTTGTCTGGGGTCTACCTGCTATGTTCTTCTTCCACCTGGGAGGGGTTTCAGTATCCACAAAACAGCTCAAAGGACATGGCTCAGAATATTATCTATAGTCCTTGAGGAGGAACTAAAGGTCCTTGATTATGTTTAATGGCTAAACGATAATTATTTTGTCTTGCTTGACTGTTATTATTTTGTCTTGCTTGACTGTTTTCCTATCTTTCTGCATTTTCTCACCTCTTTGATTAAGTTTACTCTTTGGAACTCAGGGAAGTCCTAGGATGTTAAAGTATTTTTACAGACAAGAGACAGGGAGGGGACATGGAGTTGGGGTGGGGGGCTCTTCAGGGAAGGTCCCATAGGGTCCTGCTTTGTTACAGAGCAAGTCCTTCTAGTGAATAGAGGTGGTCTTAAGGAGGGCTTGGGTGAGAAACAAATAAACAACAATGACAACAAAACGGTGTCATCTCCTTGCTTTCACCACTCTGATGTATCGTCTCCTGTCCCACAATCTTCAGGGATTTTTATCCTATAAATATATTTTGTAATTGCCTTTATCTAAAAATAATTTTAATGCACTTGACAAATAGCCAGGTACTTTGGGACCATTTTGAGGAGATGTATGCCCATTATAAGTTATTTGCATTTTTTCTAGTAAAAAAACGTATGTCTGCAAAAGACTTCAGTCAAAGGGACTATATGGAACTCTGATGGAAGACTGTAAAAGGAATTGCATTGAGCTGGTAGAGAAGCATTTAGAATACTGACTTGATGCAATAGTTTAGGATGAAAATGGCCTTAACTAAGGTAGTTGGAGTATAGCAAATAGTGAAAGAATTGATTAAAAGGTTGAATTTATATGCTTGTACAGCAAATAAAACATATCAGTTGCACATTGAGAGGACTCTCCTAACTGTCCTTTTACCTACCTGCCTTACATAGGAGATAATAACATTTATGTGACTACAAGAAAGAAAAGAAAACTGCATTCACTGTCTGAACTTATGTTGGTCATTGAATATGGCACAAACTCAATAGCTTCTTTCTGAGTTTTCTTCTTATTTAGATTTTATAAGTGAATTCTGGCAGGAATCCATCCATTTTTATCCTATTACTCTCATAAACTTTACTGTTTTACATAAATTCAATTTTGAAGTTCTGAATAACGTTGAGGACAAAATGTATTGCATAAATGTGGGTGTCCCCTATTCTGAGATATGGGAGAGGAGAGAATGCTGAAGCATCTTAACTCCTCCAATCTCTAAGGCTCATTTTCCCCTTCCTCTCTTATTTCCCTCCAGCCATGCATTTTGTTAAATGTTCCAGTTACATTTAGCTAAAATAAATAAGCATGAGGGAAAATACTCTGTGATAACATAGAAATGGGACTTGAGTAATGGCATGGATTATTTATTTGAACAAATAATCATTTTGAATTCTTTTGAACCAGGTCACATGTAGGGTGGCATGAGGTTTACAAAAGTGAATAATGTATGAACTTCTCCTTGAAAGAATTTATAGGCTTTCTGTGACTATAAGATGTGAGAAGAATGCTTATGGAAGTCATTTTCTTTCTTCTACCCAAATAATTAGAAGTTAAGTCACCTTCCCTGGCCTCTCCTAAAATGTACTTTTAGGAATAACAAACTGTCAACAGTCAGAAGGATACACTGTATAGTGCAGAGACTAATGACAGGAATATTTAGTAGAAGACAATGATAATGTGTTGTCAGTGAAGAGGTAATTAAAAATAATGATATGAGGTGGAGGGGATAAGATTCACCTTGCAATGTGGGAAAAATAAATAGGACTTGGGAGGTAGGGGGAAGGGAGACAACACATGATTCTTAGGTTAACTTGTGATAGGAAGAATTTTAGTTCTTAGAAAAATTTAAAATAAATTTAAAATGTTAAATGAGGACATAGGCAGTTGAGAGGATGGGGAGGTTTGTGAAATTGTTTAGTTTTAAATTCATTCAATTTAATTCACTGAAGAGCCAGTGTTTATATTAAAGTTTAAATGTAGAACAGTGTATGCAGTGTCAGGTGAGGCCACTGACATTGTTCCAGTGAGAGTGTAAAAGGGAGCTAAAAAAGAAAGAATATGAGTATATATATGAACTCCCTTTTATCTTCATTGATCTTCTAAGAGTAACTTCCTTTTCATCTAATATTAACAAATACTTTTTACCTTGAAATAACCAAAACAATGAAGGTAGTCATTTTTTGTGTGTCCAATATCACTGTGGTATAGTTTTATCTTTTGACATGATGCTCATTCTCCATTGTTTAAAAGCATCATTTATTGGGCACTTACTATTTCCAGATATTTGCTATATGCTTTGCATGCAACGTCTTATTTTAAATATGAGAACAGTGTTGGGGAGTGGGTCATAATACTTTCCTAAATGTACACAGTAGAATTCTGAATCTACATTAGGTTATGTGGCTGAACCGAGTTCTAACAACTCTTAAGTGGCAGAGTCAGACTTATACATCCTGTATGGCTTAAGGGAATACAGTCAGCCCTTTGTATCCATGGGTCTGCACAGATGGATTCAACTAACCAAGGATAGAAAATATTTGGGAAAAAGTTCCAGAAAGTTCCAAAAAGCAAACTTGAATTTGCCACACTCTAGCAACTATTTGCGTAGTGTTTGCATCATATTAGGTATTGCAAGTAATCTAGAGATGATTAAAGTGTATGGGATGTTGTACATAGGTAGGTTATATGCAAATAGCATATTTGGATTTTGGTATGAGGTTGGGAGGGAGATCCTGGAACCAACCCCCAGATACCAAGGGATGACTGTATATGCATAAGAAACAGACAACACTGCTTCATTATTCATTGATTCTTTGGACTTTCTTAAACATCATTCAAATGCAATGACAGGCAAAATGTGGCTCCCTCAATGTCCCTGCTTTTAGTTATTGTAGTTATTAAGTATACAAAGAATAGACTGCTTTCTGTCTTAGCCATGGAGCAACTTGCCATCTCACTCTGAATATTCTCTATTCTTTTTTTTTTTTTTAAATAAATGTATTTATTTATTTATTTTTGGCTGTGTTGGGTCTTCGTTGCTGCGCGGACTTTCTCCAGTCAAGGCTAGCGGGGACTACTCTTCAGTACGGTGCGATGGCTTCTCTTTGTTGCGGAACACAGGCTCTAGGTTCATAGACTTCAGTAGTTGTGGCTCGCAGGCTCTAGAGCGCAGGCTCAGTAGTTGGGGCGCATGGGCTTAGTTGCTCCATGGCATGAATAGTCCCTATTCTTGTTTCTATGTTGAATCCATGATCTCTGCTGACCTGGTGGCAATGTGGAAGGTTTCTTGTACTAATTTTGGAGGAAATTATTAAACTCCCTGTTTGACCAAAGGCCCAGGAGTCTATACCAAAGCTTGTATTTTAGTAACCTGGATAATACAAAGATGTGGGGGCCAAATTTAGACACAGGCTACATATTGCTGAAAAAAGTGGAATCAGAAAATTACCTTGATGACAACTGGTGAAAAAACTGGAGGAAGGTTTGAGATATTCTAGAAGGGAGCTTAAGTAGATTTCAATGGCCACTTTAAAGATTATTATATAGCATTGAAGCCGAAGCTGATGTTAGAGAGCATAAATGATTAACAGAACAATTCAACACTCTTTTATGATTGTCTGCAGCAGTCCTTCAAATAGAATGAGGGAAAAGGAAACAAATGTTGGCAAGTTACCAAAGTATCAGAGTGGCAATATGAGTACAAGTGAAGACCAACCATTGAAGTGCATGGGAGAGGCACTAGTGAGGCACTGCTGATATGAAAAACTGGGAGATGTCTCTGTTTAATGGAAGAGGCAAATGAAGTTAGTGTGGGTTCATGTAGAAGAACTGGAAGCCAAAATATGGGTCAAGAGCAGCTTCAGTAAGAGCAGGGAAACCAGAACTAATGACACTGTCATAGGAAGAATTTCAGAATTACTATGAATGCCCATTCATATAAATGGGTGACCATTCTTGTGGGTAACAGAGTGAAGTAAATATTAACATTATCAGAGTAGAGAAGTTTGAAGAACTAAGACATTGTAATAATGCTAGGAAATTGAAAAGAAGGGAAATATTGATAACCATAGTTAAAAGATTTTTGAAAAAATTGGAATGCAATGATAATAAAACAAAAGTATCATTCTCTTTGCTCCTCAATTATCCTTCTCAGTAATTTCCTCTAATAGAGTATTCAGCATTTTAAGCTCTAATTGTTTATGTATCTGTTCCCACAAAAGAATGTGAGCTCTATAAGAATAGAAAATATATTTTATCTTCCTTCTGGTCTGGCAGTACCTAATACACTTTTGTGGGATGAATGGATAGATTGATGAATAGAAAGATGAAAGGATGAGTGGATGAATAAATTAGTAAGTGTATACTTTATGACAAAAGTATGGACCCTAAAGAAAAAAAAAATACTGACATATAGGGAGGTATAATGGTGGAAAAATATCATTGGAAAGTCCAGTGAGTAGAATGTTCTCATTAATTCATGAGTTAGAAAAATGCAAAAATGAATATCTTCCATTAAGAAGAAGTTCTTTTCCCAGGAAAGGGGTGCTAACTGAGGAAAATTACAAGTTCAGAACAGTGTTGGTATAAAAGATAGAAAGTCATCATGGATGAAAAAATTGGCATATGATAAGGAGTGTGGTTGAGCTATATTGAAACACCTTTGTGGGTGAAGATAACAGAAAGATGCAACTAATGCACAAGAGAGTTTGCGTGGATAAGTGGAATGAAAGAGGCAGGCACCTGATCAGTATGCTTCAGAAACTAAAGCACAGCAAATGGAGAAATGTATGGATACATTTAGTGTTTGTTTTATATCAAAGATTGACAAACCTGCTCTAAAACAGGTCAGATAATAAGTATTTTTGGATTTGTGGGCCATACTCAGCTTGGCTGTTATAGTGTGAAAGCAGTCATAAACAATTCATAACTCAATGAGGAGGCTATGTTCCAATAAAACTTTATTTTGTGGATACCGATATTTGAATTTCCTATTATTTTAATGTTAATGTTATTTTGATTTTTGTTCAACAGTTTATAAATGTAAAAAACACTTGTAACTTGTAAGAAATAAAAAAAAAAAAAAACAAGTGATGTATCATTGAATTTGACCCATGTGCCTTGACAGGTATAAGCATGTATACGTTTCGATATAATTTATTCACTCCTATATACTTCATACATACACATCTCTCTGTAAAGATGCGTTACAATCTGTAAGAAAAAAGTAACTTAGTAGTAGTCTAAGAGTTTAATTATCAGATTGATTAAAAGGGAAAAATTCTGCCCTAATGGTTATAAATGACACTTATCCAGGGTTTTCCTAAGTGGCTGAATGAAAAGTGATCATTCAGAGATGGCAGTGCAGCTTCAGCTGAACAATTAGAATAAAAGGGGAAATGAAATGTTCAAACTTAAATATACTGGAGAACTAGTCAAATAATTTCAAATATGAGCCTCAAGATATTTATTTCCTTATCCTAAAATAAATATGTCATGTAAATGTATGTTGACTTTGACTTATTTATTTTTTTGCAGTGGAATGGGATAAGATCCTTCTATAAATTCTATTAGAATACACCATCTATGTAAATAGTACTTATCAGTAACTGTATTTTAAATATTTAAATTGTTATATCCACAACCTCTTCCCAAAGTGAAATATCTTTGATAATTCTATAATTTATGCACTCTAAAGTTTTGGGCTCTTGGGTTATGCACCATGTCCTCACAGAAGGTCACTGGGAGACAGACTTTTCAATAGGTCATGGGTCTGAAAAAGCATAGACTCAAATTCTAGGGTCTCAAATAAGGACTTGGACTTGGTGAGACAATAGGATGAAACAACACAGATTTAGGGCACAATCCAGAATAAGGTATTAATGCCAATTTATTTGAGATCAAACAAAAGCAACCACAACCATCAATGTGCTAGACATGAAGCAAAAGGCTTTTACACAATGATCCTAAAGATAAGTGTTATTACTCTCCATTTTACAGATAGTGAATAGCAGAGCTGGAATTTGAACCACACTTTGGAGCTATGTAATATGTCTAAAGCCCCTGAACTTCAGGTAAATAAGAGTGCTGGTTTCTGAAGGAGAAAGACATCTACATGGTTTAAAGGGCAGTACTAAATGGAGTTAGGATTATGGATTTGGATATTTAAGTCAGTCAAACTCAGCCCCAAGTTTTAGTGGTGTGGACTTTGGGAGAAGTTACTTAGCTTATCTCTATGAAATGGAGATAAAATTACCTGAGGTGAAAGGCGGTTATGAGCATTTGTTTTAAAACTGTATATAAAGCACCTAAAACATTGCCAGATATTTTGTATGTTCTCAATAAAAGAAAGCTATTATTTGACTTTAGATCAGACAAAACTAGGGCCATGGGCTGCCTTATTGGCCAGGAGAAAATAGCTTTGCAAATCACACCCTGTTATACCAGCAAAATTTTTCTTTACCTGTTGTGTTTTACTCTAAATACCTCCCTTCAGAACCCAAATATAGCATGTTGTAAACTTACATGTTCTTTGAATATATATGTATTTGTTCCTGTAACTGACCTGGTTCATTGTTAGTGATGACCGTGAATTGTGTAATCAACTTAATTGAAGTATGAAGATAGAAAAACCCACAGGTTGTACCTTTTTCCAGAATTCATTTTTTAATTGCGTCACATCAGTCTTGAAAATAAGCTCTTAAATAGTGAACTTTAGGGCTGTAGGCAATTTATGTCTGTCGGGTAAACACATCCCTTCTAATTCTTGCATCCCCATCTTATCATCACACTTCATTTAGCCACATCCAGATGATGCTGTTGAAAGAGGCTGTTGCTCCAGACCTAGTGAACCACAGTCCAAAAATGAATACCGTTTACCTTAAAATAAAATCATCAATTGGCTACAATATAGGTTGTTTCTCTCAACACAGAAACACCAGCCTGGGTTTAGCAAATGGGGGGTGTAGAGGAGGACAGAAGTACAGAAGAGTAGTATCACTCACAACGGCCAATGGCATGTGTGAGGCTGCGAAGCAAAGGTAAATCTGTGATTCAGGAAGATATTGGGATGAAACCCCAGGAGTAAAGGGAGAAAAGAGTTCCTGAATATCACAGGGATTTAAGATTTGACAGATATTTGCATAACACATCATTTTGGAGAAGTAGGGGAACAATTAGATTCAATAATCTAAGTTTTGTGAAAATGTAGATCAGAAGAAGAAACTTATGCAGCCATGTCATGTGTTCCTTATTTTATCCTTGGCTGTTTTTCATACATTTTTCTCTCTGTTCTTTTTTCACCCTTACCTTACTTTCCATATCATCTTTGATTAATTTATTCTTCCATTCTCTTTTTTATGAAATTTCTCTCTTTTCTCTAGGTCATCTGATTATAGCTAAAGATATATCCTGGGGGCTTTATTTCCAATTCTATGGCTAGCTTATCTTATAACCTGGAAAAAACTTCAACACTTCATAGATGTGCTTGAGTATCAGAGCTGAAAGGAAACTTCAAGATCATTTCCTCTAATATTTTCTCATTTTACCAAATGAGAAAAGATGAAATTAAAGCTTAGAGAGGTGAAGAGAATTACCAGGTGTCAAGACGTTTGTCAATAGAAAAACCAAACTTAAGTTAGACATCTCAACTCATTTCAGAACTCATAACAGTCAGTCTTTCAGCTCCAAGTGATATGAAAACCAGTGGGAAAGTATTTGCTTTTTTTTTTTTTCTTTAAAGTAGGATGTTTTAGTATTAAAAATTAATACTAAATTAGTATAGGCAGATCCATGTGGGAAACCAAGTCATAATCAAACATTTGTGTGTTGATAATATTATTAGATGAAAAGGGTTAAATACATTCAAATGCTAAATCAGTTCAGGTTAATATATCCTTATCAATACAATAATGAAAACAACCAAATAATAAATAAATAAATAAATAAATAAATAAATAAATATATATATATATATATATATATATATATATATATATGCTGCCATAGTGTGAAATAGCTCACAGAGACATTAAATTTTAAAAATTAAATATGATTAAAATGGGTGAGGGAATTTTCCAGTGTGAGAGCAGAAAGACATATGTTATTCACCTCTTCACCATCCAAATGTAATAAGAGAAAAGGGGATGGATTTGTCAATGACAATAAGAACTAAGATTAGTGCTCAGTAGTCTCCTAGGCATTAGGAGAATTTTGACTAATCAAAATTAGAATAAAGCCCTAAATCAACATGTGAGTTATGTTCTGTCCAAATAACCCCTGTGTTTCTCCAACAGAAAAAAAAAGTGGGTTCTTCACTAATAATGGGGTCATCCTTCCCCTCCCAGCATGGGAACACTCTTCCCAGGCTGAGAACCCCACTTCTCTCTTTTCATCACTCATCACAATCCACTTGTTTTTCACTGCAGTTTCAGGACTACGGTTATCAAAAAGGTAATTTTACAAATGTATAAAAACGATAGAGGGAAGCCCTTTAAACTTGATGGTACAAAGTTAAGCACAATCATAATTAAGAAAGAATCCTTTCTCTCATGAACACCTCAATTTAAAAAAAAAATATAAGCTTTTCAATCAGAACTTAATATTTAAGTGGAATTGTTACACTTATAACAAAAAAGATAAAGAGGTTAAATCTAGTAATTCTGTACATTAGCAGAGCCAAGATACATATCCAATGATAAGTAAACAGAAAGATTGAAAATCACAACATGGAGGTATTGAAAAGAACCTGTATCTTAAATATAAAACAAAAGATATAACATGTAAAGTTATAGTATGTGTGTGTGTGTGACTGTGCTCTCAAAAGAAAATTCAGAGAGATTTACTTGATATGAATATTTTATTAAGTGAGAAACAAACTGTTCATGAACAGGGATTCTTCAAACCCCAAATTGGTATGAAGTTCATAGGCATGATTTTATGGGATAGCTTATAACGTTAAAATGAAGAAGTTGTTATCTTTTGGGTGGAGGGATGACTTAAGTTTCATTTATGATTATCAGAAGAATTTACAAGAGTAACCTAAGTTTTGTTTATGTTTATGAAATAAACTAGACTAAATTTTGCCTAACGTGGCTTAAATGATTCTGCATGGAGGATCTTCAGGATCAGTCTCTATTTGATTCTATTTTAATAGTGTTACATACGTGCAACATACATAAAGAAAACTATAAAACATCTATGGAGCATAAAGTATTTTAAAAATGTGAACAAACTCCTCTAAAAACCACCCATATAAAAAATAAATATTACCAAATGATCTAGTCAGTGCTTATATATACCTACTCATTTGCCCCCTTCTGTTAGTTTTTATTCCTTCTCAGATTTCTGTGATTTTCTATCTAGGATTACTTACTTATTTTTCTTTCTAAAGAAATCATTAGAATACTTCTTTCAGTGTTGCTTCTCTGGCCATAAATTCTCTCTCTCTCTTTTTGTCTACAAATGGTTTTAATTCATATTTACTTTTGAGGACATTTTTTTCTGTATTATAGGTTTTCAAATTGCAGTTATTCTTTTTTCTGCACTTTAAGGCTATCATTTCATTTTCTTCACATTTTAAAAATTTCTAATGAGATGTCAGTTGTCAGTCAAAGTGTTTCTTTTAAAGGCAATGACACTTTTACTCAGAGAGCATTGAAAATATTCCCTTTGATATCAGTTTTCGGCAGTTTTTTTAGTGTGCCTAGGTATGTCTGTATATGTAGTAGGTGGTATTGTATGCCACCCAGATTTTCTCACCAGTACTGAAGCACTCATTGTCCCAGGTTCTGAGACTGTCGGCAATCAGTTAGATTCATTTGAGTCTATCTTTTTTTTTTTAAATTAATTAATTAATTAATTAATTAATTTTTCTTTTTGGCTGTGTTGGGTCTTCGTTTCTGTGCGAGAGCTTCCTCTAGTTGCGGCAAGTGGGGGCCGCTCTTCATCGCGGTGCGCATGCCTCTTTACTATCGTGGCCTCTCTTGTCGCGGAGCACAGGCTCCAGACGCGCAGGCTGAGTAGTTGTGGCTCACGGGCCTAGTTGCTCCGCGGCATGTGGGATCTTCCCAGACCAGAGCTCGAACCCGTGTCCCCTGCATTAGCAGGCAGATTCTCAACCACTACGCCACCAGGGAAGCCCCTGAGTCTATCTTTAAGACTCTCTTTAGAAGACATGAACCTTATTCAAGGTCACACTCCCTTCCTAGGGGATACTCACATTCAATGCCTGGTTGATGCACACACACAAAATCCTTGCCGCCATCCTCCAATTCAGAACAACTCTAAAAGTCAACCCTGACTCTAGAGATACCCATGGGATTAGTTGAAGCCTTTAAAATTCCATTGCAGCTCAACTTTTCCCTCTGACCAGTTTTGCTTACTCCAGTCTCCCACAGATGATCCCAAGAGCATTCCCTAATAAATGTTCTGTATGCAAAGAGCCATCTCAGATTCAGCTTCTAAGTTAACCCCACCTGCAAGAGTCTGTGTGTGTTTTTGTACACTGTTTGAGGATTGTAGTGATTCTTTTTTTAAATTAATTTTTATTGGAGTATAGTTGATTTACAATGTTGTGTTAGTTTCTGCTGTACAGCAAAGAGAATCAGTTATACATATACATATGTCCACTCTTTTTTAGATTATTTTCCAACATAGGTCATTACAGAGTATTGAGTAGAGTTCCCTGTGCTATACAGTAGGTTCTTATTAGTTATTTATTTTATATATAGTAGTGTGTATATGTCAATCCCAGTCTCCCAATTTATGCCTCCTCCATTTCCCCCTTGGTAACCATAAGTTTGTTTTTTACACCTGTGACTCTATTTCTGTTTTGTAAATAAGTTCATTTGTACCATTTTTTTAAAAAAATTCCACATATAAGTGGTATCATATGACATTTGTCTTTCTCTGTCTGACTTACTTCACTCAGTATGACAATCTCTAGGCTTATCCATGTCGCTGCAAATGGCATTATTTCATTATTTTTATGGCTGAGTAATATTCCATTGCACACATGTACCATATCTTCTTTCCAAAGAAGACATACAGATGGCCAAAAAGTACATGAAAAGATGCTCAACATCACTAATTATTAGAGAAATGCAAATCAAAACTACAATGAGATATCACCTCACACCAGTCAGAATGGCCATCATCAAAAAATCTACAAATTATAAATGTTGGAGAGGGTGTGGAGAAAAGGGTCCCCTCCTACGCTATTGGTGAGAATGTAAATTGTACAGCTACTATGGAGAACAGTATGGAGGTTCCTTAAAAAACTAAAAATAGAGTTATCATATGATCCAGCAACCCCACTCCTGGGCATATATCTGGAGAAAACCATAATTCGAAAAGATACATGAACCCCATGTCCATTGCAGCACTATTTACAATAGCCAGGACATGGAAGCAATGTAAATGTCCATTGACGAATGAATGTAATGATTCTTGATTCTGTGGCTTGATGTCTTAGATCAATTTCAGAAATATTTATACTATTAAATATTCAGTATTTCCCCTGACATATTCTTCTGTTATCAAGCTAGAAATAAAAATATACATATAATCAAATTTTCACCATTTCCTGATATATATAATTTTGTTTTTTTCTCTGTGTTTCAGTCTAGAAAATTTCTATTCACATGTCTTCCAGTTCACTAATCTTGTACACAGTTGTATCCAAATCTAAAAGCATCTATTGGGAAAAAAGTTTATCCACAAATGTATGAAAAACTAGCTTTTCTCAGGTGTGTTCTTCCAAAATTATATTTTGCATTAAGATAGGGCAACAATAGAGAGAATAGAGAGAAAAACTTGGGAAATAATTATCTACCAATTAAATTATCATTTTTTGGTGAACTCAAGCAAATGCCTTTCTGAGATGCATGGAAGCTCAAATATAATATTGAATGACAGAAACCAGACACACAAGTATGAAAATCAGATGCTTCCATTTAAAAAAAATAAGAAAATAAGAAAATCTATAGCTCTAGAAATAAGGAAACTAAGTTTTAGGAAGATGGAGAATTAAAATGAAGGAGAGGCACAAGAAGGGCTTATTGAGTGTTGGCAGAAGTGTATTTCTTGATCTGTGTGTTGGTTACTTGGGTGTTTGTGTTGTAATTATGAATTGAACTACACATTTTTTGCTCTTTTATGTATGTCCATTTAATCAGAACATTTTTTAAAGACAAAGGTAAAGATAAAAAGCAACAAGTCATATAAATGCCAGAAAATGGCTCACTCATATATGGAAAGTTAATTAATGACAGATCAGGCATTTTAGACCAATGGATTTAGGAAGACTCATTTAGTGAATTTTACTGGCTATCCCACTTCACTCCATACACCAAATTTAATTTAAGATTGATTAAAGATTTAAATATTAAATGAAACACAGAATATAAGGTTGATAGATTTGATCATCAAAAAAATCAAAATGGAAATAAATTCAAAAGAAAAGATATTATATTAAATACTCATTATGTGGATGTTCCTTTTTTTCCTGCTTTCTTACTACATTGTTTTACACTAATTTTTAATGTATGCTGCATTTCATTTTAGCCATTTTTTATGCTACATCTAAGTTTTATTTTTTTAAACATCTTTATTGGAGTATAATCATTTTAGCCATTTTTAAAAGAGAAAGATTAGTACATTAGAAATAGATATAACAATTCTGATATATTTGCTGTGAAGAGGGACAGAGAGGCAGAGCTGCCATTGAAAAGAAATATCAGTACAACCAGGTTCCATTGTTTCTGTTGTTATTTTTTGTAGAAGCTATTCTATCATGTTTGAGTGACATTAGAAATGATCTAGTAGAAAGGGGCATAGGAGAGAAAGTTGTCATTTCAAGTGAAGAAACAGAGTAGGTGAGAGATGATGGGTTTCAAAGGATATTGAGAAGAGAAGTTACTACCAAAGGTTTCCAGCTAGTAAGTGGCAAAACCAAGATAATAGCTTTCCCTTTTCTGGAGGTCTGCTTTAGGTGGCTGCATCTATCTCCACCATCTGCTTACTTCTAGCATAAAAATTAATAGTAGTAATTACCTCTTTAGCCTTTCTATTACTCTGTAATATCAAGAGATTTTAAGTAGCATTTTCCATCACAGGGCTCTAAGCCTCTAGATGCTTTCAGATCTCTGTGCCATGTAGCTCTGTATTCTTGAATCAAATCAGATGTACCTTCTGTGCTAATGACTATAGTTATGTCCTCAATCATAATTAGAGAATGAGTAATACAGTAGTTAAGATTTGGGCCTTTCCAGTCAGACTTACCTGAGTCTGAATCTGATCCTGTCACTTCCTATATGATCATAAGCAAGTTAATTTTCATAAGCCTCACTTTCTTTACCTGTAAAGTGAAAGCAGCAACTCATAAAATGCTGTGAGAACTAAGAAGCACCTGTCTCGTGAGATGTTGTGAAGAAATGTCATTATGTATGTAGTGCTTCAAACAGTGGTACATACTAAGCTCATAATAAATCTTAGTAATTATTTCATAAAGCTCTAGTTTTCCACTGACCTTAATGAGAATAAGGTATCTGGCAGTCCTGGGTTTTAGTTAGAATGAAGAATAGACATTTGTGTCACCTTGGCCAATCCACTTACTATCTCTAGACACCAATTCTCGACTGTCAAAAGAGGAGATGGGTCTGCAAGATCAGAGTATTTTGAAATTTAGTAAAGGCAAGCCTGGACATTTAAACAGAATATTTGCTAATTCCATGAGATTACTTGTAATGATTGGATAACAAATAATATAGTTTATTGGCCCTAGACTTGTCTCTTTACCATGTAAATCTAGCAAGAAAAACTTTGGAATTTGACAATTTTAAATTATAAACATATGATTGAACTTTTTTTAGCCTTCTCCTTAATTTTCATTGCTGGCATTACTTAAGTTTCTGCTGAAAGCTGTTGGAAACTCTCCCCAAATGGAGAGGGGAAGGATACGTACTTTGCAAATAATTTCAAGTGAGTTATTGTATCCCCATCATGTTCAGAGACCTCTTCACAGGTCGGTGAACACATCATTAAGTATTCCTCTGTCCATTTTCTTTTTTTTATTCCTAATTTTTTCTTGTGGCAAAATACAAATAAAATTTGCTATTGTAAACATTTTAAACTGTACAGTTCAGTGGTATTAAGTACATTTATATCGTAGAGCAACCATTACCATCCTCCATCCCCAGAACTTTTTTTTTTTTTAACATCTTTATTGGAGTATAATTGTTTTACAATGGTGTGTTAGTTTCTGCTTTATAACAAAGCGAATCAGTTATACATATACATATGTTCCCATATCTCTTCCCTCTTGCATCTCCCTCCCTCCCTATCCCACCCTTCTAGGTGGTCACAAAGCACCGAGCTGATCTCCCTGTGCTATGCGGCTGCTTCCCACTAGCTATCTATTTTACGTTTGGTAGTGTATATATGTCCATGCCACTCTCTCACTTTGTCCCAGCTTACCCTTCCCCTTCCCTGTATCCTCAAGTCCATTCTCTAGTAGGTCTGTGTCTTTATTCCGGTCTTGCCCCTAGGTTCTTCATGACCATTTTTTTTTTTTTTTTTACATTCCATATATATGTGTTAGCATACGGTATTTGTTTTCCTCTTCCCAGAACTATTTTTGTTTTACAAAACGTAAGCTCTGTACCCATTAAACAGTAACTTCCCATGACACCCCTCCCCTAGCACTTTATAACCACAATTCTAATTTCTTTCCAATTAAAAAAAAAAAATCTCACTTTTTCCCCCATGCCCATCATCTGGTAACCACTATTCTACTCTCTTACTATGAATTTTTCTTATATTTTTAAGATAACACTTATAAGTGAGATTATGCACAATTAGACTTTCTGTATCTGGCTTATTTAACTTAGCATAATATCTTCCAGGTTCTTTCATGTTGTCACAAGTTGAAAGATTTCCTTCTTTATAAAGGGCTGAATACTCTACCATTGTGTGTGTGTGTATGTGTATGTGTGTGTGTATATCTCACATTTTCTTTATCCATTTATCCATCGTCAGACAATGTTCTTTTTAATGACTTTACCAATTTACATTCCACCAACAGTGTACAAGGATTTGTTTTTCTCTTACATCCTCACCAACACCTGCTCATCTTTTGTTTTTCATAATAGCCATCCCAACAGGTGTGAAGTGATATTTCAGTGTTGTTTTGATGTCATTTCCTTTATGATTAGTGATGTTGAGCATGTTTTCATATAGCTGTTGGCCATTTGCATGTCTTTTTAGGGAAAAATGTTTATTCTGTTACTCTGCCCATTTTTTTAATTGAGATTTTTGTTTTGTTTTATTTTGCTATTGAGTTGTAAGAGTTGTGATATATTTTGAATATTAACTCCTTAAGAGATAAAAGTTTTGCAAATATTTTCTCCCATTCCAAAGGCTGCCTTTCATTATGTTGATTGTTTCCTTTGCTCTGCAAAACCATTTTAGTTTGAGGTACTTGCACTTATATATATTTGTTTTTGTGGTCTATGATTTTAGTGTCACCTCCAAAAAGCATTGCCAAGACCAATGTCAAGGAACTTTTCCTCTGTGTTTCTTCTAGGGTTTTTTTTAGTTTCTGGTCTTATGTTTAAGTCTTTAATGTATTTTATACATATACATTTTATACATATGAAACAACAATATAAATCATGAAGTGGTTTGCCCAAATGTATCAATGCTTCTCTGTTATCATCATCTGTTATGTTTTTGAACCCTAATCCATTTCCTATGGGCAGAATTTAGAAGGAAGAAATGAAAGAGACTTAGTGGCAATGTTCATCGGCTTCCTCATCTCTGTGACTAGTTAATCTTCTCCTGGAATTTGTTTTCATGAATAAGGCCAAGGTAGGAATATCCTGTGAACCAGGAAAAGGGTACTCAACTAGAGTAAAGAAAAGAGTGTGCTATATGAGTCAAGGGAGTAAGGATCTAAATGGGTTTGTGTAAATGGGCTCAAGAGCAGTAATATGGCCCAAGGGCTAGAAGAGACCTGAGAGAGTTAGGATGAAGCAGTTGTCTTGGCAAGTCTGCTTTTGTTTTACTATCTTGGTTTCTGGCATGGTACAAACCATAGGTCATAATTTATCTCAATACTTTTAGGAACAATGCCTTTGGGATGCATATTGGAAGGTGGAGTTTCTGTCAGTAGGTTTCTAATCCACATTGTTTTATATATTTTCATGGAACATGATTTCATAAGCATAAAGTCAATTCTTGCCTGAGCTATTTCTCTAAGAGCTAAGGGTTCCATCTCTAAACTTTTGATAGGAAAGAAAGCATTTTGTGTGCCAAAGCACTGAATCAAAGAATGAAAAAGAGAACGGATAAATCTTTTCCCAATAATCTTGTGATAAATCATGCATCTGAAATGCTTTATAATTTTGCTATGGAAATGATGAACTACTAAATGGATTGAGATGTGTCTTATATTGCTCTTTTTATTTCCTTACTTTGCACATACATAAATGTCCCATTATAATTAATGGGAATTTACTTAATGTTGACATGAATGAGTTTTGTTATTTATTTATTTATTTATTTATTTATTTGTTTATTTATTTATTTATTTATTTTTGGCTGTGTTTGGTCTTCGTTGTTGCGTGTGGGCTTTCTCTAGTTGCAGTGAGTGGGGGCTCCTCTTCCTTGCGGTGTGCAGGCTTCTCATTGCAGTGGCTTCTCTTGTTGTGGAGCACGGGTTCTAGCCTCACGTGCTTCAGTAGTTGTGGCTCACAGGCTTTAGAGTGCAGGCTCAGTAGTTGTGGCTTACGGGCTTAGTTGCTCCGCGGCATGTGTGATCTTCCCAGACCAGGGGTCAAGCCCGTGTCCCCTGCATAGGCAGGCAGATTCTTAACCACTGTGCCACCAGGGAAGTCCCATGAATGTGTTTTTAATGAAAACTGTTGATATAGTTTTGTCAGTTCTTAAAATTATTTTTCCCCTTAGTCAGTAGGAGGGAAAATAAAAGGCCGTTATGTTAGGCAGAAATCCTAGGATCCTTTCTCCTACAAGATATTTTTGCCTTTGGATACTTTCCCCTGTCAATTTTGACATGCTAACAACCCAAGGACTGCTACAAATTTGAGAGAAGTGCGATTATACTAAAAAGCATGGAAGTGGATTTCTGTCAGTCACCTCAAGACTGTTTTCAGAAGGAAAATAGTTATTTTTTTTAAATTGAAAATCCATCTTAATTACTACTTAGGTCCATGGAACTTTATTCCTTCTTAAAAATGCAGAGGAAAAATGCTTAATATGAACTGAGTGAAACATAATGAATTGAAAGCAGAAATACATTTCCTATTTCCCTGCAGGTTTCACTATGATGACAGTAAAGGGTAAAAGATATAAACCAATGAGGATTGAGAAAAAGAGTTTAGGAAATATGACAACAGAGTCCTAGAAGGTAAAAATGGACAGTGGAAGATTATTAACTGACTTATCTGATAAATGGAGGCTTACATTGGGCAGACCAGAATGAGTCTCTACAGAAAAGAATGACAATGAGAAGCAAGGTTAACCAGATAGACATTTGAAAAATCTTGAGTTTGATGGCATAGGCTTCCCAGGAAAGTGGTGGTGAGGCTTCAAGTTAAAACCAGAGAGATTAGTTAAAAACCTGTCATTAGAGTTGTGATGACCATGGGGATACTCCTTTATCCATTTGTCTCACCCTCAATCTCATAGTCATGGAAGTAATCCCTTCCAGCTTGTCCAAAGGTACTGTTTTCTTAAAATATTTTATTTGAGAGCCTCTGGATTTCTGGATACAGTGGCAGGGGATGGGGAACATGGAAAACTAAGGTGAAAAAATAAAAACATAAATAAACTGGAAGCTGAAAGCTGAATGGTTAGTTTTTCAGACATCTGCATCACCCTAGAGTAATTCTATATCCTCCCCAAGCTGGATTTTCTTTTTTCAAGACATTGAGTTTCTTCAAAACCTGTCTTAAAAAAAATCTGAAATGTGATATCATTCTTCAAAAAATCTACCTCTCCACCAAATCACCTTACGTTCAAGTCCTCTACTCAGCATGTCCCATCCTTTAACTTGAGCTTGTAGTCAGGTTTCCAGTGTCTTATTATTATAAATAGAGAGTCAGTGATTACCAGAATGATGATTACCAGATGTTTAAGAGAGCTTACATGAGTGGGAGGGACATTAAAAAATGAAGTTGAATAAAACAAACAGTACAGGAAGCAGATGAAAAAGAATACATATATGTAAGTATGTATAGATAGATATACACACAAATACACACACAAGCTTCAGAATCTTAAAGTAAGATATCACATTACAAAGAGGAGAACACTACTAAAATATCTGAGGCAAAAATATCATATGTAGTTTTAAAATAAGAATTAAAGTACCCGAACAATAGTATTGGGGTTTGAATATAAATTAGAACAAAAAAGACAAAGAAATGAGCAAGAGGATCAATCCAAGGAGGACAGACTATCAGAGATGATAAGAATATTAGAAAAATAATTGGAGGAAGTGGATGTAGAGAATTTCAAATAAATAATAATACTATATGATAAAGTACATAATAAAAATAAATTTTCCCAAACTGAATTATATGTATTTTCTGAACAGTATACTAATAAGTGGGCACTACATTCAATGATAAAAAGCCCACAGCAAATCAAATCTTTATAAAATTGCAAAGTGTAAAGAATAAAAAAAAAGACCCAAAAGCATCCAGAGGATCGAGAGAAAAATTATATACAAAAGAAGTGAGCATAAAAAGTACTTTAGTTTTCTTAATAATCACCCAAGATTTGGGAATTGGAATAATGTCTTCAAAATCTGAGGGCAGTTTATTGCATCCAAGAATTCAATATACTGGCAATGATGAAAAATATAATACAGATAAAGTATTACATTTTTAAGGCCTTTGGAGAATAAGTATTTGTGTACAATATAATAGTACAACATATGTTTCCCAGGACTAAATAGAGCAGGAAGAGAGAGGGACAGAAAGAGAAGTTTTCAGAAACATAAAGGAAGTGATTGATAGGAGTCTTTGGTACTATGTTGAACAATTGGGAAGAAATATAATATTAATATGTCTGTGGCAGATCTATTTGTAAAGATTATATAAAACAACTTATCAATAAAAATATTTGCAGAATTATAATCATATAAATAAAAACTACTTATATAAAAATTGGACAAAATTAGCTGAAAGATGGTGCATTGGAAGTTGCATGGAGATACTGGAAAACTCAGTTTTCAACAACCATAAAGGTCAGTAGCTGAACAATTATATTAACAAAATAATCAATTATAAAAATTATTTAGAAATATAAAGACAAAACATTGAAGAACGTAAGTAAGAACTGAATATGGGGCCTCTGGAGATCAGAAGAGGTGTCTGGGGGCAGTTGAAGCAGAGGACTGTTGTATTTTGTAGTATATATCTTAGCGCTATTTGTAAATAATGTGTAAAAAGTATAACTGATAAAAACTAAAAATTAAATAAAAATATTGAAAGCACTCTTGAGGTTATATTCGGGTTTGAAACCAGCAAATAATTCATGGATAGGTCTCTAGCAAATACACTGCTCTCCAGTATGAATAATGTATTTCTAACTTTGTTTGAAGTCATCAGTGATCATGAATAAATGACTATGTATATTAATTGCTTTAATATATTTAAATATCCCTATAGCTTACCGGTTGGAATCAGAACTCTAACATACTACCATGTTGCTGAGGGCTTACCCTTATCTGAAGAATATGAAGAGTACCTCTCTGACTTATTCAGACATGAAACTTGACTATTGTTTCCGGTACTAATGTGATTTTGCTCAAACTTTTTGCTCCTGGAGACAGTGCCTCCTGTCAAGCTTGAAGGTCATGGTGGGTTGATGATGCTCCCTTCCTTTGGGGAAGTGAAATCAGCTAAGTAGCTATGTATTTTAAAAATCTATGTATGCATTACATTACTCTATAAACTAGAAAACTGTTCAAAATTGTTATTCTGGAGCAATAGTTTACCAGCATGCATCATCAAGAGAAAAGTTATACACATTTATTTATTTCAGTTTACCCTTGATCTCAAAACAGAAAAAATGTGGTTTCACCCCTTCCCTTCTTTCTTCCAGAAAGCATAAAGAGGTAGCCATAAGTTCTGAAAACTGTATTCCACTGAGTTATACACTGCTGTGGAAGGCAACAGAACGGGAGATGACACCAATCTTATCAGTCCCCTTAGAAAGGACTGGATAGACTTGGTTTAAAAAACTAAATAAATATGCCTCAACAAGATTGGTTTCTCCTTCCAACTCTGCTGGGGGACAAGAAATCAACTTATTCTTTGTTCTACTGCATATATTCACCACAACTGAATTAACTAAATCATGCTTTGGTTTCCTTTATGTATATATTTTTTGATAACCATAATGGTCAAATGTGATAAGTTCAGGCTAGTGAACAGATGCAATGGTTCCATGTCAAGGACAGAGAAAGCTATATCTTAGAGATCAAAAACTGGTCATCTATAGAGTAAATCCAATCTAAACATAAGGCTTGTTTACAGAACAGTACAAATTATTGAATAGGTGTGATATATGGCAAGATTTCTATAGTGGTTGATAACCTCCCTACCTCCTTCTCTCCCTCCCCTAAAATTTAAATAATGGGCAATCATATAAAAATTAGATTTTTAATAAAAAGGATTCCTGGCTATCTTGGAAAATCAAAAGACCTCTCAGTGTTGGGTCTGTTCTCTTACCAATGTCTGTGGGATATGGATGGTAGCTTCCCATGGTAGGGTGGCTTAAGCCCTCAATTTATTCACCAACACTTCACTCACTTATGTTATCTATATGACCCATAAAGGTATTTAACTTTTTACTACTGTAATGAAATACACATAACCAAAATACCAAAAATAATCTCTGAGGGTGATGGTGATGTTAGTAATTAGTTAGATGAAGGATTTAATGCTAATCACCCATCATAGATATCTTATCCTATATCATACCTATTCAAAAATGTGTTGTTTTCTAATTGCCCAAGTACAGAGGAATAAATTGCATCTGGTCCCTGGTAGTCCAAGAGGGAAAAAAAAAAAAAAAACACAAAATTTTAATCTTCTGTTGTAGAATGGCGTTCCTTTGACATCTGATTTCAGGAGCTAAAAGCCATAGGTTGTTTATGTTTGTAGTTCACTTTTCTTCACTCCTCCATATTTCTTTTCCCATTTTTTGGTATTTTCAGTCACATGTTATTCCTCAAAGATCTTCTTTCCCTTCCCTTTGTACTTCTGTTCCAACTAGAATGTTGCTCTCCTGCCCTTCTCCATCAACCTACTTCTCAACCCTCAAGATGAAGTCATGCCTTCCTTCTATTAAAAAATTTTCCCTAACCCACCCCTGAATGTGTTAGCCCATGTGTGTGCACACACACACAAGCACACACACACCCACACACACACACACACATACTTTCCAGATGGAATCAAATGCTCCTTCTCTCTGCTCCCAGAGCAACCCGGATTGACTATATTATATGTAATATACAGTTGCTTACTTGCCTGTCTCCCATACATGGCTGGATTACAGGCACACTAAGCATCATTCATTTTCATACCCTTAGGTTCTGGACAGGGCTTGACACATATAGAACTCACTAAATTCTTGTTAAGTGAATGAATAGTAAAGGGCCTGAAATTACATAGTTAGAATGTAATCAATTTAGGGAAGCCTTTGATTCCTGTTAAAATACACATAGCCTTGTGAGAGGGAGCGCATATGAGCTTTTATCAATCATTTAGAATTGAATGGGAATGATACCTATAATTATAGGTTCTCGAAAAAAAGGAAAGGGTATTGGAACAAATAAGGAAAAGGGCAGGATTTACAAGAAATAAGGGCACAGTGAGGGGAAGGTGCCAAAACTTTTCCTAGTTTTGTAGAGACTTATTTTGACTGGCGCTCTCTGTGGAGAAACAGAAGCCAGGGTGGATTTCATCTAAATATTAACAGTATTTATCCTTTTATCATCATAGCCACTGTCCCGTTCAAAACCGGGTAGAGTTCTCTGTGAGGGATGAAGGTCAATAAATTTACCCATAATTGTTTGGCACGTAAGCCTCACCTGAACTTTGTCCTACATGAATTCAACCAAACTATAGCTGATACTATTCCCAAGGGAAAATTGTCACCTGGGTGATTTCTAAAGTTAGATGAACTAATTATAAAATCCCAAATCAACATGTGACTTTTCATGTTTATGCTTTTGCCTTCCCTTTCAAAAGAGCCAAGTGAATGTTATTTCAGAGTCTGATAAATTGAATGTCACAGTGTTGCGATGTTTTCACCTAGATTTATCCCATAATTTAACTTGACTAAAAAGACCCGGAAAAATATCTATCTTGGGAATTCTCTGGAGGTTCTGTGGTTGGGACTCGGTGCTTTCATTGCTGGGGCCCGGGTTCAGTCCTTGGTCAGGGAACTAGGTCCCGCATGCTGCGAGGTGCAGCCAAAAAAAAAAAAAAAAAAAAACTCTATCTCAACTCTCAGCAATGTCTCTTTTTCTATTCCATATACCCTGAACACACACATACACACACGCAATGTATATGTGTATATATGTATAGAGAACTTTTCAAATTTTGCAGTTTTACAGGATTTTTTAAAATGTGGTAATTATTTTAGATTATATTGGACATTTCCCTATGGTTTTGGTTTATTTGTGCAACAGGGGAGGGATTAATGACATATTTTTCAGTTTAACTATCAGGGCTCTCTGTTCTAGGTAGAAACATTGTTTAATTGTTACAGTAATAGACACATGCTTGGTGCATCATGATTGTTTATGTGACATGATGCTGTGTATAAACCAAAGCTTGGCTGTATCCTGGCACTTGGGTGCACTAAAACAGCTTTCTTGGCAAATAGCCTTATATCTTTTACTATAATCAGTAAATTGGAAATAGTAGAAATGGGGATGAAGTGAGAAGCAAAGAGGGCCAGGGATTTTTTTGTGTTTGTATACCTAAGTTTAGAGGCATACACATACATACATGATTGGGGGAGAATGTGCAGATGGATTTATTCTGAAGGTTGGAACAAAGGCTAATTTGTTGGATTATTAAGTGAAAATAATGACTCAATATAAATATTTTCAATTGAAATGTGACATGTATTAATTCCTTTTCATAGGAGATTTTCCAATAAAACAGGGGGAAGGCAAAACATGTTTTTCCAAAGATACTACAAAGACTTCATGGGATCCAACAGAAGATTTAAAAATGGATGTACATCTCAGTCACCTGATAAAATTTTTTTCCTACAGAATCCTGGAACCATCACAGTCCTACTGACTGAATTTTTATTAATGGGACTCAGGTGTCTGTATTTCTCAAAGTTTCCCCAGCTGCTTCTGAGGCTTCTAATTCAGCACTTCCCTGTACACCAGCATTTGGGAACTACTTCTTTAGATGACTCACATCTCTTTCCCTCTAGAGTTCTATAATCCCAACTCTGGGAGAAAGCCAGACAATTTATATAAAGGGTATAATCTGTATTTCATTGTTGCCTAATAAAACAAAAGTAACTTTAAAGCATATTGAAAACAATTTCAAAATCTCAGGGAACTCTTCTGTGCCATCTTTCTCAAATAATTAGTTCCTGAGATAATAATACTCAAAGAAGAGTAATAGTCTTATGATTTATTAAATGAATACATAGTTTCTTTGGCTTCCACATATATAGTCTCAGCTATACGACCTAACTTAGAACCTTATTGTTCATCTGTACTTTTTCTCCTTTCTATCTCACTCTATTGATATCAGCAGACTACCATAATTTGAAAATATGTGCACCTTTCACTGAATCATCTTGTTTGGATCAAGCAGATCTAGCAAATCTTTCTTAGTTGAGAAAGTTATTGCTATGTTTAGACATGATCATCTCTGCCTTGGATTGTGCTTCATTATTCTGCAATTACAGGGTTTGCCTTTGCATGCAGTCAGAGCAAACTACCAGCAAATGCTTCCATAAAACCTATTAATTCCACTAATTCTTTGCACCTTTTGAATGCAAGGGCATTTGGTTCCTAATTTTATTTCCAAGATGCTCAAAGTGCCAGTCTACTAGCAAATAATGCCTGATGTGTGGCCTTCGTGTCAGTTGAATTTTTTTATTGGCTCTTTCGGCTTTTCCAGATTGTCATGTCATTTCTTTCCTTCTGCTGTTTTTTGAGTATGTTTCACAGAGGTGAGATGCTATGCATCCCAGCTTATGTCCTAATTAAGCTGAATGTAACACCATGTATATGAGGCTAATTCTTCTGGACTTACAGTAAATTGATCACTCTGTCCCCTCTACAGAAACCACATTTTCATCATGTTAACTCTTTGCCCAGGAAAGTGGAAGCACAGGTGGTTCCTGAGGAATATTTGAATCTCAGGACCTATGACTTTTGCCAAGTGAAAGCTCAATAATTTTGCGTCTTTACTAGTCTGGTTAATACGATGTGTCATCTATTATTAGAAGAGACAGGGTTAACCAGCTGACTTTCAAACCACCAATTAGGAGAGTTGAGTTCAAATGCACTATAATACTGATTCACTCAGTGGTCTCCTCATTTGAAAAGTAAGCAATCTGATTAGATCTTCGGTTCTCAAATGCCAAGAGAATGTAGCAGATTATTGGGATCATATGTTACATTATGGAATCCTAAGATCCTAGTAAATAAAAATATGTAGGTGTGAAAACCTATGTAGAAGCTTAGCAATACATTTTATGAAATCTCTCAAAGAATTATAATGCATCCAGTTCTGAAAACTACTGAAATTAGATAATATCTGTGACCCCATAAAATTATGTAATCTGGGGACTTGACCAGACAAGAAAAAAATTACCCGAATAAGACTGCCTCATTCAGTTTGATTGCTCACCCCTGCTAAAACTGGGAAAGGAATGTACAATCCAGAAAATATAAATAAGAAGGTGGGTGATTAGAAAGGAAAACATTGAGATCCTTTACCATGTCATAAGAAGATTTGATTAAAAAAAAAAATCAGAATGTTGTTTTCCCTTAAACATATGATCCTTTAAAAATTCCCCTTGAAAAACAAATGACACTAAATCTTCTCTACAGAGAGGAAGATAGAGTTCCCATTTAAGGGTCATAGACTTAATGGAACAAAATTGTGCAGAGAATATACTGTTACTACTTTGTTCTAGTGCATGAACTTTTTGTTCCTTATGGGTATGAAGCCCTGAATTTATGGATTTTTTTGAAAAAAGGAGACACATGTTACTAAGTCTGTCCTCTCCGATATTATTTCTGTTTGTCTGTTTTTAACATTTCCCATACACTAGGAGTGGGGCTGATTACAGTGGGGTGTAAAGTTCCTTCCTTTGGCCATTCATGGTTAAAAGTTTTTTGTGTTTTTGTTTTAAAGAAAGTGAAATTGTATTAGCGTGTTATAGGCAATGCATTACATGAAGTGATCTTCAGTGCACAGCTCATCTGAGCTGCAAGCGGATAAATAAGAGAGTGAAACCAATTATTATATACAAATATAGAAACAGGATCACTGTGAACCTCAAACAGAGGACTGAAAATCACTTTACAAAAAAAGCAAATGAAAATAACACCCATTTTTTTATTTATAAAAGTGCCAGCTCTTGAGTGGCAGAGTATGAAAAAGACCAAAGGTCTCATATATATATTATATGCTAAATACATACACACACACATATATACATACACACACATACACACATGAAAAAAAATACTATACAATAATAATTAATATATGGCACAAATGTGCAAGTGAAAAAAAGAGGGGCTGTATATATTGTAATGATTTAGGAAGATTTAAAGAAAGAAGTAAATTTGAGAACTTTTTTGACAGTTGAGCAGACTTATACTTGTCAACATTGACCTTGCCTGGGGAAATGGGAGGAATTCCAAGGAAAGGAAAAAGTGAACAAAGGCCAAGAGGCAAAAAGATAAAGATTGTAGTTTGTTTTATTCTCCTCAGTGTCTAGCACCAAGTAGCTACTCAAGAAATGTGTGTTGAAATTAATAGGGATGAAGGAAGAAAGGGTGTTTGTCATGTATAAAGCCAAGGGTGTGTGTCAGGCAAAGTAGAGGATATGAAAAGCTTGATTGGCTGGATCGACGTTTTAGAGGGTATAGTAATTCATTTGATGTATCAGCTTGGAGGGTGTTTTTGGATGAGATTAACTTTTAAATCAGTGAACTTTGGGTAAAACTGATTGCCCTCCATAGTGTGAGTGGGCCTCATCCAATCAGTTGAAGGCCCAGTAGAACAAAAAGACTGGCTTCCCTGAGCAAGACTGACTTTATACTGGAACTACACCATTTGCTTTCCTGGGTCTCCAGCCTGCTGGTCCACACTGCAGATTTTGGACTTCCCAACTTCCATAATTGCTTGAGCAAATTCCTAATAATAATAATAATGATAATAATAATAATATAAATATATATCTACAGGGGTTTTTTTTTTTTTTTTAGTATTAGACATGAGATATTTATTTTGTGAAACAATGCAAGCGATTGTAAAATCCCACATACTATTTGATTAAGTGCAGTAGGGTACAGTCATGTGTAATCTTTTTAAACAGTAGTACATCTAGTCCTTTGCACTTAATTATTACACAAAAATTATAAGACCAGTGAACAAGACATGTAAACTGACAGGGAAATCGGCCTACGCAATGAGAAATTATAACAGTACATCGACTGGATATAATTTTAGTCAAATGTTTTAATGGTGCAATTAAAGTAATCAAATAAGGGTTCAAATAAATTCTTTCAATATATTAATTTCTTCAAAGTCATGTTCAGGCAAGGTGCTGTTTTTAATAAAGAGATATGGTGATTGTGTAAATGCTTTGAATTGTATGTAACTATCATTTGGTTTCTAGGAAGGGGACTGAAGATTGACTCTTGAATGAGAGGGAGAAGAGATGATTTGAAGCAAAAATATTCTTTTAGATGAGAAGTGACTGGATTTTGAATGCAGACAGTTTAGAATGACTGGGAGGAAAATGAATGATTTAAGCATTTTTGCAGAATTGAAACTATGTATTTGCCAACTGATTACACATGGGGATTGAGGGAAAGGCAAGATGAAGATAAAGAGAAGGTTTTGAGGTTGAGTTCCTGCAATCATGAGATGTAATTTGCTAAAATAGAATGTACGAGGAGGAGGTCTGCACCAGACATTGACCACAGATGCCAATCTCTGATAGTGTTATCAACTAAGGCAGCACATCACGTTACCAGGAAGAATCTTGCCAGTATTAAATGTAGACACCTGGGCAGATACAATGAATCTGAAGGCTTGTGGGTAAAGTCCTTGAAATTTTCATAACGAAAAGTGTTCAATCACCTCATTAAGGATCATTTCAGGGTTTTAAATCTTCCCTTTCCCATTACAGTCCTGAATCCCAAGTTGTTAAATAAAATCTAATATAGCTCTGGGAGTGGGGAAGGATTTAAAAGACAACATTGTTGGTATGAAGCTTCCAGGAGAAGAAACAGAAATACTACAAATAGAAGTGGCTTGGGACACTTATTTGCTAATACTTTATGATCTTTTCTTTCTCTATTAATTTATGCAAATAGTGTGACTGGTACTCCCCTCTATTCCTAAAATGGCAAAAGAACTGTGTACATTTGGGGGTTGGAGTGGTGTGAACTGGAGTCTGGTTGAAAGAGGCATGGAATGGGAGATCCAGGTATATTCAATGCTAAGCCTTAGATAAAGTGCTTTTTTATATATTTTTTTGAATTCCTTTAATGTTTTCTCATTAGAAACAATCATTAGGGGGCCTCCCTGGTGGCGCAGTGGTTGAGAGTCTGTCTGCCAATGCAGGGGACACGGGTTCGAGCCCTGGTCTGGGAAGATCCCACATGCCGCGGAGCAGCTAGGCCCGTGAGCCACAACTACTGAGCCTGCGCGTCTGGAGCCTGTGCTCCGCAACAAGAGAGGCCGCGACGGTGAGAGGCCCGCGCACCGTGATGAAAAGTGGCTCCCACTCGCTGCAACTGGAGAAAGCCCTAGCACAGAAACGAAGACCCAACACAGCCAAAAATAAATATTAATTAATTAATTAATTAAAAAAAAAAAAAAAAAAAAGAAACAATCATTAGATTGTTAAGGTCTTGAGGAAAAAGCTAAGAAGAAAGAGGCTAAGAAGCATATTTTCCTGTTGAGATAGTCTAGGCAAAAAGAGTCTGTTTAGGGAATATATGGCCCATCCCAGTGTTTAAGACAAATTGTATTTCAGGACTCAAATTCTGGCTATGAACAAAGAAGAAATTTTCTAAAATACACTGTATAGACCAAATCCTATTCAAAACACTTTACATGTACAGGTGCTTGCATTTCTGAAGATCATAATGTTCATTAATGCAAAAAATTAATGCAGTTCATGGAAAAAATAATGTAGATAGAGTGGATCATTTAAGACCTTTGAAACTTTGTAACCAGTGTACTAACAAAAGCTATAATGATACTGATAAATACCTAAGAACAAGTTTAAAACTATTTTAAATTCCTGATAAAGAAATGTGATAGTAAGTATAGGATTTTATATTTTTAAAAAGCTACAGGTAGCTTGATAATGAGGGTGAATGGAAAGGAAGAGTCTACTGAATGATGAAGACAGGAAATAATGTAAAAAGATTGGTGAGAATCAAAAACTTCTAAGGCAAAGCGTGTGGCCAGATTGATCCAGGAGGAAGAATTGAAGTGAATGTACAAAGCGTGTGGCCAGATTGATCCAGGAGGAAGAATTGAAGTGAATGTACTTAATCTTGAGTTCTTAGACTTTTCGTTAAGCTGCTGTTACATAATAATGCAAAATATAAACAGACTGGGAAAAGTCATGTACGACTCAATACAACTTTCCTTTTTACCAATCCCATAGAAAGTATTCATATAATATATAGTAACTTCAGCAGATCATATCTTGTATGTTGGTCAATCCTCATAATAACTCTGTGAAGTAGTTACTCTAATTATCCATATTTTAGTGAGGAGAAAATTTGGGAACTGAGAAGTTATGTTCTTCCTGAGAGAATTCAACAAGTGGGAGAATTAAGATTAGAAGCATGAACGTTTGGCTCTAGAGTCTGTGCATTTAACTGTATGTAAAGCCACCCATCAAGGGAGTTGACAGCACCTTTGGGAAACTGTTTTAGGTTTCAAGAATTCAGGATCCCACTCTCTCTACAGCATTCAATAAAAATAAAGTTAAACAGTTGTAAATAATATGTGCAGATTTTGACTTAGTGAGGTTGAATTGTCTGAGAAATATTCAGTATATGTTCAATGGGATTTTACTGTGGATAAATAGGCAGTTGGTTTGAATTTTAGGTGAGAGTTGGGGGTTAAGGTAGAGATGAAAGCATCACCCAAAAAGATGTAGCAGTTGAAACTGAGACTGTGATTGCTCTTAGAATAGCTTTAGATAAAAGATAGAGCTATAAGAACATCTGAAGTTAAAATTTAAGGTATATCTTAATACACAGTGACAGTAAAGTAGAAGAAAAATAAATGTCCAGAGAGGCAAGGAGAAAATTGAGAAAAGACAGTTACAAATACTTTTTAAATATTCATTTTTTGAAATTAATCCAAAATAAGTCACTATTCACACATTAGGAAAGCAAAAGAATAAATACTTTTAAATGGAGGACAAGGTAGGAAATGAGATTGAAGATATTAATTTTATAAATAGTTTCAGAAGAATAAAGAATGAAAAGAGATTATTGACCTTGGTAATAAATGACCTACACAGTTCACAGTCCCTTCTTTGAAATCCCATGTTCCAACACACTCTATGATTATTAATACAGGATCATCAACTTTTGCCCACAGTAGTTTAGACCTGGCATGACACCTGACCTGGGGAAAGCCACTATATAGTCATGACAAAACAAATCCAATCCTCTTCCTAGGAAATTTAGATATGGAACCCTGGACAATTTTAACGACTGAATTGTTAGTGGGAGCTAAGTTCCAAGATCACTAGATGTAAGTCCAGAATGAGCAATATGGATACTTAGAACCATATGCAAGTTGAAAGTCCTACAGAAGCAGAGACTGTGCAGGAAGGATAACAGAGTAAATATTCAGAAAAAAAAAAAATCTGTGTTTTAAAGCACAGACAGGACAGTTGCCTGATGATTCTCCATTCACCATGACAGATAGCTTTACTTACTACAATTAGGTACCATAGAATCCCCTGTGTCCTTGCAATACTATTTCTACTTGAAGTTTGAGTGCTTCTATTTTACTTGTCATAGACATTCATTTGGTGAAGCTAATTTAGATAGGTAAAAATTGTATGCTGCTCACAGACACTGAATCAAGGATCTATAGTCTACTTTTCCAGTCTTATTACTTCCTATACACAATTATCTTTCTTGTCCCTTATTTTTCACCTTGCATACAGTTTCTCTTTTTCCTGGAATATTCTTTCTGTGTAACCCTGTCCTTCTCAACCATTGGAGTATGACTTAACATTGATATCCATCAGAAAGACTTCTCTTAGCTATATGTATTTTTGTTACAAACATGCAATGCTCAATATTGCACCTTGTCAATTTTAGTCATAAATGGCTCACTAACTCAGCATCCTGCGTGATTTGATTTTTACCTTAGCCTTTCTTCTGTTTGTATTGTGTTAACAGAGTGAACTCATCCACTTTCTTTATATAAATATATCATACCTAAGCTTTTTTACAGGACTTTATTTCCACAAAATACTTCTAAGGAACAAAAAGAGAAGAGATAATCAGTAAGTGGATCCCTTATATTTTTTCAAAATACTAGGTGTCAATGGTGGGGTTGTCAATCTCAGAGCCATTCCAGTGGTCTCCTTACTAGAGGACAACAGCAGTCCCCTAAGTGAGATAGCTCATGCTGAAAAGTTTACTTCTTCACCACTGACTATTTATATACAGATGGATTCACCTACAATATACAAATGTACCAAATATTTTGATTGAGGTCAGCAGGATCATAGTCTTACAATTTCACAGTTTCCCTTCACATTTTCCCCTGATATCTTCCCTTTGGCTTTGAGACTGCTTTTGATTTTATCTTCTGACATCTACTCCTGGGCTGAGTCTTACAGATTTTAGAGCCCTCTAATTATTCTCCCCTCAGTTCCTCACATTTTCATGATTTGGGTGCACTGCTTCTGGTAATAGACAAGCTCTCCTCCTGTTTTAATCCCCAAACCCATGCAAGCATACTCAGTATTTCTAGTTTCTCCAATAAGAGAGTGACCAATTTTCCTACAATACAAGCTTAGCCTCTTCTCTTTTAACTTTTCTCCTTCAGCTATACTGTTTCCCTATAAGCAGCAAGGACATGTGAGTGCTAAAAGCAGAGAAAATGGATATTTCAAGAAGCAGGGTACATGCTACATTAACTTTGGTCATGTACTGAACTTCACCTGAAAGCAAATATATTGTTCAATCAGTACTCACAGAATGTTAGCTACTTTTAACTAAGTGGATCTTTCTAGACTAAAATATTAATAGTATTATAATAGGTAGCATGCACTGTGTGCTTCACATACTGTAACTCATTAAAGCCTCACAACAACCTTATGACTTAGATATTACAATAATCTCCATTTTCCAGGTGAGGAAACTGAGGCATAGTGACATTCAGTAATATATTAAAGACTAAGTAGTTAGTTAATAGTGGAGCTATAGCTTGGGCTCAAGCAGTAGTGCTTCAGATACTGCAGATTTACTTACTTTTCGAGCTACCAGTTCCTCCTGAAATTGACCAGGAAGGCAGCCTCCAGATCATAGAGAAGATGGTGAAAATGCATAGGGTGTGTAGTGAGGAGGTCATAGATCTGAGGATGGGGGCCAGACTATTAATAATTGTTTCCTTTCCTAGTTACAAAATAGACGGATAGAGTACAATTGGAATGCTCCAGCAGCATTTTTATTACAAATATTTAGGCATGCACACCCCTCAGCTGGGTGCAAAAACTCACTTGGAAGGTCAGTCTCATGAACTATTACTCTCATCATGCTGAATGGTGAAACTTCAGAATTGATGGCATACCTACAGCAAATTAAGAGCATTTCAGAGGATTTGGAAGTTTTCCTAATAGTCATAGGATTCAAAAAAATAGAACAGCATGCTAACGAGTTTCATAATTGGGAAAGGATGTTCCCAGCTATTGGTTCTGAGACAGATATAGGAAGGAAAACCAAACCTTGGGAAGGAGAAGAGGTCCAAAGACAGGAAAGACAGGCAGGAAATATACCAGAACTTAAATGCTAAAATAAAAACAGGGTCATGTCCAGGCACAGATATCAGTTTCTTCCATCTGTGCACCCCAAGTCCAAAATAGTACTTATAACACTCAGGGTTTGTAAGGTAATCTGAGGTCAAAGATTGTAGGAATAAATAAAGTCTAGGTTTTGCAGTAGGTAAAAGTTTGATGAAAATATTATGGTATGAATTCTTTTAAAGAAAGAAGACCTCAATTCTCAAAGAGAAATCTTAAAATCTTAAAGTTAAGGCAGTTCTGTACTTTAACAGCCAAATACAGGCACTTTTGAGAGTGAAAAGGGGGTGCTATTAATAATTAAACTAGACAATGACATAAATTGGACTGTTCCAGGTAAACCGAGACATATGATCATCTTACTTAAGGGCATAGTTATATGAGTGAGTTTATGTTCCAGTTTATTCCCAAAGTGATACAAAAAGTTTGAAAGAATTAAAACAAATCTGGACTAGTGACTGCAATGTGTGAATTCTAGCCCCAGCTTGGTCACTAGCTAGGTATGCAGATTTTGACAGGTCACATAATTTTTCCAAACATTTCTTTGTTTTCCCTCTTCCCATTTCTACTTATACTGCTAAGTTTAAAGTTCTGCAGAGGCTCAAATGAGGAAATGCTCTGAATGATAAATAAGATCACGTAAGCCTACTGGCATGGGAGGTTTTAAAGGTAGGTGAGATCAGCTGCTGTCTGCATGGATGATTTCAGGGCTACCAGGCAGACTCCTTAATCCTCTGAAACACCTTTCCCACTCCATCCAAGCCATAATAGTTAAAAATTAAGGAATTTATTTAAATATATCCAGCAAAATTCATACTAAGGATTTTCAGTTGCATATATATTATATGCATCTTGATCAATATAATGTTGACTTCTTTTTTGTAAGGAGTATTCATTTTGGAATTGGATTTTAAAGGAAAACTAGACTAGGAGCCCCAGGAATCCCCAGAGGAGGCCAACAGGGTGTAAAATATGAAGCGATATAAGCTGAAGACAGATTGTTCCCACACTACCAAGGCTGGAAGTCATTTTATATCAAAAGATATTTAAACTAAGACATAATCAATGCCCTGTTCTCGTGCCACCAGCACAGTGTTTTGAAGAGTGAACTAATAATTGATTCAGCAAATTGTCTTGTCCACATAGCTTGGAGTGATTGGTTTGACAGACATTTTCATCTGCTGTTGAAGCTGACTGGTTGATCTGGCATTGCGTAGAAGAAGCTTATCATCAATGATGTGGATGTGGCAGGAGAAATTTCAGTTGATTGATGGTATTCACAAAGTGAAAGGCTTTGATGATTGAATCCTGAAATATCAAATCTCAGAAGCTTCACTTGATGGTCCCAGTCTTCAAGGTCTTTGTGTTTGTTAGGTCCTGGAGCAGAGATTCTCAGTGAAAGTAGTAGACATACAGAGTATCAGGAACAGTTTAGGGCATGCCATAGTTACTTTGTTATCAGTGTTAAAGCACAGAAATTTGCAAATGACTCGCTATTATATAACAGATCTGATTCAAGTAATTTCTTGTAAAAGGTCACTTTGTTCTCTTTTACTCTACTTTCTTTCTTGAGAGAGAGGAAAGCTCATAATCTTGTTCAATCCATGTAAGAATCTCTAACATGCCAACATGTTAAATCCCTCCACTCCAGACTTGAGAATTTACACTGCATGGTATGTCTTAACTCACATTATCACATTTTTCACTAGTTACCTTATATGAATGTAGCTTGTTTAAGTCCTTGTTAAACTCATATCTCATGAACTTCAATATGATCTGAACCAGTGGAGCTTTGGAATGATGGGAAAAAATCATGTAAAATGTGGTTCTGAGCAAGGAAACAAGTCTGCCTACAAGTAAGACACATGAAAAGAAAAATCACCTCCCTCTAGAATGCCAGAGATGCCCATCATGGGAAGAGGCTTCAGGGTACATACATGTATACACACACACACGCAAACATGCACATGCAGTAGTCCTTTCTCTCTCTACTTGTATGCAAGTTGGTTAGTGTGTTTTCTATTGAAAGGTAGTAAGAAAGAAAAATGAAATAAAATACAGTGAAACGTAGGAAAGAAAGATATATGAAAGATTGGAAGGCAGGCTACCTTTTATCTGTCAAATTCCCACTTTCTTGCTGTGAGATTGTTCTTTGAGGTATTTTGCTTTCTTAACATATATTAGCTCTCACCTAAATCCTTCACAGTGCATTTAGAAGTAAATAAACCATTAATACGTTCATCTACATGAAATGTTCCTTTCACTGTTACCTCCGGTAGCCATTTAACTGAACTTGATATGGAGAACACATTGACATTGTAAAGGTTAATGATCCAATGATTAACAATACTCATTTTCAGAAAATGGCTTTAGTCATTCCTTCATAGAACAAGGGGAAAAACAATTTGTTCAGTAGTCTCCAGTGTCTGGGGGGATGTCTTTCTTTTTATCCTAAAAGCAGAATATTATCATTGTTCTCAAGCATATAACAGTGCTAACAAATATTAGGCAAAGTGGCTCCTATTGTGTGTCTTTTTCTGTAGCTTGGTACAGAAGGGTTAAATGAGGCAAGAAGGCTTTCCCTGATATAGGAGCAGCCCAGAAGCAAATAATTGGAAAGCATCCAACCAGGTAGACAGAGCTTGGTATCAAGTATGTGGTGACAGGTGGCATGAGGAGCCTAGAGTCTGGATTTGCAAAGTGAAATCCATCAGGCAGATGGAGCAAGGCAACACAAGAGCTAGGAAGAAGCAATATTTGAAGTTTCTTATGCTAGGCAAGCAGTGCATTGGGATCATAAGTAAAAGGAACTGTGAAAAGGTAAATCCTAGACAAATGTTAGAGGACTTCAATTTTTTAAAAATTGAGTGTTCATCTTTAAGAAAGGCAGAATCTTTATTAATACTTGAGTTCAATATAAGAGGTCAGTCTTACTGCTACCTTTTATTAAGTGCTTACTGTGTGCCAAATTATGAATGTTTTCTGTATCTCTTATTTTATATCCTCCCCAAATTCATAAGGTATACATTGTCAGGACCACATTGTAGATGCAATGACCAAGACAGAGGAGTGCAGTGGCTTATCTAAGTGTCACAGCTACTAAGTGGCAGATTGTCTACTCAGATACAACAGGTTTTTTTTTTTAATTAATTTATATTTTATGTTTGGCTTCATTGGGTCTTCATTGCTGCACGCGGGCTTTCTCTAGTTGCGGCGAGTGAGGGTTATTCTTCGTTGCGGTGTGCAGGCTTCTCATTGTGGTGGCTTCTCTTGTTGCAGAGCACAGGCTCTAGGCATGCAGGCTTCAGTAGTTGTGGCGAACAGACTTAGTTGCTCCGCGGCATGTGGGATCTTCCCGGACCAGCACTTGAACCCGTGTCCCCTGCATTGGCAGGCAAACTCTCAACCACTGCTCCACCAGGAAAGTCTTGATACTACAGGTTTTTAAAAATTTTTATTTTATTTATTTATTTATTTTTGATTTATTTATGGCTGTGTTGGGTCTTGGTTTCTGTGCGAGGGCTTTCTCTAGTTGCAGCAAGCGGGGGCCACTCTTCTTCGCGGTGCACGGGCCTCTCACTATCGCGGCCTCTCTTGTTGCGGAGCACAGGCTCCAGACGCGCAGGCTCAGTAATTGTGGCTCACGGGCCCAGCTGCTCCGCGGCATGTGGGATCTTCCCAGACCAGGGCTCGAACCCGTGTCCCCTGCATTGGCAGGCAGATTCTCAACCACTGCGCCACCAGGCAAGCCTGATACTACAGGTTTTGATAACAAAGGCGGAGCACAAAATCTCCATTTAAGAGTAATGTGCTACTTCTATGTTACTTTCATCATTGTTGATATTGTTGTCATTACCATAACAACAGAAGAAGCAGTATCATCATCAACCTCATCTTTATCATGTTATACAGGATACTGTTCCCTGATTCTTTTTCCCTGTCCATGAATCCTGTTTCTGATAGTCATCCAAAAGATAACCATCCTCACCAAGAACCACAGCTATTAAGATTATATCTAAAGTTACCTAAGAAACTTCATATGGCTTCACAGTTTTCAGTTATGAAAACAAAAGCTCTCAGAGGGAATCTAATCAAAGAATTTGGTCACATAGGTGATAGAAAAAGCTGAGAAGCCTATCAGGTGAGACTGAGGTTCCTCAATGATAAACAACAGCTGAAAAGACTAAAGAACAATGGAGAGAATATATTTCTGGAGCTAGGAACCTGAAACCATCGAGGAGGGGCTAAAACCAAGGCTAGGGACATCCAGTGCAAAATGAGATCACAGAAAGGATGGATCAAGCTGCCAGCTAAGCATCCCCCTTTAGTTATACCTAAAGCACAAATAAGACCTGAATCACCTCCATAGATACCAACTGAGACAGAAGGAGGTGGGAAGAAATGCTCTGGCTTTTCCTTTCTTCCTGTCCTCACTAGCAAACACTCACCACTGACTCATTGTCTGAATTCAGCAGGAAACCAGCTTACACAGGAACCTGGGAAATTAAACATGCAGGGTTACCACCTTGCCCAACTGAGTGAGGCAGAGAGAGGGTGAGGAGTGGATCTAAGCACAAACAGGATGATAAATGTCACAACAGTCCATCTTCAAATGATGGCTGCTTATCTCTTTCAGAGACTCCTTCATCAAGTCCCCAAAACTGAATTTTCCATGAACCAAATAACCTGTATTAATCTACTATCACTGCTTTAAATTACTTCAAGTTTCTTACCTCACATTTCTGGGGGTCAGAAGTCTGAAATGGGTCTCACTGGACTAAAAATCAAAGTGTTGGCAAGTCTGCATTCCTTTCTGGAGGCTCTATAGGAGAATCATTTTCCTTTTCTTTCCTGCTATCTAGAGATTGTCCACATTCACAGTTTTATGGCCACCTTCTGTCTTCAAAGCCAGAAAATCTCCTTCCTACTCTCTGACATCCTGACTCTCCCTCTCTGTCTTCCTTTTAAAGATCTTTTAAGGACCTGCCCACTCAAGGACTCTAGGGGTTGCATTGGGGCCCACGTGGATAATTCATGATTAGCTACTTAGCAACCTTAATTTCATCTTCTACCTTAATTTTATTTTGCCATGTTAAGTAATATATTCAGTTTCCGTGGATGAGGGCATGGACATCTTGGGAGTTGGGAGCATTATTCTGCTGAGCACATAACCTATTCTTTTAATTGTACCATTTCAAATAATCCCTGATTTTGATAAGAATTCACTGTGCCAATTTCATGCAATACAGTAACAGACAGGCAGAAAACTCATTTTATTAATGTTGATGAAATTCATTTGAATCTGATCAAAGGACTTACCAAATCTTCAGTGGCATTTTATTACCTAGATATCATTTTGGCTGCTTGGAAATTTTACCTTTTTTTCCTCAGAATTTTCATTGTTCTAGACAGCTAAACATGCTTATGATTGACTTCTGTTTAAATAAGGTGTCACTATTCCAAGCACCAAGATTGAATAAAATTAATACCTACTTTCTATATAAAATAATAAATTAATAAAATATAAAATTAATACCTACTTTAGTAAATATAGATAATTGCATATTAGTATAACAAATTAGCTCAACACAAATGGATTTTATTTTGTTTGTTGATCACTGTTGCTCAACTGTTTTGGCAAGTATCTTGGAGATGAAAATGGCTGCTTCTGAGAACTAACCTATACTCTGGAGTTTAATCTAGGGTGCTTTCCTTGGAATTAGGTTCTAGGTTTTAATATTTGAAATTCTGGCCTCTTCCCCTGGGGAATGATCCTTAGATAGACAAATCCTTGGTTAGCTATGTATCTCTGAGGCACAGAGAAATACCATTTGTCTCTTCAAATTGTCTTTTGGTCATATATTTTTTCTGATAAATCGATTGGTGGCTAGGAAGACACTTTGACAGTGGATACACCAATATAAAGACATGAAATATGACATTTTTATTCAATTTATCAAATAATGTATATGGCAACCTACTAAAATATTTAAATGCCTAGTTTGATTTTTATCAAATCTAAAGAAATTCATATGCTTTGAATTTAATTTGACTTAATTATAGAATATACTTGATATATTATAGATTTTATCTATACATTCAAACACATATAGCTTTCTAGAATTGGGAGAGCAATCTACTGATTTGTAAAAAGCAGATTCAACTACCTATGTCAAAATTCAACTTTTCTCACATTTTTAGCTCTGTGACTTTGGGCGAGGTACTTAACTTCTCTCTTCGCATATGTTTCCTCAAATGTAAAATGAAGACAAATGCTGCTATCCATTTCTTAAAACCAATGCTAAGATAAAATAAGTTAATATATGCAAAGCATTTAGAGCAATGTTTTTCAATAATAAATGCTACATATCTTCAGTGTTAGAATAATTGGCTGATAACTATTTCATTTTTAGTTATTTTTCACCAAATTGATCTATTATTAAGGATTACAAAGCTCTTTTACATATACCTGGATACAGAGAGTGACCCATTGTTCTGTGTGTGTGAGCTTTTCTGTAAACACAGAGCTGTGGAATTGGCCATGTTCTGTCTGCAAGACTCCCTTTAAAGACATACTCTTCCTTAATTTAACACCTTAAAAACTTTCCATCATCCTGAAAACCACTTTATTTTCAAGCAGATTACCTAGGTGTTAGTTGAAGTTATCCTTTTCACATAGTTAGACACATTCTAAAATGATGAAGAATGCCACATTAGAGAGAGGTAAATTTTAGGATTGATCAGAACGAGAAACAGCATAAAATTGTCAGCAGCAGTAATTTGAGTTGCTTTTATGAATATACTTACGGGATACAGATCAATGCTTCTAACTCTCCAAATATTTTCCCTGACATACCCAGAATAGTGCCTCGGGTTCCACCCTTAAAGCTTCTGTGATTTCTAATCTAGCGTTCACACTTCACAACATAGAAATGCTTGTTAAAGGAATAAAACCTTTCTTATTTCAGCCAACAGCTCTGGGACCTACACTGTAGCCAGCTTGGGCATAGTTTTGTGGCAACTGGATAAACTTGAGGCATGTAAAGAATTGGAGAGATGTTCAAGGCAAAGATCCAGGACTAGATGGACAAGTTTTGAATAAACAGTTTCAAAGAACAGCTAAGCTCACTTTCCAATAATTGTTAGGGCAGGTACCAAATGGAAGAAAACAAAATGTTATTTCCCTGATAGAATCAGCAACTTCACACCTCAAGTATGGACCCAACAGTGTGAACATACTTGAAGCTCTGGACACAAATATTATTAGGTATTATTATCATTTTCTTATTAGGAAAATAGATTAGTCACCTTAACAAAGCAAATAGTTACGTTTCTTTGTTTCTCTGCATATTTCATGAGTAGAAGGTACTAAAGAGATAAGAGTAAACAAATAAGTAATATCTAATAATAACAAATTTTATGAAGAAAATAAAATGGTAAAGGGCTACTAACTGATCAAAAGCTACATTGAAAAGAAAGTTTTATTAAATAATTTAAAATATTTATATTGTAGTTTTGATTTAGACAGTTGAAAACTTACTCTGTGCTATTCTAAGCAAAACACAAGTACATCATTTATATCACTTGTTTATTTCAACAATACGATGAGTCATTTTGCTGGTACCTCTGTTGTATGGACAACAAAATTAAAAGTAAGGACAGTTAAACAAATTGCCTAAGTTCAGACTGGTAATATGGTGGACATCAGACATATATTCAGGTTTTAAAGTTTGTGAGTTATCACTTTGTGTGTGTATGTGTCTAACCAAAATTTTAGACCCCTTTGTCTAACTTATCCCCTCTTCTTCAAAATGAGAAATGGCTTCACCCATGACTCTTCAGCAGGCTCTCTTCTTCCTTCTTTCCCTGCAGCCTCCTCAACTCTTAGAAATCTTCACTCAAAAAGTTGTGCAAAAGAATAACAGTTGAAGACATTACCCTCCCCAGACCATCTTTATTTTAGTAGTCATCTCAGCCTTAACAGAAAATAATTTCTGATTTGGTGAATTTGGGTATTGAGTTGGGAGGGAATCACTTGGAGACTTTCCCAGGGCTCCATAAACCACACTGAAGTGCTCCTGATACTGCCTGAAATATGTGTCTTTTCTGTCTCGGTTTGGTTTTCTCTTCTTGGCCACTCTAATATTCCTTTTCCACGTTGGGCTATAACATCTTCTAACAACAGTCTTTTCTCCTGCTAAATACTGCTTCTTATCAGTTGTCCCTTACCTCCTCCTATTTTGATGATCATTTTATTGAACTAGACATCTTTAGGTATGCTAAGCTATTTTCTTGTTAGAGCCATGGTTCTGAAACTCGGCTCCATATTGGAATAACCTGGAGAGCTTATAAAAACCCCCATGTCCATGCTAATTAAATTGGAAGCTTGTGGAAGTGAGGCCTTGGCATAAGTAGTGTTCTAAGCTCCCCTGGTGATGGCAACTTGCAGGCAGGGTTGAGAATTATTGTGTAAAGCTTTAATCCCAGACTCCTAATGATTTTTATTTATTTATTTATTTTTATTTTTGGCTGTGTTGGGTCTTCGTTTCTGTGTGAGGGCTTTCTCTAGTTGTGGCAAGCAGGGGCCACTCTTCATCACGGTGCGCGGGCCTCTCACTATCGCGGCCTCTCTTGTTGCGGAGCACAGGCTGCAGATGCGCAGTCTCAGTAGTTGTGGCTCACGGGCCTAGTTGCTCCGCGGCATGTGGGATCTTCCCAGACCAGGGCTCGAACCCGTGTCCCCTGCATTATCAGGCAGATTCTCAACCACTGTGCCACCAGGGAAGCCCCTAATGATTTTTTATAATTTTCTTCATCCCCTTCTCAAAGTATCCATCATCAGATTGCACCAGAACAGAGATTCATCTATTAATTTGGTGGTTATAGCAAAGGAGCTGTTAGGTCGTCAGGGCAAGGTCCATCGAAGTTAGGCAATGGGGATATGGGTATGCAGCTTCAGTATTTTCAGTTCCCTCTCAGATTTTTTTTTTTTTTTTTTTTTTTTTTTTTGCTTAGGTCTCATTCATGCACTCATTCAAGTCGCTGAAAAAGAAGTCAGCAGGAAAAGAGTATAAGTAGAGTTGCTCCTTAGGGTGATAATGCAAAGGGCAGAGGGTGTAAGAGGAGGTAAGGGATCCCAGATCTCAGAAAAGTAGATGAGCTCAGAAGAGCCTGATGAGGTCAATGTCAGTGAGATTACACCTTTCACCTACACTCAGTGTCTGCCTCATGTTGAAAAGTATTGTGAGTGAATAGACTTGGCTTTGACTCTTGGCTGAAACTAAAATACAACAAGGAAGAGAAACTCTCTTAACAGTGGTTTCCAAGCTTAGAGGCACATTATAATCACTGGGGAGCTTGTAAAAATCCCCAGGCCCAGACCGAATTCCATGCTAATTAAATCAGAAAGGCTGAGGTGGAGGCCCTGGCATCAATGCTTTTTAAAGCTCTGTGGGTGATTCCAACGTTGCATCCGTTATAGCAGCGGTCCCCAAACTTTTTGGCACCAGAACCCGGTTTTGTGGAAGACAATTTTTCCACGACGAGCTGAGGGGATGGCTCAGGTGATACTGCGAGCCATGGGGAGCGATGGGGAGCGGCAGATGCAGTTTCACTCGCTCGCCCGCTGCTCACCTCCTGCTGTGCGGCCCAGCTCCTAACAGGCCGAGGACTGGTATCAGTCGGAGAACGGGGTGTTGGGGACCCCTGCGTTATAGAACCACTCTGCTAATAACCGCTTTTTAGAGAAAAATTCAAACTTTTCTATCTTTTGCCTATGGTGTTTGGCCAGGGCAGGAGGGTCAAAGAGGATGTTCCCATTCTTCCCTCCACCAGCCCCGTAAGTTATCCCTCTTATGGACACTCATTGACTAGAAGCTGTGGAATTGATTTCTGATCATGTACTTCATTTTCCTTGCACTAGACTAATTCCTTCACTGCTCAGATCTTTAAAAGGACATTGCAACTCCTGTGGGAAATGATTTATAAGTGATAAGCCTCAAATTTAATTACGTGGACCTAGTTATAGGCTTTTTTTCTCTAATAGTCAGTAATCTATTTTTCCTTTAAGTAGTCAATGAATAGAATACATAATCGCCAAGTGTTTTTGAGTGACACATTATTTCAGTGGTCCTTTCCAGAGTGGCATGCAACCTGATAATTGTCATTTACTGGGGCTCAGAGAATTAAAAATTTTTTTTCTCCCACCAAAGCCTTTCTTTACAAACACTTGTCTGATGGTATACATCATCTCATATGTAGTCATTGAGAGATTGCGAACAGGGAAAAGTGGGTGTTCTTTTCTTTTTAGACACTTCCAATCATTTTGAGGAAACTAAACACAGGCTTACACTTAATTTATTTTAATGGTTCTCAATTTTTAGAATGGCTATGAACCAGCCAGGATGCTAGAAAATTTTCAAATTCCTAAGTCTTATTTTGAGACCTTGTGGTCCAGTAGTTCCTTTGCGTTTTCCTGGAATATTCATGTGGATCAAGTGGCCTTGATGATTATGCCATAAATAGTCAACTTTCTAAGTTTCACAGATAAAATAGCAATAATAATATCACCAATTTTTTGTGCTGATGGAATGGTATAATTTATATAAAGCACTTACCAGTGCCAGGTACATAATAAGTGAGAGCTAAACTACATATGTTGTATGTCAAATCATGTGGTATTGCATTACATTATTTTATATTCCATATGAATGCAAAACATTTTAAGTAAGTAAAGAAGCAGTTTAAATAATAAGTGAAGGGATGTCAAGAGGTGGTCAAGGTCGGATAGAATTTATTAAAGAATGTTTCACTGTGTTGGTGAGTTTTAAAGGGCCTTGAATCAGCAGCAAAGAAAAAAATAGCTATTACTCCTGTTAAAGAAATTGACATTTGACAATAAGTGAGAACATCATCACTGACTAACTTGGCTGAATCTCCTTGTTATTCTTATTAAAAGTTCCAGCTTTACGACAATGTATTATAAAATGATAATTTATCTTTGTTGAGTGATTCTATTTATGAACCATCTCATATCATTGAGTTTCTGGCTCATGTGTACATTTTAGTTAGCTGATGAATTAAAAGGTAAACTAATATCAGCCCAAAGCTGTCCATGATGGATGCTTTGTGGACATAATGCAATGGGAGGTGAAGAAACCACCTTGGTTTTTGCAAGAGTTGCAGGAGCTGGTGCTAACCAGAGGGAATTTGCCATATCCAAGGCAGATGCTACAGTCAATTGGCTAAATACTCTGAGTTAAGAAAATGTGCAAACATTTGTACAGTCTGGCTTTGGGGACCTCAACAATATCAAATTCACCATGCGAGTCAAGTGGATATATAACCTTTCCAAGTCTATAAAAGCAAACAGAAAATGGACTGAGAGAGAAAACAGCAATGAAAAGGCACACAGACAGACCTACAAGGTCCAGCTTTATACCTCTTTATAGGAGGTGGACTGCAAAGCATGCCAAGCTCTCCAAACATTGCTATCTAGGCTGCCTTTTTTCCCCAAACAGAAAGAATGGCTCATTTGATCTAAGGCAGGAGTTTAGGATCTATAGTCATCCCAATGTAATATCAGGCATTTTACATGTCAGACTGTGCTAAGTCCTTATTTATGGACTCTGTTTTGAAGTTTAATGTGCCAAAATTTGTATTAATCTAAATACGTTGGTTCAAATTACAAATATTTATTGAATACCCACCATGTGCTAGATAATAATATAAGTGACATTTGAAAATAAAAATGAATAAGACCTCCTTGAGTGCAAAAGTTATGTTCAATCCAGGGAATGTTGGCATGAGCCCATATGTAATGAGAAACCTAAGTAATAATTAATGTAAGAAAGATTTCTGCATAAAGTCCAGGCATTCAAGTACAGACCTCAGTGGAAGGTGGAGACTTTGTTGTATCAGAAAAATATCAAGACATTTTTCAGTCTATACATGTCTCTTATGCTTAAATTTTCAACGTGGAGGATGTAAGCATAGATAGTTTTAAAAATGCCCCCAGGAAGATCCTGACACTTATACTACTACCTGTGGTAAATCACCCAATTAAAGACAGGAAGGAGGAGTCTATTTTCCCTCTGGGGTGATCTTTGAAAGCCTTTCAGAAGAAGTAACACAAAAATAATTCCTTAATGTATTAAAAACAAACAAAAAAACGTTGAAAATAATTTCAGCAAAGGAAAAATAATTTCTACCTGAGGCACGGCACAGAAGTTCATGATTCATGATTTTGGGAGAACACCCATGTTCAAATCCCTTGAGAATGACCTCCTATATGACGACACATTAGTGTTATCAATGTGAAAAAGGGAAGAGGTATACCTAATAGCTACCTCTCCAAGGAGGACATCTCGGAGGGAGTCTGAGATGGTTAAACAACGTGGTTTATGATGGGCCAGCTTCACTGACATGTGCCTTTGCACTGGGACTTAACTCAGAAGAAAGTTCAATGCTTTGTATTTGTTGTCTTGAAATCTTGTAATTGTTCATTTTATCTTTGAATTTGTGGTTTTTAAGTAAAGCCCAATGGGACAATGGAACAAGTGCTGGTAGCTTCGAACCTTGGCTTGGAGTGGTGGCTTCACAGGCAGTGAAGTCTCCCATCACCTCCCCACTTGCCCAGCATGGGGTTCTTAACCTCAGCCTCCCGGCGCCCTGGAATCTGGGCTTCCTCAGCCTCCTCTTTTCCTCCTCCACCCCAGGACTGCTACAACTCTCCACTCTTCTTTCAGGGAGAGACCTCCATCCCAAAGATCTGGGTTCCATCATGAAGAGACTCAGGGCAAGGCATGCTGACACCAACCCTGCTCAAGGCTGGCAGCTCCACAGCTGTTGGGTGGGTGAATCAGAGGAAGTGAAGCTCTGGGCTGCCCCAGATCCAGATACTGGGCATGTCCTGAGTTGCAATCTTTTGAGAGTCACCTGTCTGCCAAGGGTTGGAGTGGGAAGCTGAGGGAAGGAGAGATTGATTTCCCGACTCATGGCCAGCAAGAGAGGTCTGTTTAGCAGCTGGCAGGAGGGGGACCCAGCAGCTGGTGAGTCATGTATGCTCACTGATTCCTGGGCCAGCACCCTGGATGCATGTGACATTCTGCATGTATCCTGCAAGTATTTTCATGCCTCAGGGAGGATGACATTAAGTAACAAATAAAAAACCCACCATTTTATGTCAAGAGAGAGTGTGTGAAAGAATTTTTTTTTTAATATTTTAGTACTTTTTATGTTCTTAGTATATGATGCAGGCATGATTATCCCCATTTTCCTGCTTTTAGAAAAAGGAGTGCTTCATTTTTTTTTTTTTGTTCTGGGTCTGTCTAATTATGTAGCTGGCCCTGTGCCTCTGATCACCTTTGTCTATTAGCCTGAGTCTAAACAAGGCCATATGTCAAGATGCTAGTACTGATCTATATCAGGTTCCTTTCTTCTTGGGGTATATGAATAAAATATATTCTACCCCCTTGCAGGTGGGTGGGTCTATGTTATTAATTCTCATCAACAGAATGTGAACAGAACTGAGGTGGGTCACCTTGAGACAAGGTCAGGGAAAAGCAGGTGTGCCTTTTCTTTTTTGTCCACCATCTGACTACCTCCAGATTGATGGGCCCTGAGACTTTCAATGACTACATGTTTCAGACCTTCTTTCCAGCCTCTTTCAATCAACGTGGGCCCATTAGACTCTAAATTCAGTGAAAAGCCAACTTGAATATGTTAAGCCACTAAATTTGGGGGTTGTTTGTCACTTGATCACCCTAACTCAACTTAATACAAATCATGATAACAGTCTCCAAACAATACTTGTCTGGCCCTACCTCTACTCAGAACTTAAGAACTCTCTACCTTAAATCAAACTACCTCTGAGTTCCTTTTGGAAGCCTTAGTGTATCAGTCACATATATTCATTAAATATTATTTTTAAATCATGTGGAATTTAGCCACTTTCACTTCCCTTGTTTGACATGAATATTTTTAAGTTTTTTTTATCTAAGTATAGTTGATTTACAATGTTGTGTTAGTTTCAGGTGTACAACAAATTGCTTCAGTTTTATATATATATATATATATATATATATATATATATATATATATTCTTTTTCAGAGTCTTTTCTCATATAGGTTATTAAAATATTTTGAGTATAGTTCCCTGTGCTATACAGTAGGTCCTTGTTGATTTTCTGATTTATATGTAGTAGTGTGTATATGTTATTCCTAAATTCCTAATTTATCCCTCCCCCACCTTTCCCCTTTGGTAACCATAAGTTTGCTTTCTATGTCGGTAAGTGTTTCTGTTTTGTAAATAAGTTCATTTGTATCATTATTTTAGATTCCACATATAAGTGATATCATATATTCGTCTTTCTCTGACTATGATAATCTCTAGGTCCATCCATGTTGCTGCAAATGGCATTATTTCATTTTATATATATATATAAAATATATATATATAATATATATATTATATATATAATATTATATATATTTTATATATATATATGACATGACTTTAAAAAAAGGGGTAAGGACACTTGGGATTGAGCCTTGGGATCTCTGAGTCTTGGGATCTCTGCATCTGAAAAAATACAGAAAATGAGGATGGGAATATGTAGTCAAGAGGTGGAGGAAATAGGGAAATTCACATCTTTGTATGAACTGGAAAGTCAAACCAAAACCACAAAAACACCCAAGAATGTGACTCATCACTTCAGTTACTTTCATAACATTCAAGTAAAATATTAAATCTATGAACATGGAGTAAAAAGAAGAAAATACTCTGGAAAAGTATGCTCTGTGAAAGCCCTTGAACCGTGAAAACTAGTCAGCTCTGTTGTCTAGGCTTACAGCTCCATACATATTCAACTTCACCCATGGACATGTGTGTTGCTAAAAGTTTAAACTCTGGTTGCCAGAAGCATTGAAATAGAAATGGCCGTATTAATAAATATAAGATATTTATTGCTCTTTTTCTAAACTCTACAGTTATTTTAGGTGAAAAAAGAAAAATTACACTTGAATTCCTGCCTCTGTTAAACCATTTGATATCCATGAGACAATGAAAACATGTGAAGATACCCAAACATGTATTTGGATTTCTCATGATCCCTTGAAGAAAAATAATGTCCTCTATATTCAGTCATCTCTTTCATTTAAAAAGTAAAACCAAGACACAGCTTCCTTTGTATACATTTTAATGTTTTAGTTACAGCAGTTCTCATTTGTCATAGTAATGTGGAACTGTAAAATAGGCCATGCAACCTGAAATCATACAAAGGGATTGTAAAAATCAATGGGAAATTTTCTGACTATTCCACGACCTTTAAAAATCTTTGTCAAAACATTAAAAATTTACTTATTGTCCTATAAATGTATAGGAAAGGGAAAAAATATAGTCAAATATTTTAGACGTTATAATTTAAGATATTGGAAATATTGAAAATTGCATTTTTATTTCTTTATTAAAAATCTTATTAAGAATAGTCTGAACATTGTATTCTTGTATAACTTATAATAGAGAGCAATATCTTACATATGCATTAGCAAAGTATAGTACTCTTTCCTGGGTTTGAACAGCTTCGAATATTTAACCCTGTGTATTTTCAATGTCATGGTATATTTCCAAGTGTTTCTTATTTAATTTTTTTTACATTATCACTTTCCCTGGGACATCTCTTTTTTTGTCACAGCCACTTCCTCATTTACTTCGGTAAGTTGGCATTTACTGGGTTTCTCTAGCTGCATAACTAGAGTTTCTGGAATGTCAGCAGTGTCAACGTTCAGCTGTTTCTTCTGTAAATTCCTGTATGTTCAATTCAAATTTCACTTTTGTCACTATCACATTTCGTTTCTTTTCTGTTCTTCCATCATTTTTTCCCAATTTCCTCTTTTATTTGTAAAATATCCCATGGTCTTATGCCTGGGAGGCAAGGAGAAAGCAAAAACTAAACACTTTGCTGCCTGTGTGTGAGATTCATAACAGGTATGCAGTGACCAGTGACCAACAGACTTGAAAAGAAGTGATGTGACTGGTCATTCATCACAATGTACATCTGTTATTCACAGAGGTTTGTGAACTGAAGAGCTGTATCAGTGAAGTTTATACTTTATCCAGTTACCAGAGTTAACATACCATGGTAACTGAAATTTGAATTGTGTTGCTGGGGACTGGCATTATTTAATTTAGCTGTTGTTAACTGAAATATATGCATATTAGAACCATGGAGAAAGCGGACTGCCTGATTTTTGTAATATTCTCAAGTACAGTATATAAAATGACCTCATCGTTTCAGATACTATTCAGTAGTTTTGCCTTTTTTCCAAAATAAACACATCTTTAAACTCTTGTATATTTATCAATTTATGTCCAAATATCAGACCTCCGTGGGTAGAGATTTTTATGAAATATTGTTGATCATTTCACATAAAATTAGTTGAACTGGGCAAGACTGACACATTTGCTTTATTAAAATTTAACTAATCGTTGAATTATATCTTACAATGTCAAAAATATTGACCCACTGCTTTCATGAGAAGAAAACAGATCTAGCCAAATTATTCCAATGAAATGCTTCCTTATAGTTCCACAGGTTTAAAGATGTTGTAGCTTGGCAGACTCAGTACAATTCAGGTCTATTGCAATTCATCTGGAGTATTGATGTTAATTGAACGATGTAAATGATATATTTAGTCCTGTACTGCACAGTTTCTTCATGAAATTTGCTGTTTTTGATTTTTCATACATAACAGAGTTATGTAATTTGTTTAGTGAGATATAGGAAGGAAAATATTAGGTGTATATTTAGAGAGTCACATGAGTTTCATTCCTGCTGCTTTCCCGAGTGGGAAGAACAGAGGGAAAGAAAAATAACATGTCTTAACCTGGTGTTTGCCACTTTATACATGTTATTTCACTTAATTATCATAACCAGCCTAGGATGAAAACATGGTTATCACCATTTTACAAATGAAGAAGTAGAATCTCAGAGGGAAGACATAATTTTCCAGGGACACAAAGCTAGTACGTGATAGCTTGGAGATTTATATCCAGACTTGTCTACTCCCAATAGTCACACTATTTTTTAACACCAGCAGATGCAACATTTTTTCATACATTGCAGACTTTTTGCTTGATGTATATTTGAAGGGATGAAATACACAAGACAATTAACAATAATCACAAATCCATAAATATCATGAAACAATATTGTGTTATGCATCATAAAATAATCCACACCCATTTCAGTATTCACATCATCCCATAGAACTGTATCAGTCCATTAACAGAACTGTTTTATTGACAGATTTTACTCAAACCCAAACATATTTAGTGAAAATGATTAACCTCTGTGGTTGTCCCCTACTATATATTCATGTTATCTTAAGTAAGTCTCTTGAAAGCAAACACAATTCTAACCCTGCCTAACTCAAAGCACAATTTGATCCCATGTTCCTAGATCAGTTGAGACAAATTCCACTGGCATAAGCACAAGTATGTGTGATCTGGAAAAAATTATTCTCATAGGTATCTTAAAAATTTGCTGTAGGATAATAAGTAAGAAGGGCAGCCAGACAGGCAAGCATTTCTGGCACTACAGAATTAAGACCTGTCACCTCCAGGTTGGTCTCCAGTCTGCTATTTCCATTGCTCTCCATTCTGAGTGCTATAAAGGATAATAACTCAGAAAGCTAGAGAGCTTTTTCCTAAAGTCATCAGATGTCTTAAGGAAAAAAAAAAAAAAAAAAAAGCCTACAGCAAGTCCAACAGTAAAGTGAAATACTGTGAATTAAAAATCTCTGTTCTGGAGAATATCAGAAATTACAGTTTTTACAGACTGGAAATCAACACACATTTTACTGTATTTGTACTCGCAATTCCACCTTGCTGTGTAAATGGAAAAAGAAAATTATGCCTCCAGATCTAAAGCAAATAAACCAGAAGTTTGAATTACATATCACAATAAAAAGGATCAATGAGCTTGTGTCCTTGCAATAAATAGTAAGAACAAATACATATTTTTTGTCCATCTAAACTTATTTTCATCTACTCATAATATTTCATTTACTTTCTAAGAGTTCTCAAGTATCCTATTGGATTCCAACAAAAGCTCTTGCAGTATACAAGGTAGCATTATATGCATTTAACATACAACATAAATGAGTTAAGCAGTCTCTGATTTATCCAAAGGCAAGCAGAGAGAAGAAAAAAGAGCAATTGGGGGATCCTTATGTAAGAAAAATATAAACCCCTGGAATTGTTTTTTAGAATATAATTTTAGAATCAGACGACCTTAACAAGTATTATTGTTTGCCTGGAATGTGTCAGCCACTTGCTAAGTATAAGTAGGTGACTTGCCTGCCCTTGGGAGTTTATTTTCTAGTGGAAGGATCTGATTTTAAATTAAAAAATTAAACATTCTTACAGAATTATATTGAAAGGAGTGGCTAGTGCTGCTTTTAGAGTTATATTGGGGGGGGCTAATCTGTAGGTATATTGGAATAAGCAGAAATCATATAAATTACTGAACACTGTAAACTGAGAGTGTTTAGTATAGTCAAGGATGTTAGACATGGCACAGTTTATCATACTGGTGACATTCAGAGTGTGGCCATGGGAGTAGTTGCTGAAATGGAGTAGAGGTTAAAACCAGTGGAGTTGAGAAGACCACAAATTGACACTATGGTATAGGGACCCTTCCCTGTGTAAACCTTCAATAACTGGGGTAATAGCCACAGGATGACCGCAGACATTTCTTTTCTTCTTGACCTGTTCTGTCTTTTGCAAAGAATGGTTTTAAAACTGGCAAAGCTGACCAAGCAAGATATTTTAAAATAATTCCTAGTAAAAATGATTCCTATCTCTTTCTCATTACTTGATTTTCATAGCCAGTTAGCCCCAGATTTCAGTTATCTTCTATCTTAAATCTTGATTATATTTCTCTTCACCCCTTTCTTCCTGTACCCTTGATGTTTTTTAGACTTTCATCATTCCCAGGTAAACTATTTCTGAAGCCTTATTACATCAATCTCAACTTCAAGCCATTTAACACATTATCAGAGTAATCTTTCAAGGAGGAAGTCAATGTAGACTGGTGACACTCAGACAATCCCCTGCTTATGAAGCTCTGGGCAGAAAATCTCAAACACTTCAATTCAGTGGCCTGTAGAAGTCCAGAGCCCGTCCCAGAATTTCTACTAATGTTTATGCCTCACATATTCTCATGTCTTCTTCTTCCTCCCAGGTTCCTGCATTCTTGTAGAATTCCCTATAGAGAATTCTCTCTAGAGAGTCCAGATAAAATTTCAACCAATTTTTTTAGTTAAAAGGAAATTAAAAGTATTATACTATGCATTTTGAGTAAAGTAGAATTCATTGACATTTTCTTCAGGAAAGGACTGGGTTGGGTGGATGAAGGATGGAACGCTTTTTTTGTGCCAACAATGTATTATCCAAATAGAACAGACATTTTCACCATTCTTAAAATCGTCTTCAGCCTCCATATTGTAGGGGACTTTTGCTGTCGTCTCTTGTCTAGTCCAATTTCTCTTTGCCTTTTTACTCTCTTAATTCTTCTCCACACATATCCCTTCCTCTAACCTTCCCCTTAGCCTTCTCTTCCTTTGGCTTTTTCACCTCTCATGATCAGGAACGAAGGTAAATTTATTTTTTTTCTTTCTGTCTCATGCAAATTAGCTTCTTTTTTCTTTGAGGCCTTGATATTGTCCACCTCCATACCCAAGTGGTTTATGAAGGTATTTTTGCCAAACATAAAGTCAAAAGTTCAGTAATAGAACTGAGACTAAAATAGTTTTTGAGGTTTCCCTTTCCCTGAATTCACATTGCCATCCTCTTGCCACAGGATGAAAATACTATGTTCCCTGCCTTTCCTCACTTAGCTTAACATGTAGTCACTAAGTCCTTACATTCTTGTTCACTCAGTCATCAGCACTTATTGAGCACTATTATGTACAGCTTTCTGGTTGGTACTAGGCATCTTGAGAGGAGTACTGCAGTGTTTTGTGTGGCCTGAAGCTTCCATATTTGTAGAGGCTCTTTTTCAATACAAAGTGATGGCTACAAATAGTTATGAAATAATATCTATAATCAACAATCATAATACATTATAAATGTTAAAACACTAAGTGCCACCAGTAATGAAAAATTCATAGAGCAATATAATATTTTTATACATCAATAGCCTGAGAGTGCTCTATGTTACTCTCCTACCCACCAGATTTTTTGGCTACAAAATCACCTCTTCATGTGACAACAATTTTTTACTATTGTCTTTACAGAAAAAAATAATTTATAATCATTCTTTATTATAGTTATTTTTTATATTTACTTATTTATTCATACTAGTTTATCTCTTTCCACTTCACAAGTCACTGTTGGTGATGTCATAAACATTTTTAGGATTCTTGTTAAATTTAAGAAAATGTCTATCAAGCTTCATTCTCAGATGAGCTCTGGAGTTTGGGATATTTCAAGTTTTCTTCCAGTGACTAAATACTCTTTTTGTTGATGTCACTTGCTAATGAGTTTGTTTTTGATGTCTTATTGTAGTAGCATAATATACATCTTAGTTTTCTTCTGTTTCAGTATTTCATGTAGACTTCTCTTTAATTGACCCCTTAATGACAGTTAGCCACTGTACCACCTGACAGGAGGACAAGTGTGATGGGAGATATCAGTGTGGTGAGAGCCCATTCTTAACTAATTGTGGTTAAAATATTACACTTGGTCCAGTTTTACAACAGTTTTACAACAACTGACAACCAAGTATACACATTGCTAAGACTCCTTGAGAGGGGGCTCAGGCAAGTGAGGGGTCTTACAAGTTAAGCTTCTTTAGCTCTGTGATGACACAGTTAATCTTCATCTTGTTCTTGCTTTTAAGACACTTTCAGAACATTATGATATTTGATCTACATAAGGAGCTTTGACACAAGAATTTTGCTTATGTTTTTCTTCCCTGACAGTAATAGCTGTATGGCTTACTTATGTTCTGAATTGCATCCCAATAATAGTTAATAATAGCAATATGTAATATTTCCCCCAAATAAAGGGATATATATCATAATACTGGAAAGAATGAAGCTTTTTTGTAGACACAATAATGTAATTACCAACATTGTGCAATGGAACCTTTGCATTAACAATGATATCCTAATAGTTTAGCAAAACAATTTAAATTACATTTAAGTTGATGAATTGATTACCCTTAAACTAAAATTAGCAATTATCAGTAGTAAATAATGAATCTCATTTTCTTCCTCAGTGACCTGTTCACTCTGGAATTTAACTTTTGATTTAGGTTTCTGAAAACCAAGAGAGGTGGTCCAGATTATATACACACAGCTACAAATCCAAATGCCTTATGTCTCCCCTATGCCTGCTCAAGTACCATGATTCTGTTGAATGGTATTTATTACTATTTCCCAAGACAGAACACACAGGAAGTCAGTCGGCTCAGATTGAGCTCACCAGCATATATTTTCCACGTTTGTAGCTTAATGGCCAGGTCTCCAATTTAGGCACTTTAGAATAAGAATAAAGACTGGGTAAGAATAAAAGACTCGTTAACCTCATCCCACCTCTAAGAAGCTCTCCTCATCTCCAAACTAATCCATTTTCTGCATGATAAAAATGTACTTTTGAGACACTTTGGATGTTATTCCTGTTCATAAATTTCATCAGTGTCTTTCTTTGGCTTCCAAGATATAATTTAAATTTATTTTCATAAGTTTTAAGACTATATGTCTTGGTCTGACCCATATGCCTATTAATACTTTTCTTCTACCAATCTAACTCTTGTTTCAGACTCCAGAAATATTAAACTCTTCGTAGTTTCTTGAACAATCTCTGGCACATGTTCTCTTTCTCTGTAATTTTTGAGCTATATACATTTGTAGTTTATTCTTCAAATATTCACTTGAAGCCTGCACTTTATGAGATCTTCCCGACTTCCCTAGGCACAGCTAAATTCTTTTATGCATTCATTTTAAGGAGAAATTTGCACCTAAAATTTTCTTACAGAATGTTTCTCTTTTATGTTTTACATACCTGACTCTTCATTAGACTGTAATACCTTCATTCTATTATATATAAATATAATTATATTTATTACAGATTAATATATTATATATAAAACTATATAATATCAAGCATAATGCATAGGGAATAATAAGCACTAATTGTTTAATTACTACATTTACTGAACATATTAGGTAAAAAGTATAGTTGTTTTATTGAAGTTATTGTCTGTGTTGATACTTTCCTCAACCTTCCCAGTTTTTGTTGATTTATTAAGCAAAAGAAATATATGATAAAATCATATATATCTTCTGTTATTGTGACAGTTTTTCAGTGGATGGAAAAATATTTTACCATTTTATTCCTATCATAACTCCATCCACTCATGTAACCCAAAAAAATCTGTCTGTATTTATTGAGTCTTAAGTGGAATATCTTTTCCTGGTATATATAGCATCTACTCAAAAGCAAAAATGGACAAAAGTTATCCCTTAGATGAGCTGACATGCTGACCAGCTTCCTAGTCACTAAATTGTACCGTAACTGGGTCACTCACCTGACCCTAGTGGTCCAGGTTGAGAACAAAAGAGTTGCTTGTTTATTTTCAACAGATACCCAGTGGAAGTTGCCAAGGTGGTGCCTGCTGAGAGCACCCTGCAAGATGGCACCAATATTTACCTGACAACCAATCCAGAAAACTGTGGCTCAGCCTATAATCCCTCCACATCCAGTCCAGTCCTTAACATGATCCTTCCACCACATCTCTACAAACTCCCTTTTAGCCATCCCCCTTACTCTTCGGGTCCATCTACTACTCTTTCTAGTTCATCTGGGTTATATAAATAGCCATATATACTCAACTTCCAAGATGCCAGTCTCAGCTATTTCAAAACTACTGATATGGGCCACTCACATTTTTTCCATTATAATTTATGTATGTGCCATGGTTCACTTGGAACTTTAATCCTATTGAAATGATATCTTGATCACCTGCTCCTGAATATGTAGGGAACCATAAGAATATTTTACGACTTCACAGCTCCCTTGTCTGCTCTCTTCAGTCTTTCCCATTCAGCTGCTGAGATGTTTTATTTGGGCCAAATCACCATTCCTATGCATTCAGGGTCCAAAAGAGTGGCTTGAGCAAAGTGATGCATTGGATATGCTTTGAATTAGAGAATAGGATTCTTATCCCAGTTCTGCCAAGTATCTCTTTATATTGATAAGATACAGAGTCTCACACTTTTCAGTATGGAATAGATCTTAAAGAAGTCCTGCTCCTCTCTTAGCAATAAGAAGACTGAGCACCTCAGAGAGTGTGAATAATTTGTAGGAACAGTTCGTTTAATAAGAGCTTGGCTTGGAATTTAGATCTCTTGGAACCACAACGGGTTACCTCTATGCCTGTTAAATTTGCTGATCCTTTGTTTTCTCATCATTAAAATGAGAGTTGTATCATCAATTATTACATCATAAACTTATTGTAATTAAGAAACAAAATCATAGATGTGAAACATTCTGGTAAGCAAAACTGTCCATACTAACATGCAATATTATTTGTGCAAGACCTTCCTGAATCTTATTTTTTCCTGTGGAATCACAGATTGTCATTATTCCACTTTATTTTCTTAAATTGAGTTTTGATTACTAAGCCCTCCCCAGTACTTTGTACACTGTAATTATAACTATTTAAGTGGTAAAAAAACAGCAATCTATGTGCATACTCTGATCCCACAGTGGATTTTCCCCAATCTACAATCATCTAAAATTAGATGCAAAGAATGTACCAACCTATAGCAATTGATGTCCTGGGACTGGAAGGAAAGGAAGACAGTGATCAGAAATATAGACTAGAGGGAAGTAAAACAGAGTAAGGGTTGTTCATTACAGGAAAATGGAAAATAACAGTTGTTTTGCACCTAATATAGGCTGGACATGCTTATGTACACTTTCACATTTAACGTTCACAAGGTAGATGAGTAAGACTGTTGGAGTAACTCATCCAAAACAAGTAGAGCCATGATTTAAACCGCGTCTGTCTGTTTATTGAACACTTGTTCTTTTCACTACTCCATGGTGGCTCTTGATATATCATTGCAGATAAATGAAATCAAAGCAAGGAGCCAAAGAGCTGCAGTCCATTGGGACATTTCCTGGGCTAAATATATAAAGAAATATAAAAATTCATCCGATTCTGACACGGACTTCCTAAGGGAAAATCAAGGAACTTGATGATGATGGTGACCTCTGTGACTGTGCCAGAAGCCTACCCTGGTCCTATATCAGGAGCCAAAACTAAAGACCTGAGGATAGGGAAAGATTTTCTCACCAGCCATAAGGTTACTGAATGTGAACTGAGGAGTCAAGGTAATGCCTTAACATTGATCAAGTTCACTTAACTACTGTGATTTTTGGAAAACTGGTGCTTCGATACATGAATTTAATCCCAGTTTCTGTTGTCAATATCACTTCCCTTTAGGATACCTTATACTCTCATCAACGAATCCCGAATAAAAATTTCTAGCCCATTTTATGTGTTTCCATACATATATCCGAATGCCTAATCAATATTTCTATTTAAGGGTTTCATGGTAAATCTTATAAAGTAAGTATAAAGAAAAATTATTTAACATCTCCACCAGATTTGTTTCTTTAACACGTGGCCTTTGTTAGTAAATAACACCTCAAGAACTCTGCATCCTCCTTTGTAGCCCACACATACACATAGCAAGTCCTATCAATTATCTCTCCTAAATTCATTCATCCCTTTCTCTCTGACTCCATTCCCATCACCGTTATTATATATCCCATGGACCATTGAAAAAAGCCATTTTTTTTCCATACCAACTCTTGTTCTCAGCTCCAAATACAGTCTTTACACTTTAAGCAGAGCCTCTTCTGTAGATGCATAGCTAATTATGTCACATCCAGGAGTAATTTCCCATCCAATTAAAATAAAGCTCAAGTCCCTTTACACTGCAATTTGTGTGAAAGAGGCCTCTAAAGTTGTGGAGTGCATGGCCTGTGTGGTCTATGCCAAGGAAATGGGATTTTCTTTTGTCATTTTATCCACCTGTATCTCTCCTCCCTAATCTTTATCAGAATTGGAAGTTATATTTTGGGCTAATAATGTATTTAAATAGTATATTTACTGATAGACTGTCAGCTTCATTAAGACAGAAATGAGTTTTTCTAGCCCACCACTGTGTCCTTGTCCCCTAGCATAATACCCTAAACAGAACTAGTGCCAATAAATATATGTTGAATAAAGTAATGACAAAATGGTTCACTGGTTGGCTGACAGTACAATAAATTGAATAATTTACTTTGGAATAAAGTTGAAGAGAGGTCATTGCTAGGTTTATAATTTTGTGGAGTAAAGATAATGAAGCTCTTTTTTTGGTTAAGGAAGTATTGATATCCCTTTGAGTATATCTAACTTATTTTTCAAGGTCAGTTCAAGTGACCTCATTTTGGGGATGACGTCAATGAAAACACTAGCCCAAAATAATGTCTTGATTTTCTGACTTACTCTGGAAATATTTATCTCTACTATCCTTTCCAGCACTTGCAATATTCTGCCTCATCAAATTACCCAGAAGACACATGTGTTTATGTCCTTAAGCCCATTAGATAGCAGCTCTAAAGGGCTCATTGACTCTTAGAAATGAAAGCATTTATTGTAAAATGAAAAAAAGGGGTTATTTAAAGATATCTAAGATAAACCACATACATAGTTATAAATTATACACACACTCAACTTATTTTGTATTTTGAGCAGTTGCCTGTCACTACTGAAGATCCTGGAGATATTACTGGTGACATCTGCACATCCATCATCACACAATCTCGGTAACTGTCCTAAGAATTTTGGAGCACTCCTTTTGCCATTGGAGACATAGATAAACAAAAGGCTCAGAATGGAGTACTGCATTGTCTTCCTTGCTGTCAGAAGCATCATTCAGCATGGACAGAGAGAGCAGAGTATGTAAAATTGTGTATAAGAAGCCATACTCCTGAATTTGACTAATTAACAATAACACAGATTTATAAATTCAAGCTTCAACAACTCAAAAATTTGCATATAATCCATTCATTCATTTATACGTTTTCTCTCAATATTATTTATTCAGATGCTACACCATTCTAGCCCCAGCTCTCGGAGCAAGGGATACTGGGTTGATGATGACAGTGCTTGGTGTTAGTGCATTGCAGGAGACTGCAAAGTAAAACTGCAGGTCTATATGATTTCATTTGTTTGATGTTTTGTTATGGAGAATCTTATCATACCATGGGAGTCTGTAGAAAAAGTGGGAGTCTGTGGGACATTACATAGACATATCTTAGATGAAACCAGAAAGCCTGTTGGGACTTAGTCAAGAATAGACCAATCAGAAAGTGATTTCCAGGTCAAAGCAGTGGCATTTGCAAAAGCCTTAAGTTGAAAGAGAACCTGAGAAATTTGGGGACCTACAAACAAAGTAGATAATGAAGTGCCATCTGTTAGAGTTTTACTTAAAATCAAAAGAAAGCCATAGGGTTATAATTTAGTTTAGATGCTATTACAAGCAAGAAGCTGGCAACTCGATTCAAACAGGCAAAACCATGTGGGAATATATGTGCTGGTGTAAATGTAAGTTCAGAAGTTGAGATGGCTTTGGGAGTGACTCAGCTCTGTCTCTGGTGTTATTTCCCTGAGAATTCTGTTTTTGTACTCTCTTCTCTAGGCTGGTTTCTTTGTGATTTTGGACTTCTTTATAATGAATACATGGCTCTCACATTCGACAATATTCAGAATAAGAGTGTCTCATCTGGTGGCTTTCCTATAGGCTCAAAAAAACTTCCTTTTCTGAAGCCTATAAAAAATTCCTCATATCCCATTGGCCTGCATTGGTTCCATCTCCTGAGCCAACCCCTTTACAAGGGGAATGCTGTGTTGATGAGACAAACTTTAGGTTTAGGGAACTAGTTATTATAATAAGGGGAATAGAATTAATCTTGGACCAATTGAGTCAACCTCTTGATTGGCAAGTAAAGTGGTGGAGGAAAATATAATGTCTCCCTAAACCTCATGCTATTCATGCAGAAGCAAAAGACAACAACAAAATAATACTAAGGGTAGAGGGGACATGAGGAATGGACAAACATATTTTCCTTTAGTTCCCTAAATCTAAAGAAAGGAAGTTTTTTTTGAGCCTACAAGAAAGCTACTAGATGAGTAAATTCCAGGGTAAATTGCTTTATGTTCTTTCTTTTCTCATAAAAAAGCCCAGCTTTCTTTAAGATTCAGCAAACATCTCCTCTCTAATAGCCTTTAACTAACATTTAAATAGTGTTTTTTTTCTGTTAGTTCTTACCAGCCAATGATTTTTACTATATATATATATATATATATATATATATATATATATATATATATATATATATATATATATATATTTATATAAATGTTGTGCCTCAAAATGTTTTCTGAAAGCTGTAGCTTTTTATCATAAATTTTCATATTAAATAATAAAAGCTTATCAACTTTTTAAAAAGTCAAGATTTAGGGTGCTCTAATTAACACTCCATGATTCTTCTTTCTTTTAACATGATAGTACAGGTACTTAAAGAAAAGATATTTTCCTCTCCATTTTTTCCTAACCAAATTAAAGTTGTGATAGGGTTGCCTGGATACCAAGTGAAGACAAACAGGTGTGATAAGTAGAGATGTTTGTGTGTGATCCTGCTAGTTCCTGCTTGGGTCAGCCTCCTCTGCCTTCGTTACTGCCCAGAGTATTTCTTCTGTCTGTCCCTTTCCCACTTCTCAACCCCACAGTGGAGCTTTAACAGGAAGTATTACCAGATTATTTTCCTTTTTGTTGATCACATCAATCTCTGAATCTTGATGATATATTATGATAGAAAAATAATGTTAGGTGGTACTGAAATTAAATAAATATCTCACCCCTTTGTTATTTTACTATGATTTTTTAAATCTGGTGCTTTAAACTCAAAGTTAAATTGAGGGAGAAATCTGCCAGTATCTTATTACTAGACTGTAAGCTTCACGTGTGTATTTTTTCTTTATTGTTCACTACTGTAATTGCACCACCTAGAGAGACTAGCACATCATGGACATTTAATAAGGAAATAAGTGATCAGTGAATGCACAGGATAACATGCTTGCTCTCAAGAATTTTTGTCTGTTTATTTTTAAACATTTTATTATGGAACATGAGAAACAGAGAAAAGTGTACAAAACATAAATATTCAACTAAGTATCCTTTCATAAAGCTAATAACAGTGTAGCCATACAGATTAATAACTAGAAAGTTCCTATAGCATAAGAGAACTCTTATATGTTCTCTGATGTTAATGATTATTGTGATTTTTATGATAATTACATCTTTGCTTTTACTAATAGTTTTTGCACAATTATGCCTTTCTTAATGTTCTAGTTTATATTTGTCTACTTTAAAATTTTATACAAATGCAATCAAAGGGTAAATAATCATTTCATTGAACTTTCTTTTCTCAATGTTATATTTTTAGTTTCAGCAATGTTATTGCATATAAATGTAGTTTTTTAGTTTTTATTTTTGCATGGTATATTACAATTGTGATAGGTAGAATCATAACATGCCCTTTCCCCAGTATCTCACACCATAATCGCCCAGACTGTGAGTATAATGAGATATCTTCCCCATGATTATTTTGCTATACATGTCAAATGGATTTTGCAGACATAATTAAAGTTATTAATCAGTTGACTTTGAGTTAATGAAAAGGGAGACTATTCATGTGGGCTCATTCTAATTACATGAGCTCTTTCAAAGCTAAGAGCTTTCTGTAGCTAGCCCTAGAAGAAGACAGAGAAATTCTAAGCATAAGGAGGATTTGACAGGAAGAAGTTTCTCTATCGCTGAAATGGAAGACCTGAGAATGAGCTCCATGATCTTAGAGACACCTGCTGCTGACAGCTGGCAAGAAGACTGGGACCTCAGTCCTACAATCATAAGGAGCTATGTTTAACCAACAAGCTGAATGAGCTTAGAAGTAGATTCTTCTCTAGAGTCTCCAGATAAGGGTTTGTGTGACCCTGATTTGATAACTCTATCTAGCCATTCCAAATTTCTGACCTCCTGAACTGTGAGATAATATTGCATGCTGCTCTAAGCCACTACATTTGTTTCACAGCAATAGAAAACTGATACAAGGTTGTAAAACTTTTTCATAATATATTTATAAATTCAAATGTTGATGAATATTGGATTCTCCCCAGTTTAGTCCCATCATATGCAATGCAGTTATGAAACTTCTTGTGCATATCTCCTGGTTGACAGGTGCATATGTTTCCATGGATATATACATAGAAGTGTAGCTGCTGAATTAGAAGATATACCATTATATTGGGTGTTTAGTGGTTGCTTATTAGGGTTTCTTTAACATTTTTTGTAGTTACTAATGAGTTTGAGAATCTTCACAAATGTCCGTCAATAATATAGAAATTCTGTCTTTTGAAATGGCTATATAAATGCCTTATCCATATTTTACAGTAGGTGATTTGTCTTTGTATTATCAGTTTCTGGAAGTTCTTTTATTTTCCGGTTTGAGCCCATTGTTCAATATAGGTTGTTGATAACGTCTCCTAATCTGTGCTTATTCTTTCTCTTTTTTACTGCTATTTTTTGATGAACAGGGATTCTTAAATACAATGTAATCTAATGTATCAGTTTTTCTCCTTAGTATTAAAGATTTTGTATGCTGTTTACGTTTCTTCTCTACATTGTGGTCAGAAAAATATTCTAAGAAGTACCTTCTGACTTCTTTATTCTTGTTCTTTTTGTATTAAGATCTTAAATGGGTCCAAGAATGTTTTTCTTTCACCATATGGATGTCTAAGTAATCCATTAATAATTTTTTGAAAAAATAAACTACTCTCCCACTTCAGTGAAGTGCCACCATTGTCATACATTGTGTTTACATATGTGGTGTTTGCTTTCTGAATTCACAATTTTGTTGCATTTATCCATTTCTATATCTTCTTCTAATATCCTAATGCCCTAATTACATTTTTGCAATGATTCTGGATTTTTTTAGGTGAAAGTTTTCCCTTTTTTATTTTGTCATTAAGCGTGCCTCTACTCTTACATTCTGAATTTCAATGTTAGAGTCAGCTTGTCAAGTTAAAAAAATTGTCAGGATTTTATTGGTATATCATTATATCTATAAATCAATTTCAGGGGAGGACTAACATTTTACAATATTGACTTTTCAAAACAAAAGTCATGGCATATAACTCCATTTATTTTGTTCATCATAGTCTCTTAATAATGAGTTATAGTTTTCTACATATTCTCTCATCTATTTTTGCTAAGTTACAGTTCTGGGTATTTTACAGTTCTGATGCTATTTTAAATAGTATCATTATTTTAATATTCAGTCCTTCTTGGTATATGAATTATTTTTTTTTATATTGAAAGTGTAATCAGAAATCTTGCTAAAATCACCTACTAAGCTCTCATATTTTATCTGTAGATTTTGAATTTTCTACATCATGGTCTCACCTAGAAATTATATCAGGTTTATTTCCTCCCAACCCTCACACTTTTTTCTGCCCTCCTGCAATACTCTGATTAATAGAAGTAGAAACAATGAGTTTTCTAGATATGTTTTAAAAGAGAAAGCTTTCAAAATTTCACAACTGAGTAAAATATTTACTGGCTTTGTTTTACCTAGATTTGTTTTATCACATTAAGGAAAATCACTTCTGTTTCAAGTTTGCTAAAGATATAAAGTGAATGGATGATGAATTTCTTTAAATGGTTTCTTTTCTGGATTTCTTTTATAAATAAATTTTCTTCTTTATTCTATCAATGAGTATAAAAAGAGTTGAATTTTTTCAAATGTAAAACAAAATTTGCATTCATGAATAAAAAAACTAAGCAGATCACAAGATATTATCTACATCGCTGTCTATCTATCTCAATTTCTTAATTTGGTTTGCTAATATTTCATTTAGGATATTCTTATATCTACTCATATATGAGGTTGGCATTCAATTTTATTTTTGGTATTGTTTTTTCTTAAGTTTTGATATTAAGACTATAGCATTAGAAAGCAGCTTGGGAAATACTCTGTATTTAATACATGCCAGAGGAGTTTCTGTAAGAGTTAGTTTTGTCTATACATGTTTAATAGAATTCACCAGTGAAGTCATCTGGTAATGGATATTTTTTGTGGATTATTAATACAGATTTAATGTTTTTATTTTAAAGATTTATTATGATTTTCTATTTCTCCTGTCATTTTTGATAAATTATATTTATCCAGAAAATTGTCAATTTCATTTATATTTTCAGAGTTATTGGCATAAAGTTGTTCATAATCTCCCCTCTGCAGTATTTGTGATGATATTCCTGTATTAATTTTGACTTTGGTGATCTGTGCCTGCTCTCTTTTTCTCTTGATCAGTCTCATCATTGCTCATCAACTTTGTTGTTATTTTTTCAAATATTTTTCAAAGTTATTTTTCTTTTGTTGATGCTTCCTATTATTTGTCTTCTATTTTTTAAGTGCTCCTCATATTACTAAAATATTCTATTTCTTCTACATTCTTGTGTCTAATTTGTACTTTTTTCTAACTGCTAACTCTTGCTCTTTTCCTTTAAAAATTAAAGTGGTTTTATGATTCCTTTCCTTCCGCTAACTTTGGGTTTTGTTTGCTCGTCTTTCTATAGTTGCTTTAGGCGTAAGGCTAGGTTGTTTATTTGTGATTTTTTCTTGTTTCCTGAGGTAAGATTTTATTGCTATAAACTTCCCTCTAAGAACTGCTTTTGCTGCATCCTGTAGGTTTTGGATCATCATGCTTTCATTTTCATTTATCTCTAGGTATTTTTTGATTTCTTTTTCGATTTCTTCAGTGATCTCTTGGTTATTTAGCAGCATACTGTTTAGCCTTCTTGTGTCTGTGTTTTTTACAGTTTTTTTCTTGTAGTTGATTTCTAATCTCATAGCATTGTGGTTGGAAAAGATGCTTGATATGATTTCAATTTTCTTAAATTTACCGAGGCTTGACTTGTGACCCAAGACGTGATCTATCCTGGAGAATGTTCCATGTGCACTTGAGAAGAATGTGTATTCTGCTGCTTTTTGATGGAATGTTCTATAAATATCAATTAAGTCTATCTGGCCTAATGTGTCATTTAAGGCCTGTGTTTCCTTATTGATTTTCTGTCTGGATGATCTGCCCATTGATGAAAATGGGGTCTCAAAATACCCCACTATTATTGTGTTACTGTCAATTTCTCCTTTTATGGCTGTTAGTATTTGCCTTATATACTGGGGTGCTCCTATGTTGGGTGCATATATATTTACAATTGTTATATCTTCTTGGATTGATCCCTTGATCATTATGTAGTGTCTTTCTTTGTCTCTTGTAAAAATCTTTATTTTAAAGACTATCTTGTCTGATATGAGTATCACTACTCCAGCTTTCTTTTGATTTCCATTTGCATGGCATATCATTTTCCATTCCCTCACTTTCAGTATCTATGTGTTCCTAGGTCTGAAGTGGGTCTCTTGTAGAGAGCATATATATGGGTCTTGTTTTTGTATTCATTCAGCCAGTCTATCTCTTTTGGTTGGAACATTTAATCCACTTATATTTAAGGTAATTATCGATATGTATGTTCTTATTGCCATTTTTTAATTATCATGTCTCCTTTAGCAAAGGGATTCTGTTTAAAGTGTACAGTTCTTAACTTTAAATTACATAAGGGTGGTAAGGAAACTTACAGTCTGATTTCTGTTTTGATGGAATTTGGTTAGGAAAAATTCTCTCTGGCTTAAATCCTTTGAAATATGTTAAGATTTTATTTTATGTCCTATTATATAGACTTTTTTGTAGATGTTCTATGTGTCCATAAAATTATTTATCTTCTGTAGTTTTAGGGAGTATTCCTCTACATTTTACTATCAGGTCAAATGTGTTAATTTCACAGTTCAAATCTGAAACTTTAACTTTACTGTTCCTGCTGTTCTATCAATCAGTAAGACATTAAAATTTCCCGTTATAATTTAGAAGTTGTCTTGAATTTTTTAGTTTTGTGAAGCTTTCTATTTCAATTTAGGTTATAAAATGCATACATATTTAAAATTCTTTTATCTTACTAGTGACATAAAATATTTTTTTATGATTAACAGGAGTCCCTCTTCATATCTAGCAATACTTTATCCCTTAATATTTATTTTACTTCACATTAATATAGCCATATCTGCTTTCTTCTGCTTGTTAGTATGATATAACTAAGTTTTAAACTTTACTTACAAGTTTTCATGTGCTAAAGTTTCAGATGGCTATCTTATGAGAAATATATGGTCAAGTTTTATTTTTATACTCAAACTACTGACTTTTGTCATTTAATTAGAAGATCTTAATCCATTTATATTAAGATAATTCTAACTAATTATGATTTTAAATCTAGCACCTCAATGTATGCTTTTTATTTCTACTTTCATTTCCATATACACTTTAGGTTCTCGACTTCTTTAAGACTGTGGGTTTTTTAAATTACTGCCTTTTTTTCTCAGTTATTTGTAAGATCACATAATCTTCTGTTATTTTATGTGTTGCTCTGCATACAAGGCTTTCTAATAGAGCTTTCTGTCATATGGAAATGTTCTGTATCTCTGTTTTCCAATGTAGTATCTGTTAGATGCTTATGACTATTGAGAACTTTCAATGTTAGCTAGTGTGACTGAAGCACTGCATTTTAATTGGATTTTAATGAATTTATATTAATTGTAGATATAAATAGATAAGTTTAAATAGTGCTATTGGAAAGAATAGCATAGAAATTACAACCTGAATCCTTTACATAACAAAGCTTAGCAATATTTCGTTCTTTTTGCTTACTTCCTGATGATATACAGTCCTTCAGAAACTTTAAATTTACGTACTACTTCATTCCTAAGTTATATAAATTTATATATCTATAAGAATACTATATATATATTTTTTAATTTCACAAAATAATATTTTATAGTTTCTGTGGTATATATACAAAACTGTGTAAACATTAATATGCACACACATAAAAGTATATGCATGTATATACGTGTCATATATGTGTATACCTACAAACATACTTACATGCATTTAAGTATTCACTTCCATTTTCATGGTTGTCAATGTCATTCTCCATCTGTAAACTTCCATATGGTGTCATTCTTCCTATTGAAGAAAACCTTTTATCATTTCCTATAATAAAAGTCTTCTTGTTGCAAGGTCCTATTAACATTTGTCACCCTGTGCTTGAAGGATGTCTTCACTAAATATACAATTCTAGGTTGGCAGTCATTTTCTATCAACACATTGTGGAGTTGAGTTTTAGTTTCTATCTTATAAAATTAATCTGGCAGTCTCAGTATATTTTTTCCTTGAAGATATTCTCCATTTTTTTCTAGCTTTTTTGAGGTTAAAACCTGCTCCTTCTCTCAGATGTTCTACAATTTTTCAGTGAGGTGTTTATTCATGTGGTTTCCTTTTGCTTATCATCTTTGTGGGTTTTTAAAAAATTATTAAATATGTGTTTAGATTTATTTAATAAATTCTGAAAAATATCAGAGGTTACATCTTCAAATATTGCTTCTTTTTTTTCTATTGGGGTATAGTTGATTTACAATGTTGTGTTAATTTCTGCTGTACAGTGAAGTGAATCAGCTATATGTATACATATATCCCCTCTTCATTGGATTCCTTCCCATTTAGGTCACCAGAGAGCATTGAGTAGAATTCCCTGTGATATAAAACAGGTTCTCATTACTAATGTATTTTATACATAATAGTGGATATACGTTGATCCCAATTTCACAATTCATCCCACCCCCCTTCCCCACCTTGGTGTCTATACGTTTTTTATCTACGTCTTTGTCTCTATTTCTGCTTTGCAAATATGTTTATCTGTACCATTTTTCTAGATTCCACATATATGCGTTAATATATGATATTTGTTTTTCTCTTTCTAACTTACTTCACTCTATGACAGTCTCTAGGTCCACACATGTCTCTAAAAATGACCCATTTCCATTCCTTTTAATGGCTGAGTAATATTCCATTGTATATATGTACCACATGTTCTTTATGCATTAGTCTGTTGATGGACATTTAGGTTACTTCCATTTCCTAGCTATTGTAAATAGTGCTGCAGTTAACATTGGGGTGCATGTGTTTTTTTTGAATTATGGTTTTCTCTGGGTATATACCCAGGAGTGGGATTGCTGGGTCACATGGTAGTTTTATTTTTAGTCTTTTAAGGAACCTCCATACTGCTCTCCATAATGGCTGTATCAATTTAAATGCCCACAAACAATGAAAAAGGGTCCCCTTTTCTCTACACCCTTTCCAGCATATACTGTTCATAGATTTTTCTGTTGATGGCCATCCTGACCAGTGTGAGGTGATAAATCATTGTAGATTTGATTTACATTTCTTTAATAATCAGTGATGTTGAGAATGTTTTCATGTGCCTCTTGGCCATCTGTATGTCTTCCTTGGAGAAATGTCTATTTAGGTCTTCTGCCCATTTTTTGATTGCATTGTTTGTTTTTTGATATTGAGCTTCATGAGCTGTTTGTATATTTTGGAGATTAATCCCATGTCAGTTGCTTTGTTTGCAAATATTTTCTCCCATTCTGACAGTTGTCTATTCATCTGATTATGGCTTCCTTTGTGGTGCAAAAGCTTTTAAATTTAATTATGTCCCATTTGTTTATTTTTGCGTTTATTTTCATTGCTCTAGGAGGTGGGTCAAAAAAGATTCCACTGTGATTTATGTCAAAGAGTGTTCTTCCTAAGTTTACTTCTAAGAGTTTTATAGTGTCCAGTCTTACATATAGGTCTTTAATCCATTTTGAGTTTATTTTTGTGCATGATGTTAAGGAGTGTTGTAATTTCATTCTTTTACATGTAGCTGTCCAATTTTCCCAACACCACTTATTGAAGAAACTGTCTTTTCTCCATTGTATATTCTTGCCTCCTATGTCATAGATTAGGTGAGCATAGATGCATGCATTTATCTCTGGGTTTTCTATTCTATTCCATTGATCTATATTTCTGTGTTTGTGTCAGTACCATACTGTTTTGATGACTGTAGCTTTGTAGTATAGTCTGAAGTCAGGAAGCCTGATTCCTCCAGCTCCGTTTTTCTTTCTGAAGATTGCTCTTGCTATTTGGGTCTTTTGTGTTTCTGTACAAATTGTAAATTTTTTTGTTCTAATTCTGTGAAAAATGCCATTGGTAATTTGATACAGATCACAGTGAATCTGTAGATTGGTTTGGGTAGTATAGTAATTTTCATAATAGTGATTCTTCCAATCCAAGAAAATGGTATATCTCTACATCTGTTTGTGTCATCTTTGATTTATTTCATCAGTATCTTATAGTTTTCTGACTACAGGTCTTTACCTCTTAGGTAGGTTTATTCCTGGCTATTTTATTCTTTTTCTTGCAATAGTAAATGGGATTGTTTTCTTAATTTCTCTTTCTGATCTTTCATTGTTAGTGTATTGGAATACAAGAGATTTGTGTGCATTAATTTTGTATCCTGCAACTTTACCAAATTCATTGATTAGCTCTAGTAGTTTCCTGGTGGCATCTTTCAGATTATCTGTGTATAGTATCATGCCATCTGCAAACAGTGACAATTTTACTCCTTCTTTTCCAATTAGTATTTTTTATTTCTTTTTCTTCTCTGATTGCCATGGCTAAGACTTCCAAAACTATGTTGAATAATAGTGGTGAGAGTGGACATCCTTGTCTTGTTCTTGATCTTAGAGTAAATACTTTCAGTTTTGCACTATTGAGAATGATGTCTGCTGTGGGTTTGTTTTATATGGCCTTTATTATGTTGAGGTAGGTTACCTCTATGCCCACTTTCTGGAGAGTTTTTATCATCAATGGTTTTAGAATTCTGTCAAAAGCTTTTTCTGCATCTATTGAGAGAATAATATGGTTTTCTCCTTCAATTTGTTAATATGGTGTATCACATTGATTGATTTGCATGTATTAAAGAATCTTTGCATCCCTGATAAACCCCAGTTGATCATGGTGTGTGATCCTCTTTGTGTGCTGTTTGCTAGTATTTTGTTGAGGACTTTTGTGTCTATGTTCATCATTGATATTTGTCTGTAATTTTCTTTTTTTGTGATAGCTTTGTCTAGTTTTAGTATCACAGTTATGGTGGCCTCATTGAAGGAGCTTGGGAATCTTCCATCATCTACAATTTTTTGAAAGAGTTTCAGAAGGATGGGTGTTAGCTCTTCTCTAAATGTTCGATGCAATTCACCTGTGAAACCAACTGCTCCTGGACTTTCTTTGTTGGAAGAATTTTAATCACAGTTTCAATGTCATTACTTGTGTTTGGTATGTTTATATTTTCTATTTCTTCCTGGTTCAGTCTTTTAAGGTTGTACCTTTCTAAGAATTTGTCCATTTCGTCCAGGTTGTCCATTCAGTTGGCATATAGTTGCTTGTAGTAGTCTCTTATGATCATTTGTACTTCTGCATTGTCTGTTGCAATTTCTATTTCTAATTTTATTTATTTGAATCCTCTCCCTTTTTTTCTTGATGAGTCTGGCTAAAGGTTTATCAATTTTGTTTATCTTCCAAAGAAGCAGCTTTTAGTTTCATTGATTTTGCTATTATTTTCTTCATTTCTATTTCATTTACAATATTTCTGCTCTGATTTTTATGATTTCTTTTCTTCTACAAACTGTGGGTTTTGTTTGTTCTTTTTCTCTAGTGGCTTTAGGTGTAAGGTTATGTTTTTTGAGATTTTTCTTCTTTCTTGAGGTAAGATTGTATTGCTATAACCTTGCTGCTTAGAACTGCTTTTGCTGCATCCCATAGATTTGGGGTCATTGTGTTTTCCTTGTCATTTGTTTCTATGTGTTTTTTTATTTCCTTTTTGATTTCTTAAGTGATCTCTTCGTTATTTAGTAGCATATTGTTTAGCCTCCATGTGTTTGTGTTTTTTACAGTTTTTTTTCCTACAATTAATTTCTAATCTCATAGCATTTTTGTTGGAAAAGATGCTTGATACGATTCCAATTTTCTTAAATTTGCCAAGGCTTGATTTGTGACCCAAGATGTGATCAATCCTGGAGAATGTTCAGTGTGCACTTGAGAAGAAAGTTTATTCTGCTGCTTTTGGATTGAATGTTCTAAAAATATCAATTAAGTCTATATGGTCTAATGTGTCATTTAAAGCTTGTGTTTCCATATTAATTTCCTGTCTGTATGATCTGTCCATTCATGTAAGTGGGGTGTTAAATCGCCCCACTATTATTCTGTTACTGTTGATTTCCTCTTTTGTGGCTTTTAGCATTTGTCTTATGTATTGAGGTGCTCCTATGTCAGATGCATAAATATTTATAATTGTAATATTTTCTTCTTGGATTGATCCCTTGATCATTATGTAGTGTCCTTCCTTGTCTCTTGTAACTGTCTTTATTTTAAAGTCTATTTTCTCTGATATGAATATTGCTACTCCAACTTTCTTTTGTTTTCCACTTGCATGCAATATCTTTTCCCATCCCCTCACTTTCAGTCAGTATGTGTCTCTAAGTCTGAAGTGGGTCTCTTGTAGAGAGCATATATATCGGTCTTGTTTTCACATCCATTCAGCCAGTCTATGTCTTTTGGTTGGAGCATTTAATCCATTTACATTTAAGGTAATTATCAATATGTATGTTCCTATTACCATTTTGTTAATTGTTTTGGGTTTGTTTTTGTAGGTCTTTTTCTTTTCTTGTGTTTTCCACCTAGAAGAGTTCCTTTAGCATTTGTTGTAAATCTGATCTGGTGGTGCTGAATTCTCTTAGCTTTTGCTTGTCTGTAAAGCCTTTGATTTCTGCATCAAATCTGAAGGAGATCCTTGCTGGGTAGAGTAATCTTGGTTGTTCATTTTTACCTTTCATCACTTTAAATATGTCCTGCCACTGCCTTATAGTCTGCAGAGTTTCTGCTGAAAAATCAGCTGATCATCTTGGGATTCCCTTGTATGTTATTCATTTCTTTTCCCTTGCTGGTTTTAATATTTGTTCTTTGAATTTAATTTTTGTTAATTAGTATGTTGCTCGGCATGTTTCTCCTTTGGTTTATTCTGTGTGGGACTCTCTTCACTTCCTGGACTTTAGTGGCTATTTCCTTTCCTATGTTAGGGAAGTTTTTGACTATAATCTCTTCAAATATTTTCTCAGACACTTTCTTTTCATCTTCTGGGACACCTATAATTCCAATGTTGGTGCATTTAATGTTGTCTCAGAATTCTCTGATACTGTCCTCATTTCTTTTCATTCTTTTTTCTTTATTCTGCTCCCCAGTAGTTATGTCCACCATTCTATCTTCCAGCTCACTTATTTGTTCTTCTGCCTCAGTTATTATGCTATTGATTACTTCTAGTGTATTTTTCATTTCAGTTAATGTGTTGTTCATCACTTTTTGTTTGTTTTTTAGTTCTTCTAGGTCCTTTTTAAACATTTCTTGCATCTTCTCGATCTGTGCCTCCATTCTTTTTCCAAGATCTTGGATCATCTTTACTATCATTACTCTGAATTATTTTTCAGGTAGATTGTGTATTTCCTCTTCATTTATTGTTTCTTACTCATGCTTTCTTCTCATTGTAGCTCTCTAAATAATTAGAAGTTTGACTTTCCTATTATATAACTTATTCTTTTAACCTTTCTCCACTTCCTGCATTTGTTTCTTTCAGATTTATTTTGGATATTTTCACCTCACTTATATTCCAGTTCACTAATTCCTTCTTCATAGTCATCTAATCTGTTGTTTTTATTCATCTGTTACATACTTAGTTTTTATTATATATATTTTTTTAATTTTAGAAATCATGTTTATTTTCCTTTAATATTTGCTATGTAATTTTTTTATCTTATTCATTTTTTTAACATTTTTATATTGGAATACAGTTGATTAACAATGTTGTGTTAGTTTCAGGTGTACAACAAAGTGATTCAGTTATACATATACATGTATCTATTCTTTTCCAAATTCTTTTCCCAATTAGGTTGTTACAGAATATTGAGCAGAGTTCCCTGTGCTATATAGTAGGTCCTTGTTCGTTATCCATTTTAAATATAGCAGTGTGTACATGTCAATCCCAAACTCCCTAACTGCCCCTTCCCCACCCATATTCTCCCTGGTAACCATAATTTTTTTCTATGTCTGTGAGTCTGTTTCTGTTTTGTAAATAAGTTCATTTGTATCATTTTTGTTTAGATTGTGCATATAAGCAATATCATATGATATTTTACTTTCTCTGTCTGACTTCACTCAGTATGAGAATCTCTAGGTCCATCCATGTTGCTGCAAATGTCATTATTTCATTCTTTGTAATGGCTGAGTAATATTCCATTGTATATATGTAACACATTTTTTTAATCCATTTTTCTGTCTATGGACATTTAGGTAGCTTCCATGTCTTAGCTATTGTAAACATCGCCACAGTGAACACTGAGGTGCATGTATCCTTTCAAACTATGCTATGCAGTTTTTAAAACAGTTTAAAGTGCCCTAAAAATTACTTTGATCTAAATTTGAATTTGCAAACATAATAATCAGAGTTGTTCTAAATTCTGTGTAGAGTATTTCCAATTTCTGACTCCTGTAGTTATTGTCTAATTGCATTTAATGCTTCTTACTCATGTCACTTTGTCTCCTTGTGTCCCTGGTTATTTTTGGTTAAGTTTGAAAAAATGTAATAAAAAATTGTGACCAAGGATATTATTTATCCCACTGAGTATTTTTTTTTTTTCTTTCTGATGCCCATGTATACTAAGAACTTATAGGACAGTTTAATTCAATTTTGGTAATTGAGCTGTTTCTAGGGTGCTCCAGGTTACTCAATACCAAGATGCAATTTGTGCAAGTGCTTTTTCATTGCCATTCAATCCTACTTCCAAAGATGCAGTGCTTTGAATCTCTACCCAAAAATATGAGGGTTCTACCAGGACCACGTATAAGTGAACTTAGACTCAATTTTTTATTCTCTAATCACATGAGGTAAAAACCTAGCCTCTCAATGCTTCTGCATTGTCAAATTATCACAGAGAAACAACATCTCTAAAAGCATGGTTTAGTTATCTGGATGTTTGTCTTCTGCCTTCTGCTTAATTTTGATCTGGTCGTTTTGGAAACTAAAACTAAAACTAAAGCCACAACAACAACAGCAAATAAACAGACTTAGACACTGTTGTACCAAACCCTGTTTAGACTGTATCTGGAGCACAAATTGCATGAAATTATGCTGTTTGATGAGCAAATTATGCTGATTTATGGGATACCTTTATAATCTTTATAGCTAGGGAAAAAGGCATTACCAATGATCACCCTTCCTAGTTTTTCCCGAAGTAATTATCATCAAAAAGCTTTGAAGCCTATGACCTACTTGATGATGAAAATATTCTAGTGGATGCTTTTATTTCAGATGGATTTTACTACTTATTGCATCTCCATTTCTTTCTTGAAAAGATAATACGTTGTGGAAGAGACATTCTAACATTGCCACTATGATTTTGACATAAGAGTATTTATGTAACTTCATTACAATTTTGCCTCTGAAAAGAAAGTAGATTTTTATTTTAAAAGTGTCTGCCAAATCAAAGTACCCTTTCTTATACAGACAAAGGCCTTCTACAATTTATGTCAGATTCCTGTGTATTGCTAATGTCTCCTATTCTTCTACATCTTAGAAATATTTTATGCTATAGTTTTAAAACTCAAAATTTGTGTAAATTAATGGAAATATTTTATGTATATAAGTCACATATGAATTTAAAATCAGTTCATTTAGGGAATTTATCTTCAAAGACTCAAGTACATAAGACTTGTGGACAATCTTCGTTTGACCTTTTGTTTATTTCATGAATTAGGAATTACAAAAACATAACCAGAAAAAAATAAATTTCCCCTTTAGTATATCATATTCGATTTCTTAAATATCACTGCAGTGATGTGGGTTAGACTTATTCCACTGAAATGCATAGTTGTGATTAGAAAACCAAAGATTGAGAGATATTATTTTGCCATAAGCAGAGACCTTAACAGTAATAAAATAATTTGTTAACTTTTATTTAATTATTTAGAGGTTGTTTACATAAGACAACGCAATTAGGTTCTGAATTTTCTGAATAAAAGACGCCTAAGACATATAACCTCAGAATTATTCATGTGAAAAGGCTTCTGAGCCAGTCTGTTTTGTTATCAGTCAGTAACTATGGGAAAGGGCCTGTGTGACAAAGGTTATGAAGCAGAGTTTAAAAGCCCTATTTGGTATATTATGGAGCACTTACTCAAATTTTTATAAAAGAGACAAATTAATGCATATTTCCAATTGTTTAAATTTCATGAGAGGTGTGCTCTCAGAATGCAATTGGAGGACTTAATAACCAACATCAGGAATTGCCAGTGTTGGTGTGGGTGGTAATGTGTAAAGCTGTTGATGTTGATTACCTCAGTCTTCAATATAGCCCTGTGAGTTAGAGAGTACTAATTCTCTTACTCATGATGAGAGTTCCCTTTTTCTCATTGAAAGATGAAAAACAGCAATGTTTTCTTAAATTGTCCAGGGCCCTAAAGTTAGCAAATAGCACAACCATGACTTAGACCTAGCCAATGTGGCTCCAGAGTCTGCTCTTTTAAAACTGTATTTAAATTATTTTCTGGGTAAATGGAAGTGTGTAGATAGGAGATCAAGAGAAAGCTACCAACCCCCTCCGCCCAAAAAAGATGCTGATTAAAATAACACTTAGCATTATGAGAAGGTGAATTTGAAAGAGTGAGCTCAGAATTCACTGGGCACCATCATGAAAATGCCAGTGATGCTTGAATAGGGTACACGTAGGCTCCAGAGCTATGAAGCTTTCCATGAGAAAGAGTAATGAGAGGTATGGGAGGACTTGGAGAAGACAGGAGCAGCAGGCGTATTTAACAGACCGTCTGGCTCTCTGTCTGGTGAGCAAGATTTGGGTTCTTAACATCATTTAGGTGGTTAATAAGGAAGCAAGTTGCTAGTAGCAACAACCAATTTCTCTGCATTTAATTTTACACAAATAAAACCCAAGCACGCACAGTGCTGCATTTCAGTAGAGTTCCAGTGCATCTTTCTGTCTCTTTAACTCATTTGTAATTGAGCCGTCTCTGGGAGAACAGAATGTATTTGTCAAGATAGTAGGTTAAGCTGAGGTAAAAAGGGAAAAAAAACTTAGTGCCTGAATACAGCAAAAATGTATTTCTTACACACATACACACCCAACTGTGGATTTTGCTCATCATAGTTACTCTAGAATCTAGGAAACCAGAGGCTTTATCTTAAAGTATATTTCCAAAATTATTGAAACAGGAGGAAAGAATTTGGAGAATTGCATACTAGCTTTTAAAGCTTTCACTTAAGGGTAAGATACACCACCACTTCTATTGGCCAAAGCAAGTCATGTGGTCAGTCATGCTTACCTTCAAAGAGAGCAGAGAAATGAAATGTTATAATGCCTGGAAATACATGGCGATGAACACAAGTGACTGTCACACACAGAAGAAATATGACACAAAATCCTAGGAAATTTTATGGTCTTTCCTCAAGCAACCAGGTGTAGGAAATGGGTCAGAAATTAAGGGTAGTATAATGTTGTTTTCCTTCAGAAATAACATGCTATAATGTACTGTGGATCTTCAGTCACTCAATTCAAATGAATGATAAAGTTTTTGCCCTGGAATAATAAGAATTCTTATTTTTTTAAACTTTTTTTTTTTTTTTTTTTACTTTGTTCAGACAGTAAAGAATATTAATTGTCTGATTCACCAATTTTTATTGAACTATCTGACAGTGGCCATTTGATGGAAGAAAGCAGGAGTGAGAAGAAATCAAACTTACAACATCTGCCAGAACCAGTGATCTACAGGGGCCTAAAATCTGAGCAGCCTTTTTGATAGCTCAGTCAGGCATGTGCAGGAACACTTTAGGGCAGTAAGCTGTTCAGGTATTGATATATTAGAGTTGGCACCTATGGAGAGATACCTGAGGTGAGAAATAAGATACAATTTCAAATACATAAATAAGTTCTGCCTGCAAAGATTTTTTCTCAGAGAAGAACATAAAAAATAACCTTATGAAGCAATGTTCCTTTCCCTTGTCAAATTGCTTTAGTTATCCAAAAATAGTCATATTATTTTCTTTTTATAAAATAACTTAAAAATTTAACTCAGGTCTCTTTTAATTACTTCAATAAATAATGATTGGATTAGAGCAAGTAAATAAATTCAATATTCCATGTTTACTTAATTGAAGCAAGTATAATATACAATTTGGAAGAAATTATTATGATATTTTAGGACAATCATTCAACTGGATAGAGAATTTTAGTAATTTAAGGTATTTTTATTCTTCAAGTTAAAAAATCCCTGATGTCTACAAGCAAGGAATTTGAAGAAATTCACATCATATATATTTCTTCTGCATATCTTTTGGAGACATTCTTGGCATAAAATGAAATAAAATTACTTTGGTTAAATAGACAAGAAATCTGAGATGATGGAGCTCAAATACATAACCATCAATTCAACAAGGAAAATATCTTTTAAATATTCTTAAATATATCCTTTTATTTTAAAGAAGGAAAATATTGGGTTTTGGTCTTAAAGAAGTAACCAAAAAAATTAAAAACAAGCTTAAGTGATTATTCTTTAAACATACATTTCCCAGATTCAGATTTAGGCAACCTGAGTTTGAATCCCAAATCTGCGACTTACTTTCTATGCTCTTTTGTCAAGTTGCTTAATACCTCAGAGACTCAGATTTAACACAGTATTTTGTTAATACCTAACATATTATTTATATTAATTTATACCATGAGCTGAGACCACAGCCCCAGATGAGAGAAACCCTAGAGTACCCTATCATTGTTATGGATAATATACTTGTATTTGAGACCATAGAAAGTATTTAGTGCCATATAAAAACAACAATGGCAAAGTAATAGGGGAAAACCATGGTAAAAATGAAGAAACTAAAAGTTCTAGATGCACTGTAGGCTCCATTTATCAGTAGCTGGTTTTAAATATTGATTGCATTAGTGCCAGACAAGCATGATTTTTAAAAAAAATGGTGGTTTTGAAGAATGAATAAAGAGGGCTTCCCCACTTTTTTTCACTTTTTTTCTTTTTTAACCAGGGGTTGTACACACACACACACACACACACACACACACTCTGAAACCACCACTTCTTCATTTGATGTTTAGCAGCATATTGATTTCTAGCTCTATTGACCTTGTATTAGAAAACCTAGGAAACTTGATTTTGAAAACACTGCCAAAGAAACTACTTTGTTCATTTTCTAATTTGTTCAGAGTGTCCAAACTAGAGGAGGATTAACAGTCTTTGTCTTTGACATGCAATGAGTAACTTTTAACTTCATGGGAAATGCCATGAAATTATAGCCAGGCTTAAACTGAGACTGAGGATCAAGAAGCTATCTTCTTTATTTCAAAATAAACTTGAGGTTACTGTGGAAGATAAATTTCTTTTTATTCACGTGAGGGCCTTTGTTACCTTTTAGTAGTATAATATATGCCTTCATCTTTCACCTTGAGTCTGAGCAAACGTAAAATTAGTGATCTACGTGCATCTCTCTCACAGAGAATACATTGTTCATTGATAGTGTTTTCTTCTTTTTCTGAGCACAGAAATATACTTCCGCCCCAGCTTCAAATTGGGTGTGGTCATATGACTTGCTTCAACCAGTGAAATGTGAATGGAAATGTGAGTGTGTTACTTCCAACATTTAGTGGAAAGGCCGCTGGGATTAAGGAAGTATGCGCTGATGTGGAAGTGGGCTGCTGTACCTCCCCTTGCAGGACAGCCTCCCTGAACAGGTAGCTGAATGCACAGTGGCGAAAGCATGAACAGAAAATAAGCCATTGGTTTTTGAGTCACCATAATTTTGAAGGTGGCTGTTTCCATGTACAGGCAAACTAAGTCTGACTTATGTAATCACTTTCTCCAGCAGCTTCCAGAGTTATGCTCCCCCTACCTATCAGAGTTTCTTCAAGAAAGGGGATCAATGACTCATCCTTTCATTAAGCCTTTCAAACTAAGTGGATCTGGTTGTTCTTTTTCCTTGTATATTCCACTGTTCTAAAAGAGCGGGTTCATAAGAACATAAACAAACAAACAAAAACAGGATTATTGTTAAAAACACAGAATGGGAGTTTAATTTAATATCATTTCACCAGAAAATTACTTAACTGAAGCCTCAGATTTCCTTAGCCAGAATTCTGTTTGTAACTCATAATATGGATCTAACATGCTCTTTCCCTAAATTTTGGTGTATATTCCCCTCAATGTATTGATAAGTCCTATTAGGTATCACCACATACCAAATGATTTTATGGGTGATTTCTACAGCATTCTATGAGATGGTGTTGCTAATCTCTCATCTCTGTCTCCAGCATTTGTAACATTACTATCCATTTCTATTGCTTTTCAGTTTACAAAAAGCAGAGCTTCTACATTTGCTCCTCCAGTAATAAATTATTCAACAATTTATTGAATTCTTAATAAGTGTCAGGCCTGGGATTAGTCTTCAATTTGAGAAAGGATTTGGGACTATTGTGCTGATTTTAATAAGATGTAGCTCTTCCCCTCAATAGTTTACAACCTAGTCGGAAAGCAAAGCTATAAAACCTCCTTCTCAGAAAACAAAACAACAGTAATTGATATATGCAAATGTGTCCAACCAGTAGTGTTGCTAAATGAGGAACAGCATGGAATGGTGTTTCTCTGAACAGACAATTAAATCTCTAATGCAGTAGACAAGTCACTTAGCCTCTCTCGGAGTCTCAGTTTTCAATATTTGTAAAATGAGGAGATTGAACCAAATAATATCCAAGGTTCCCACAAACTCTGAGAAATTGTAATTCAGAATTAGAAAATGCATTCAGGTAATGACATTTCTGTCTTTAGAGTTTGTTCAAACTATCCACAGGATGCTGTTTCCCAGTCTCAATTTCTCCATTTTGACATGCAGAATACCTGAGTTTTAACTCTGAGTCTGCATAGATTCAGCATTTGGTTCTGCACATTGAAGGTAAATTTATTTTCACTCAGAGAATGTGGATGTGGAGAAACTTATGTAAAGTGACTTATTATGCTTAGCGGCAAACTAAAGCACAGGAGATAGCATAAAAGCTACACAGATGGATGAAGAAGTGATTCACAGAATAGAATGTATTAATGGCGTGTGAAAAATGAAAGAAAGAAAACTCTTTGATCTTAAAATCAAAGAGCCCAAGATATAAATCACCAAAATGCTACCCTTTCTCACTAATAGCTCTGGAATGCTCCCGAGAATTAGCCTTTTTCACCCTGTTTTAATGATTTATAATTAAAATATTTCAACCAAAAAAGACCACCTCTAATATATGCTCTGCGGTTCTTTTTAAAATTCATTATCAATTTTTGCCTCAATCATCCTATCTTCCCATACTAAGTATGTTACTTTTTTCCCAATTCTCTAACTCATATTTTAGATACCCTAATATTCAGTGGAAGGAATATTTATATTGAATTTTAGCAAAACAGGATTATACACAGATTCTTAGTTTTTGGAAATTGCCAGAAAAGATATTTGTTAGCCGTGGGTTCTGTTAGAGTTTAATGAGTGATTTAGTTGATTTGTTATTTCATCTGTGGAAATATTTAATTTTTGAATAGCTTTTTTACTGTTTGCTGGGTAAATCATGATGGCTTTTTAAAAAGATAATAAAGCAAATAGAATGTGATTAAACATTTTTCAATGAATCAATAAAAGGTAAGAAGGAGAAAAAACAGAACAAATAAAATAATAAAAAATAGAATGCAAAAATGAGCAAAAGAAAAAAGTTGGGGAATTTAATTAAAATATAAGAATAGGGGGCCTCGGGAAGATGGCGGAAGAGTAAGACGCGGAGATCACCTTCCTTCCCACAGATACAGTAGAAATACATCTACACGTGGAACTGCTCCTACAGAACACCCACTGAACACTGGCAGAAAATGTCCGACCTCCAAAAAGGCAAGAAACTCCCCCCGTACTTGGGTAGGGCAAAAGAAAAAAGAAATAACAGAGACAAAAGAATAGGGACGGCACCTGCACCAGTGGGAGGGAGCCGTGAAGGAGGAAAGATTTCCACGCACTAGGAAGCCCCTTCGCGGGCAGAGACTGCGGGTGGCAGAGGGGGGAAGCTTCGGAGCCACGGAGGAGAGCGCAGCCACAGGGGTGCGGAGGGCAAAGCGGAGAGGTTCCCGCACGGAGGAACGGTGCCGACCAGCACTCTCCAGCCCGAGAGGCTTGTCTGCTCACCCGCCGGGGCGGGGGGGGCTGGGAGCTGAGGCTCGGCTTCGGTTGGATCTCAGGGAAAGGACTGGGGCTGGCGGCCTGAACACAGCCTGAAGGGATTAGCGCACCGCAGCTGGCTGGGAGGGAGACCGGGAAAAAGTCTGCAGCTGCCGAAGAGGCAAGAGACTTTTTCTTGCCTCTTTGTTTCGCGGCGCGCAGGGAGAGGGGATTCAGAGCGCCGCCTAAACGAACTCCAGAGAAGGGCGCGAGCCGTGGCGATCAGCGCAGACCCCACAGCAACAGGGGCGCAGAGGAAAAAACGGAGAGACGCCCGCACAGAGGCTCCGCGCCGAGCAGCACTCACCAGCCCGAGAGGCTTGTCTGCTCCGCGGGCGGGGCTGGGAGCTGAGGTTCGGCTTCGGTCGGATCACAGGGAGAGGACTGGGGCTGGCGGCGTGAACACAGCCTGAAGGGGTTAGCGCACCACAGCTGGCTGGGAGGGAGACCGGGAAAAGGTCTGCAGCTGCGGAAGAGGCAAGAGACTTTTTCTTGCCTCTTTGTTTCGCTGAGCGCAAGGAGAGGGGATTCAGAGCGCCGCCTAAAGGAACTCCAAAGAAAAGCGCGAGCCGCGGCGATCAGCACGGACCCCAGAGATTGGCGTGAGACGCTGGGGCTGCTGCTGCCGCCTCCCAAAAGCCTGTGTGTGAGCACAGGTCACTCTCCACATCGCCCCTCCCGGGAGCCTGTGCAGCCCGCCACTGCCAGGGTCCCGTGATCTGGGGACAAGTTCCCCGGGAGAACGCACTGCCCGCCTCAGGCTGGTGCAACGTCACGCCGGCCTCGGCCGCCGCAGGCTCACCCCGCCTCCTCTGTACACCTCCCTCCCCGCGGCCTGAGTGAGCCAGAGCCCCCGAAGCAGCTGCTCCTTTAACCCCGTCCTGTCTGGGCGGGGAATAGACGCCCTCAGGCGATCTACATGCAGAGGCGGGTCCAAATCCAAAGCTGAACCCCAGGAGCTGTGCGAACAGGGAAGATAAGGGGAAATCTCTCCCAGCAGCCTTAGAAGCAGCGGATTAAAACTCCACAAACAACTTGATGTGCCTGCATCTATTGAATACCTGAATAGACAACGAATCATCCCAAATTCAGGAGGTGGACTTTGGGAGCAGTATATATTAATTTTTCCCCTTTTCCTTTTATTTGTGAGTGTATATGTATATGCTTCTGGGTGTGATTTTGTCTGTATAGCTTTGCTTTACAATAGCTTTATTTTACTTCACTATATTATAGCCTCTTTCTTTCTTTCTTTCTATTTTTTCTCCCTTTTACTCTGAGCCGTGTGGACGAAAGGCTCTTGGTGCTCCAGCCAGGCATCAGGGCCATGCCTCTGAGGTGGGAGAGCCAACTTCAGGACACTGGTCCACAAGAGGCCTCCCAGCCCCACGTAATACCAAACGGCAAAAAGCTCTCAGAGATCTCCATCTCAACATCAAGACCCAGCTTCACTCAACGACCAGCAAGCTACAGTGCTGGACACCCTATGCCAAACAACGAGCAAGACAGGAACACAGCCCCATCCATTAGCAGAGAGGCTGCCTAAAATCATAATAAGGCCACAGACACCCCAAAATACACCACCAGACGTGGACGTGCCCACCAGAAACACAAGATCCAACCTCATCCACCAGAGCTCAGGCACTAGTTCCCTCCACCAGGAAGCCTACACAACCCACTGAACCAACCTTAGCCACTGGGGACAGATACCAAAAACAACAGGAACTACGAACCTGCAGCCTGTGAAAAGGAGACCCCAAACACAGTAAGATAAGCAAAATGAGACGACAGAAAAACACACAGCAGATGAAGGAGCAGGGTCAGAACATACCAGACTTAACAAATGAAGAGGAAATAGGTAGTCTACCTGAAAAAGAATTCAGAATAATGATAGTAAGGATGATCCAAAATCTTGGAAATAGAATAGACAAAATGCAAGAAACATTTAACAAGGACGTAGAAGAACTAAAGAGGAACCAAGCAATGATGAAAACCACAATAAATGAAATTAAAAATACTCTAGATGGGATCAATAGCAGAATAACTGAGGCAGAAGAAAGGATAAGTGACCTGGAAGATAAAATGGTGGAAATAACTACTGCAGAGCAGGATAAAGAAAAAAGAATGAAAAGAACTGAGGACAGTCTCAGAGACCTCTGGGACAACATTAAACGCACCAACATTTGAATTATAGGGGTCCCAGAAGAAGAAGAGAAAAAGAAAGGGACTGAGAAGATATTTGAAGAGATTATAGTTGAAAAGTTCCCTAATATGGGAAAGGAAATAGTTAATCAAGTCCTGGAAGCACAGAGAGTCCCATACAGGATAAACCCAAGGAGAAACACACCAAGACACATATTAATCAAACTGTCAAAAATTAAATATAAGGAAAACATATTAAAGGCAGCAAGGGAAAAAAAACAAATAACACAAAAGGGAATCCCCATAAGGTTAACATCTGATCTTTCAGCAGAAACTCTGCAAGCCAGAAGGGAGTGGCAGGATATACTTAAAGTGATGAAGGAGAAAAACCTACAACCAAGATTACACTACTCAGCAAGGATCTCATTCAGATTCGATGGAGAAATTAAAACCTTTACAGACAAGCAAAAGCTGAGAGAGTTCAGCACCACCAAACCAGCTTTACAACAAATGCTAAAGGAACTTCTCTAGGCAAGAAACACAAGAGAAGGAAAACACCTACAATAACAAACCCAAAACATTTAAGAAAATGGGAATAGGAACATACATATCGATAATTACCTTGAATGTAAATGGATTAAATGCTCCCACCAAAAGACACAGGCTGGCTGAATGGATACAAAAACAAGACCCATATATATGCTGTCTACAAGAGACACACTTCAGACCTAGAGACACATATAGACTGAAAGTGAGGTGATGGAAAAAGATATTCCATGCAAATGGAAATAAAAAGAAAGCTGGAGTAGCAATTCTCATATCAGACAAAATAGACTTTAAAATAAAGACTATTACAAGAGACAAAGAAGGACACTATATAATGATCAAGGGATCGATCCAAGAGGAAGGTATAACAATTGTAAATATTTATGCACCCAACATAGGAGCACCTCAATACATAAGGCAAATACTAACAGCCATAAAAGGGGAAATCGACAACAACACAATCATAGTAGGGGACTTTAACACCCCACTCTCACCAATGGACAGATCATCCAAAATGAAAATAAATAAGGAAACACAAGCTTTAAATGATACATTAAACAAGATGGACTTAATTGATATTTATAGGACATTCCACCCAAAAACAACAGAATACACATTTTTCTCAAGTGCTCATGGAACATTCTCCAGGATAGATCATATCTTGGGTCACAAATCAAGCCTTGGTAAATTTAAGAAAATTGAAATCGTATCAAGTATCTTTTCCGACCACAACGCTATGAGACTAGATATCAATTAAAGGAAAAGATCTGTAAAAAATACAAACACATGGAGGCTACACAATACATTACTTAATAACGAAGTGATCACTGAAGAAATCAAAGGGGAAATCAAAAAATACCTAGAAACAAATGACAATGGAGATACGACGACCCAAAACCTATGGGACGCAGCAAAAGCAGTGCTAAGAGGGAAGTTTATAGCAATACAAGCCTACCTCAAGAAACAGGAAACATCTCGAATAAACAACCTAACCTTGCACCTAAAGCAATTAGAGAAAGAAGAACAAAAAAACCCCAAAGCCAGCAGAAGGAAAGAAATTATAAAGATCAGGTCAGAAATAAATGAAAAAGAAATGAAGGAAACAATAGCAAAAATCAATGAAACTAAAAGCTGGTTCTTTGAGAAGATAAACAAAATTGATAAACCATTAGCCAGACTCATCAAGAGAAAAAGGGAGAAGACTCAGATCAATAGAATTAGAAATGAAAAAGGAGAAGTAACCACTGACACTGCAGAAATACAAAAGATCATGAGAGATTACTACAAGTAACTCTATGCCAATAAAATGGAGAACCTGGAAGAAGTGGACAGATTCTTAGAAATGCACAAACTGCCAAGACTGAACCAGGAAGAAATAGAAAATATGAACAGACCAATCACAAGCACTGAAATTGAAACTGCGATTAAAAATCTTCCAACAAACAAAAGCCCAGGACCAGATGGCTTCACAGGTGAATTCTATCAAACATTTAGAGAAGAGCTAACACCTATCCTTCTCAAACTCTTCCAAAATATTGCAGAGGGAGGAACACTCCCAAACTCATTCTACGAAGCCACCATCACCCTGATACCAAAACCAGACAAAGATGTCACAAAGAAAGAAAACTACAGGCCAATAACACTGATGAACATAGATGCAAAAATCCTCAACAAAATACTAGCGAACTGAATCCAAGAGCACATTAAAAGGATCATACACCATGATCAAGTGGGGTTTATCCCAGGAATGCAAGGATTCTTCAATATATGCAAATCAATCAATGTGATACATCATATTAAAAAATTGAAGGAGAAAAACCATATGATCATCTCAATAGATGCAGAGAAATCTTTCGACAAAATTCAACACCCATTTATGATAAAAGCCCTGCAGAAAGTAGGCATAGAGGGAACTTTCCTCAACATAATAAAGGCCATATATGACAAACCCACAGCCAACATTGTCCTCAATGGTGAAAAACTGAAACCATTTCCACTAAGATCAGGAACAAGACAAGGTTGCCCACTCTCACCACTATTATTCAACATAGTTTTGGAAGTGTTAGCCACAGCAATCAGAGAAGACAAAGAAATAAAAGGAATCCAAATCGGAAAAGAAGAAGTAAAGCTGTCACTGTTTGCAGATGACATGATACTATACATAGAGAATCCTAAAGATGCTACCAGAAAACTACTAGCGCTAATCAATGAATTTGGTAAAGTAGCAGGTTACAAAATTAATGCACAGAAATCTCTTGCATTTCTATACACTAATGACGAAAAATCTAAAAGTGAAATTAAGAAAACACTCCGATTTACCATTGCAACATAAAGAATAAAATATCTAGGAATAAACCTACCTAAGGAGACAAAAGACCTGTATGCAGAAAATTATAAGACACTGATGAAAGAAATTAAAGATAATACAAATAGATGGAGAGATATACCATGTTCCTGGATTGGAAGAATCAACATTGTGAAAATGACTCTACTACCCAAAGCAATCTACAGATTCAATGCAATCCCTATCAAACTACCACTGGCATTTTTCACAGAACTAGAACAAAAAATTTCACAATTTGTATGGAAACACAAAAGACCCCGAATAGCCAAAGCAATCTTGAGAACGAAAAATGGAGCTGGGGGAATCAGGCTCCCTGACTTCAGACTATATTACAAAGCTTCAGTAATCAAGACAGTTTGGTACTGGCACAAAAACAGAAATATAGATCAATGGAACAGGATAGAAAGCCCAGAGATAAACCCACACACATATGGGCACCTTATTTTTGATAAAGGAGGCAAGCATATACAGTGGAGAAAAGACAGCCTCTTCAATAAGTGGTGCTGGGAAAATTGGACAGGTACATGTAAAAGTATGAAATTAGAACACTCCCTGACACCATGCACAATAATAAACTCAAAATGGATTAAAGACCTAAGTGTAAGGGCAGACACTATCAAACTCTTAGAGGAAAACATAGGCAGAACACTCTATGACATACATCACAGCAAGATTCTTTTTGACCCAGCTTCCAGAGAAATGGAAATAAGAACAAAAATAAACAAATGGGACCTAATGAAACTTAAAAGCTTTTGCACAGCAAAGGAAATCATAAACAAGACCAAAAGACAACCATCAGAATGGGAGAAAATATTTGCAAATGAAGCAACTGACAAAGGATTAATCTCCAAGATTTACAAGCAGCTCATGCAGCTCAATAACAAAAAAACGAACAACCCAATCCAAAAATGGGCCGAAGACCTAAATAGACATTTCTCCAAAGAAGATATACAGATGGCTTACAGACACATGAAAGAATGCTCAACATCATTAATCATTAGAGAAATGCAAATCAAAACTACAATGAGATATCATCTCACACCGGTCAGAATGTCCATCATCAAAAAATCTAGAAACAATAAATGCTGGAGAGGGTGTGGAGGAAAGGGAACACTCTTGCACTGTTGGTGGGAATGTAAATTGATACAGCCACTATGGAGAACAGTATGGAGGTTCCTTAAAAAACTACAAATAGAACTACCATACGACCCAGCAATCCCACTACTGGGCATATACCCTGAGAAAACCATAGGTCAAAAAGAGTCATGTACCAAAATGTTCATTGCAGCTCTATTTACAATAGCCAGGACATGGAAGCAATCTAAATGTCCATCGACAGATGAATGGATAAAGAAGATGTGGCACATATATACAATGGAATATTACTCAGCCATAAAAAGAAATGAAATGGAGGTATTTGTAATGAGGTGGATGGAGTTAGAGTCTGTCATACAGAGTGAAGTAAGTCAGAAAGAGAAAAACAAATACAGTATGCTAACACATATATACGGAATCTAAGGGGAAAAAAAAAAAAAAAAAGGCCATGAAGAACCTAGTGGCAAGACGGGAATAAAGACACAGACCTACTAGAGAATGGACTTGAGGATATGGGGAGGGGGTGGGGTGAGATGTGACAGGGTAAGAGAGTGTCATGGACATATATACACTACCAAATGTAAAATAGATAACTAGTGGGAAGCAGCCGCATAGCACAGGGAGATCAGCTCGGTGCTTTGTGACCACCTAGAGGGATGGGATGGGGAGGGCGGGAGGGAGGGAGATGCAAGAGGGAAGAGAAATGGGAACATATTGTATATGTATAACTGATTCACTTTGTTATAAAGCAGAAGCTAACACACCATTGTAAGGCAATTATACTTCAATAAAGATGTTAAAAAATATATATATAAGAATAGCAAACAATTATATAGTGCCAATTATATTCCAGACAGTACTGGAAAGTATTTACAAATACTAACTCATTTAATTTTTACAAGAGTCCCATGAGACAATTGCTAGTATAAATCTAAATTAACAAACAATTAGGAGGCATAGAACATTTTAATGACTTGCCCGGGGTGGTGCATATCTAATAAATGACAGATTCAGAATTCAAACACAGCAGTCTGCCTCCAGTGTTCATTTTCATAACCACTATATTGTGACTGCATTTATTAAGTAGTAATATAAATGGACTAAAATTGCAGCACTGTTGACAATAGCCAAGACATGGAAACGACTTAAACATCCATCGACAGAGGCATGGATAAAGAAAATGTGGTACATATATACAATGGAATATTAGCCATTAAAAAGAATGAAATAATGTCATCTGCAGCAACATGGATGGAGCTAGCAATTGTCATTCTGAGTGAAGTCAAACAGAGAAAGTGAAATATCGTTTGATATTGTTTATATGCAGAAACTAAAAAAAAAAAGAAAGATACAAATGAAGTTATTTACAAAACAGAAACAGACTCACAGACTTAGAGAACGAATTTATGGTTACCAGGGGGAAGGTTGGGGGGAAGGGACAGTTAGGGAGTTTGGGATTGACGTATACACGCTACTATATCTAAAATGGATAACCAACAAGGACCTACTGTATAGCACAGGGAATTCTGCTCAATATTATATAATAACCTAAATGGGAAAATAATTTGAAAATGAATATATACATGTAAATAAAATAAAATAAAATCCTAATTTAAAAGACAAGAACAGCAGACTATATTCTAAAATTTAAATTGAATTTTATGCTGTCAACTGAAATTCACCTAAGATAGAAGGACAGAGGTAGAAAGGATAACATATAAGAAAGGAAATAGAAAAAAATATATCAGGCAAGCACTAACCTAAATGAAGTTGGTGTAGGTGTACTAATAGTTGTTAGTAGCAAATAACATAGACCTTAAACTAACTAAACAATAAAGATGAAGATAATTATATCAATATGTTAAAAACTTCAATTTGCCAGGTTGATTAAAAAACAGTAAACAAATCTTAACTCTTATACACCTGAAAATATCATCTTGAAATACCTTGAACACAAACTGACAGAACATAAAGGAGAAAGTAACAAATCTTTTACCTCATTTTGTATTTAGTAAATTCTCCAAGTAAAAATACAAAGAGAGATTTAGAAGAATAAAAATATTCACTCCACTAACTTGATCTAGTGGATGGATATGAAAATTAAACCAACTGAAGAATACATGAAACTTCTTAAAATCTACAATGTGCTAGACTGTACACCAAGTCTCACAAATTTCAAAAGTTTGGAACTCTACAAATCAGGACTTCAACCACAATGAAATTAGTAATTGTAGAAGTTATGGTTAAAAATATTAAAAAATAATAAACAGCATAAATTAAAAAATCATAATGCATATGAAAAATATTTTAAAATATTTAATATTTAAAGGATAAGAAAAATGCTATATATAAAACTTAGAAATAATACTGAGGTAGCAATAAAATGAAACATACAGCCTTAAGTATTTATATTCAAATGATGAGATCTAAAATGATTGAACGAAGCAACAAATTTTAAATGTTAAAAAAGGAGATAGTTTAGAATTATTTCAAAAAGCAAAAAAGGATAATGTTTATAGAATCTATTAAAATAGAAATCAAACAGGGAATGAACACAGTCAAGAATCTCCTATTTTAAAAATAATAACATTGATAGCAGTTGGCTAGATTAATTTAGACAAATAATATTAGCAATTAAAAAGAAGAACCAAGCAAACTATCAAAACTTTATCCTAATTCATTTGAAATCTTAGATAAAATGAATACATTCTGAGAAGAATAAAAGTTACTACTACTGACATAAGAAAAAAATCCACTCAGAAAAAGAGAATATTTCTACAGAGCAACTATCAAAACTGGTTGATTGATAGTTAAATACATATTATGATTCTCTTAAAAATGTTGACACCAAAATCAAGCATGTACAAGGAAAAATAAATTTATGTACATGGAAGTAAAATTTATCAAATTGTATGTAGCAATATATAAAAGAGGTAATGCATCATGATTTTTTTTTTTCTGTAAGGCATATGTGTTAAACATAAAATAAAAATAATTGCTTTAAATACTTTATTTATTAAAATATTTTTAATACCAGTGTTAATTCCTCGGGTTTAATTCCTCTGGAGGCAAGAATAAAATGAACTGCTCTAGATGAGGCATGCAGAGAGCCCCTACTGCAATATATTTCCTATTTCTTATGATAGGTGAGGAGTACATTAATGGTTTTTTCATTGTTATGTATCAATCTAGTCATAGGCATTGACTACTCAATTGTGTAAAGCTAATTGGGAACAACATTGGAAAAGTCATGGATTGAGAGTCAGGAAACCAGATTTACAGGCTGTGCCCTTAATAGTTATGAGCATGTACTTCAATCATTCAGCAAGTTTTTCTAGTACGGAAACATATTTTATTTTGGAGTTACCAAAGGAAATTATGATATTGGGTGGAGAGGCATCAAGAGAGAAAGAGGAGTCCATTTCAGGGTACCTAAAATATTTTTGCTGCTTTTGTGAAAAGGAAATTTAAGATCTTTTTCTACAATGTTGCTTTATAACTGCTGTTTTTACTATGGGCAGTGAGGTGACGTTGTAAAAATGTCGTTTTATCCCTTCACTAGCCAGTTTCAAAACATTTCCTTGACTCCCATTGTTAAAGGATAAGGTCCTCACACTCCTGAATTGAATGAAGGCTTGATAATGTTGTTCTAATCCACTTTTCAGGTCTCTCCCTTTAATCTCCTCTATGAATCCTGCTCCTTTCAGATTGACTTAGTGTTTCTCAAATGATTATTTGATTTTCCTGCCTCCTAGTATTTTGCTGATACATTTGGAACATAGAGGCATTTTGCTCATTTCCATGCATTGAAGTACCACGAATTCCTCAGGATCCAACTGAAATCACTGTTTGGATTGCAGGGATCCTCTCAGTGGAAATTTTCTGGAATGCATTTCTCCCTTTTCTAAACTACTAGATAGTGGCAAGGCATGCATACAAGGTAATCAAGTGGACTTCGTGAAATGGGGAAAAAACCTTCTATTATAGTTAGAATCCAACAAAACCAGAAACAGCTAATGTGTGCATTAATTACAGTGGCATAAGTATGCAATTTATAAACATACACATTTGTGAGTATTTTTTTTTAATTACAGGGTACTAAGATTAATGTATAAGACTCAAGACTTATCCTTATCACTATTTTTTAACTAAGGTTTATCTTATTTCAAAAGTAGTAATGTTAGAACCTACTTCATAGGGTTAATGTGAAGAGTAAATGAATAATATAATGTAAATTTTAGGTATATGTAAAAGTATTAAAATAGTGTCTGACCTATAGTTCTCTGTGTGCTAGTTACTTTTAACTATGTCATATTTTTAAATTAATGGCCTGTTTTAATAGAAAACAGTCCACCTCCACTTCAGTTATTAAATCTTATAACCAAGCCTTTCCTCCCTAAGCAAAAAATATACATGTCAAATAAATAGTGAGAAGACAAAGTAAAACAAAATAAAACAAAGCATTTGCCTGACTTTCCAATGTCCATACTCATTTCTTATTCCTCCTTCCTATTTATGTTCTTTATTATTCACAAGATCACAAGATTTTATGTGTTTTTGTTCACAACTGTATCTCCAATGCCTATGATAGAGCCTAGCACATTAAAAAAAAAAAAGACTAAATAAATATTTGTTTAATCTATGAGATAAATAACAGAAACAAAATATTATTTTTCATATAAATTTAATAATTTGTCTCTGATATGAAGTGAATGTATAAGCTTCAGAGTAAAAGCCTTTATATTCCGGAATTTGTGGGACCACACATCATGCTTTTGCTTCACTTTTTTCAACTTAAAAATAAAATTTCATTTCTCAAGTTATTTTCAGTTCCAGCTTTCTATTGCATCATACTTATATGCAAACAACCAACCAAGAATTAACAAATATTTGAGTAAAATCTGTCACATGAAAGAAAAACTACATTAAAACACTTTTCAAAAGGAACAGAAAAAATTGAGAGAACTGAAAATCAATTTTCAGAGTTTTGATTTTTGTTTGCCAATAAATTAGTATCCTTAAAACAAAAGTGCAATGCTAAGGAAAAAGAGCAGAAAAAAATGAGTTCTTGGAAATGTAAGTACAATTTTCAATGTATTCACAGTTATAGGCATAGAATCCTAAGTAGTAAATTTGGGATTATTTCCCAAATTGTAGAACAAATATAAGGAAACAAAAATATAGAGGGATAGGTAATAAAAAGTACATTAATTCAGGATGTCTAAAATTGTATTTATGGGAGTTTTAGAAAGAGAGAATAGAGAAAACAATGAGGAAAATTTTGTCAAATAAACAATATGATATTATTTTCCAAAGTAGAATGGAGGTATACATGTAAAAATTGAAAAATCTTAACAATTTCCAAGCAAGGCAAATGATAAAAGACCCATATTCCACAGTTAGATACATGTTGAAAATTTTCTCTATACTGAGGAAAACAAAGGAAGTCTTAAAAAATAAAAAAGACAGGTCATATATTTGACTCACTACTTTTATTGCTAGAACACAATGGGGGGATTCTCTTATAGTTTTGAGAAGAAAGGTTTTAAATCTGGAATTGGGTACCAAAGTAAAATTATCAGTGTGAAAGCAATGAGATGACATTTACTGATAAGCAAAGTGTCAGACAGTTTACCTAACAGACAAATCTGCTTAGAAAGCTATAGGAAAAAGAATGTCAATCAAGAAAAATGATAATAATTGATGCAGGAAAGAATGATTCAGACACGTGGGTAAGTGAGGAACCAAGATGCCATCTGCACAGCTGGACTTGAGAGCAACACATCCAGACACATTGAGAGGAACTTCAGGAGGGATGTCATGGAAAGAAAAAAAAAGGTATTAAATAAGCTAGAGGGGATGCTTGAGACTTTTGAAGAAGTTTATGTTATGATTAAGAAACAGCACACTCGAGGAGAAGATGGCGGAAGAGTAAGACGCTGAGATCACCTTCCTTCCCACAGATACATCAGAAATACATCTACACGTGGAACTGCTCCTATAGAACACCCACTGAACACTGGCAGAAGACCTCAGACTTCCCAAAAGGCAAGAAACTCCCCACGTACCTGGGTAGGGTAAAAGAAAAAAAGAAACAACAGAGACAAAAGAATAGGGACGGGACCTGCACCAGTGGGAGGGAGCTGTGAAGGAGGAAAGGTTTCCACACACTAGGAAGCCCCTTCGCGGGCGGAGACTGCGAGTGGCAGAGGGGGGAAGCTTCAGAGCCACGGAGGAGAGCACAGCAACAGGGGTGCGGAGGGCAAAGCGGAGAGATTACCGCACAGAGGATCAGTGCCGAGCAGCACTCACCAGCCCGAGAGGTTTGTCTGCTCACCCGCTGGGGCGGGCGGGGGCTGGGAGCTGAGGCTCGGGCTTCAGTCGGATCGCAGGGAGAGGACTGGGGTTGGCGGTGTGAACACAGCCTGAAGGGGTTAGCACACCACAGCTAGCCGAGAGGGAGCCTGGAAAAAGGTCTGGAGCTGCCGAAGAGGCAAGAGACTTTTTCTTGCCTCTTTGTTTCCTGGTGCACAAGGAGAGGGGATTCAGAGCGCCGCCTAAACAAGCTACAGAGACGGGCGCGAGCCGCGGCTATCAGCGCGGACCCCAGAGACGGGCATGAAACGCTAAGGCTGCTGCTGCCACCAAAAAGAAGCCTGTGTGCGAGTACAGGTCACTATCCACACGGCCCCTCCCAGGAGCCTGTGCAGCCTGCCACCGCTAGGCTCCCGTGATCCAGGGACAACTTTCCCGGGAGAACGCACACGGAATGCCTCAGGCTGCTGCAATGTCATGCTGGCTTCTGCTGCAGGCTCGCCCCGCATCCATACCCCTCCCTCTCCGCCCCCCCCCGGGGACTGAGTGAGACAGAGCCCCCGAAGCAGCTGCTCCTTTAACCCCATCCTGGGTGAGAAAAGAAGAGATGCCCTCAGGCGACCTACAGGCAGAGGCGAGTCCAAATCCAAAGCTGAAACCCGGGAGTTGTGCGAACAAAGAAGAGAAAGGGAAATTTCTCCCAGTAGCCTCAGAAGCAGCAGATTAAAGCTCCACAGACAACTTGATGTAACTGCATCTGTGGAATACCTGAATAGACAACAAATCATCCCAAATTGAGGGGATGGACTTTGGGAGCAAGATATATTATTTTTTCCCCTTTTCCTCTTTTTGTGAGTCTGTATGTGTATGCTGCTGTGTGAGATTTTGTCTGTATAGCTTTGCTTTCACCATTTGTCCTAGGGTTCTGTCCACCCGTTTTGTTTGTTTGTTTTTGCTTTTTACTTAAATTTTTTTTTCTTTTTTTCTTAATAATTATTTTTTATTTTAATAACTTTATTTTATTTTGTCTTACTTTATTTTATTTTATCTTCTTTCTTTTTTTCTTTCTACTTTTTCTCCCTTTTTTTCTGAGCCGTGTGGATGAAAGGCTCTTGGTGCTCCAGCCAGGCATCAAGGCTGTGCCTCTGAGGTGGGAGAGCCAACTTCAGGACACTGGTCCACAAGAGACCTCCCAGCTCCACGTAATACCAAACGATGAAAATCTCCCAGAGATCTCCATCTCAACACCAAGACCCAGCTTCACTCAACGACCAGCAAGCTATAGTGCTGGACACCCTATGCCAAACAACTAGCAAGACAGGAACAAAGCCCCATCCCTTAGCAGAGAGGCTGCCTAAAATCATAGTAAGGCCACAGACACCCCAAAACACACAACCAGACGTGGACCTGCCCACCAGAAAGACAAGATCCAGCCTCATCCACCAGAACACAGGCACTAGTTCCCTCCACCAGGAAGCCTACACAACCCACTGAACCAACCTTAGCCACTGGGGACAGATACCAAAAACAACGGGAACTACGAACCTGCAATCTGTGAAAAGGAGACCCCAAACACAGTAAGATGAGCAAAACGAAAAGACAGAAAAACACACAGCAGATGAAGGAGCAGGGTCAAAACACACCAGACCTAAAAAATGAAGAGGAAAGAGGCAGTCTACCTGAAAAAGAATTCAGAATAATGATAGTAAAGATGATCCAAAATCTTGGAAATAGAATAGACAAAATGCAAGAAACATTTAACAAGGACCTAGAAGAACTAAAGAGGAACCAAGCAACGATGAAAAACACAATAAATGAAATTTAAATTACCCTTGAAGGGTTCAATAGCAGAATAACTGAGGCAGAAGAACGGATAAGTGACCTGGAAGATGAAATAGTGTAAATAACCACTGCAGAGCAGAATAAAGAAAAAGGAATGAAAAGAACTGAGGACAGGCTCAGAGACCTCTGGGATAACATTAAATGCACCAACATTCAAATTACAGGGGTCCCAGAAGAAGAAGAGAAAAAGAAAGGGACTGAGAAAATATTTGAAGAGATTATGGTTGAAAACTTCCCTAATATGGGAAAGGAAATAGTTAATCAAGTCCTGGAAGCACAGAGTCCCATACAGGATAAATCCAAGGAGAAATATGCCAAGACACATACTAATCAAACTATCAAAAATTTAATATACAGAAAACATAGTAAAAGCAGCAAGGGAAAAACAACAAATAACACACAAGGGAATCCCCATAAGATGAACAACTCATCTTTCAGCAGAAACTATGTAAGCCAGAAGGGAGTGGCAGAACATATTTAAAGTGATGAAGGAGAAAAACCTACAACCAAGATTACTCTACCCAGCAAGGATATCATTCAGATTTGATGGAGAAATTAAAACCTTTACAGACAAGCAAAAGCTGAGAGAGTTCAGCACCACCAAACCAGCTTTACAACAAATGCTAAAGGAACTTCTCTAGGCAAGAAACACAAGAGAAGGAAAACACCTACAATAACAAACCCAAAACATTTAAGAAAATGGGAATAGGAACATACATATTGATAATTACCTTAAATATAAATGTATTAAATGCTCCCACCAAAAGACACAGACTGGCTGAATGGATACAAACACAAGACCCATATATATGCTGTCTACAAGAGACCCACTTCAGACCTAGGGACACATACAGACTGAAAGTGAGGGGATGGAAAAAGATATTCCATGCAAATGGAAATCAAAAGAAAGCTGGAGTAGCAATTCTCATATCAGACAATATAGACTTTAAAATAAAGACTATTACAAGAGATAAAGAAGGACACTGTAAAATGATCAAGGGATTGATTCAAGAAAAAGATATAACAATTGTAAATATCTATGCACCCAACATAGGAGCACCTCAATATATAAGGCAAATACTAACGGCCATAAAAGGGGAAATCGACAGTAACACAATCTTAGTAGGGGACTTTAACACCCCACTTTCACCTATAAACAGATCATCCAAAATGAAAATAAATAAGGAAACACAAGCTTTAAATGATACATTAAACAAGATGGACTTAATTGATATTTATAGGACATTCCACCCAAAAACAACAGAATACACATTTTTCTCATGTGCTCATGGAACATTCTCCAGGATAGATCATATCTTGGGTCACAAATCAAGCCTTGGTAAATTTAAGAAAATTGAAATCTTATCAAGTATCTTTTCTGATCACAATGCTATGAGACTAGATATCAATTACAGGAAAAGATCTCTAAAAAATACAAACACATGGAGGCTACACAATACACTACTTAATAATGAAGTGATCCCTGAAGAAATCAAAGGAGAAAACAAAAAATACCTAGAAACAAATGACAATGGAGACACATCGACCCAAAACCTATGGGATGCAGCAAAAGCAGTGCTAAGAGGGAAGTTTACAGCAATACAAGCTTACATCAAGAAACAGGAAACATCTCGAATAAACAACCTAACCTTGCACCTAAAGCAATTAGAGAAAGAAGAACAAAAAAACCCCAAAGCTAGCAGAAGGAAAGAAATCATGAATATCAGATCAGAAATGAATGAAAAAAAAATGAAGGAAACAATAGCAAAGATCAATGAAACTAAAAGCTGGTTCTGTGAGAAGATAAACAAAATTGGTAAACCATTAGCCAGACTCATCATGAGAGAAAGGGAGAAGACTCAAATCAATAGAATTAGAAATGAAAAAGAAGAAGTAACCACTGACACTGCAGAAATACAAAGGATCATGAGAGATTACTACAAGTAACTCTATGCCAATAAAATGGTCAACCTGGAAGAAATGGACAGATTCTTAGAAATGCACAACCTGCTGAGACTGAACCAGGAAGAAATAGAAAATATGAACAGACCAATCACAAGCACTGAAATTGAAACTGTGATTAAAAATCTTCCAACAAACAAAAGCCCAGGACCAGAGAGCTTCACAGGCGTATTCTATCAAACATTTAGAGAAGAGCTAACACCTATCCTTCTCAAACTCTTCCAAAATATTGCAGAGTGAGGAACACTCCCTAGCTCATTCTGCAAGGCCACCATCACCCTGATACTAAAACCAGACAAAGATGTCACAAAGAAAGAAAACTACAGGCCAATATCACTGATGAATATAGATGCAAAAATCCTCAACACAATACTAGCAAACAGAATCCAACAACACATTAAAAAGATCATACACCATGATCAAGTGGGGTTTATTCCAGGAATGCAAGGATTCTTCAATATACGCAAATCAATCAACGTGATCCACCATATTAACAAATTGAAAGAGAAAAACCATATGATCATCTCAATAGATGCAGAGAAAGCTTTCAACAAAATTCAACACCCATTTATGAAAAAAGCCCTGCAGGAAGTAGGCATAGAGGGAACTTTCCTCAACATAATAAAGGCCATATATGACAAACCCACAGACAACATTGTCCTCAATGGTGAAAAACTGAAACCATATCCACTAAGATCAGGAACAAGACAAGGTTGCCCACTCTCACCACTATTATTCAACATAGTTTTTGAAGTGTTAGCCACAGCAATCAGAGAAGAAAAAGAAACAAAAGGCATCCAAATTGGAAAAGAAGAAGTAAAGCTGTCACTGTTTGCTGATGACATGATACTATACATAGAGAATCCTAAAGATGCTACCAGGAAACTACTAGAGCTAATCAATGAATTTGGTAAAGTAGCAGGATACAAAATTAATGCACAGAAATCTCTTGAATTCCTATACACTAATGATGAAAAATCTGAAAGTGAAATTAAGAAAACACTCCCGTTTACCATTGCAACAAAAAGAATAAAATATCTCGGAATAAACCTACCTAAGGAGACAAAAGACCTGTATGCAGAAAATTATAGGACACTGATGAAAGAAATTAAAGATGATACAATGAGATGGAGAGATATACCATGTTCTTAGATTGGAAGAATCAACATTGTGAAAATGACTCTACTACCCAAAGCAATCTACAGATTCAATGCAATCCCTATCAAACTACCACTGGCATTTTTCACAGAACTAGAACAAAAAAATTCACAATTTGTATGGAAACACAAAAGACCCCGAATAGCCAAAGCAATCTTGAGAATGAAAAATGGAGCTGGGGGATCAGGCTCCCTGACTTCAGACTATATTACAAAGCTACAGTAATCAAGACAGTTTGGTACTGGCACAAAAACAGAAATATAGATCAATGGAACAGGATAGAAAGCCCAGAGATAAACCCACACACATATGGGCACCTTATTTTTGATAAAGGAGGCAAGCATATACAGTGGAGAAAAGACAGCCTCTTCAATAAGTGGTGCTGGGAAAATTGGACAGGTACATGTAAAAGTATGAAATTAGAACACTCCCTAACACCATACACAAAAATAAACTCAAAATGGATTAAAGACCTAAATGTAAGGCCAGACAGTACCACACTATTAGAGGAAAACATAGGCAGAACACTGTATGACATAAATTACAGCAAGATTTTTTTTTACCCAGCTCCTAGTGAAATGGAGATAAAAACAAAAATAAACAAATGGGACCTAATGAAACTTAAAAGCTTTTGCACAGCAAAGGAAACCATAAACAAGACCAAAAGACAGCCCTCAGAATGGGAGAAAATATTTGTAAATAAAGCAACTGACAAAGGATTAATCTCCAAGATTTCCAAGCAGCTCATGCAGCTCAATAACAAAAAATCAAACAACCCAATGCAAAAATGGGCAGAAGACCTAAATAGACATTTCTCCATAGAAGATATACAGATTGCCAACAAACACATGAAAGTATGCTCAACATCATTAATCATTAGAGAAATTCAAATCAAAACTACAATGAGATAACATCTCACACCCGTCAGAATGGCCATAATCAAAAAATCTAGAAACAATAAATGCTGGAGAGCATGTGGAGAAAAGAGAACACTCTTGCACTGTTGGGGGGAATGTAAATTCATACAGCCACTATGGAGAACAGTATGGAAGTTCCTTAAAAAACTAAAAATAGAACTACCATATGACCCAGCAATCACACTACTGAGCATATACCCTGAGAAAACCATAATTCAAAAAGAGTCATGTACCAAAATGTTCATTGAAGCTCTATTTACAATAGCCAGGACATGGAAGCAACCTAAATGTCCATCATTGGATGAATGGATACAGAAGATGTGGGACATATATACAATGGAATATTACTCAGCCATAAAAAGAAGCGAAATGGAGTTATTTGTAGTGAGGTGGATGGAGTTAGAGTCTGTCATACAGAGTGAAGTAAGTCAGAAAGAGAAAAAAAAATACAGTATGTTAACACATATATATGGAATCTAAGGGAAAAAAAAAAAAAGTCATGAAGAACCTAGTTGCAAGATGGGAATAAAGACACAGACCTACTAGGGAATGGACTTGAGGATATGGGGAGGGGGAAGGGTAAGATGTGACAAAGTGAGAGAGTGGCATGGACATATATACACTACCAAACGTAAAATAGATAGCTAGTGGGAATCAGCCGCATAACACAGGGAGGTCAGCTCTGTGCTTTGTGACCACCTAGAGGGGTGGGATAGGGAGGGTGGGAGGGAGGGAGATGCAAGAGGTAAGAGACATGGGAACATATGTATATGTATAACTGATTCACTTTGTTATAAAGCAGAAACTAACACACCATTGTAAAGCAATTATACTCCAATAAACATGTTTAAAAAAAAGAAAAAAGAAACAACACAAAAAGAAAATAGAGTCAATAAATACGCTAGGAAATAATACAAAATAATTACACAAAAAATGATAGATAAATTCAGTGTTCTACTTGACTATAGTGAACAGTGTTAGCAGATTTATAAAAATATAAACACTAATTATTGATTTTCTGTGCTTAAAATAAAATCAAACTATAGATGATGTATAGCATAGTCAATCATGGTTACACAACAGCATGTAAATATAATTGACTTTGAAATATGAAAATAAATATACAGTTTTACAGAAGTTAGGAGATTTAAAGGGGGACAGGGTGAGAGGTCACAAAAAGGATAAAACCACAGTTGGTCTCTTCACTTTAAAAGTGGAGGTTTAAGGAATACCATCTATGGATGAATGAACCAAATGTAAAGCTAGAAATGCATTACTGAAAGTTGCATAATATTGTTAATTGTGTTAATCTACTGAAACAGAAACCCAAAATATTTTTGGCTTAACAATATTGATATTCCTTTTCTCTCACATCCTGTAAATCCTGAGGATAATGATCCAGGGCTAATTACTATGGATCAGAACATGGTTAATGTTCGGGGTCCTTCTTTCTCTCTGTTCTGCCCTTTTTAGGACTTGGTTACCACCCTCAGGACTACTTCCTAGCCAGTCATAGGATGACCACTGACTCTCTAGCAGTCATTTGAGCAGGAAGAAGGAGGGAGAAATAAAGGGAAAGTGGGTGCCTGCCTCCCAGTCATCACCCTTGTTTAAGAGACCCAAAACTCCAACTGATGACTTTGGCTCACATTTCATTATCCCTCACCGAACTACAAAAATTATCTTTTTGTCTGGGCACATTATCACTGCAGTTTAATTAATTTATTTATTTATTTTAATTTTTAGGGAAGAGGTAAAATGGATGTTGGGTATGAAACTGGTCATATCGGCAACACAATGATAGCCAATATAATAAGTAAAATAGGATTTTAGTAATATTGGGCAAGAGAACTAAAATCTCATTCATCATTGTAGGAAGTCAATAGTTTTAAGCAGATGGGTCACTTTATATTAATACAAGTCCATTGTTTAAGGATGATGGTTTATTTTACTACAGGGATTAAAAATGTAAACATTTAGGAAATGACTGTCATGCAGCACAGCCTTGGAGATAGATGCAGGGACAAAACTTGTTACTTTTCGTTACAGGTTCATTGTATTATTTGACTTTTAAAATATTGACTTATTTTACTTATAACATAATTTACTTATAAGAGAATCATTTTTCTGATTATCCCTTCGTACCTCTAAACTACCCCTCCTTACACAAACTAGAATTTTATGGTAAATATCTCTGATATCATAAATGAGCTTAGGGAAGATTGCAAACTATCAAAGCTTTTGAAATATAAATCATTATTAAAGAACAAATTGTGACTTTTAATTTATTAAATTTCTTTTTTATGGCCAGAGAAGAGTTGTATTTAAATTTGATTCTAGGTATTTTATATTGTTGTTGATATTACAAAAATAACCTTTTATCACTCATTTAGGAGCAGTGATAAATACAGTAACAATACCAATAGTCATATTAATTTTATAAACAACATCTTAGTTGTTTCTCTTGGGTTTTCTAAGTATGCATATGTAGTCATCAACAAGTAATTCACACCTTCTAAAAAATCTTAATTACCATTAGCAGTACTTCCAAAATAAAGCTAAATACTATTAATGACAGTGTATACTTACTCCTGACATTTTTGGTAATGCTTCTTATCCTACTCCAACGAAAATAACTTTTTCTTTTTACTCAAAATAAGTATTTTCTTTTATGGAAAGATCCACATCCACCCCATACCAACATCTTAACCATCTCCAAAGCCATCACTATAGAGTTCCTACATTATTTTTTATTAGAAATGAACATAAAAACTTTAGATAACTTTTGTCAGCTATTGAGTGGTGTATTTTTGTTTAAAAAAAACCTAGGAATAATTTTTTCCATTTCTTTTTTACTAATTAAAATAGCATGAAAGTTGACTGTTCCTTGAAATTTTGAAATAAAATTTAGCCCAGTTCTTTTCTTGGCTAAAGTTTTCTTTTTTGGAAAGTATTTCTCTGAAAGTTTCCTCACAAACCTTTTGTTGGAGTGTCAGAAGGTATTTATCTCCAGCTAGTCAAATTTGAGCAGCAAGCTTAAAACTATGTGCAACTTATTCTTTCATCTCCTATACCTTCCTTCTGTGCAGGCTTCCCTAACTGACTTGGATGGTAGATGGAGAAAAATGGCCTGGTCTCATTGTCACTCCCTTTTTTCTCTGCACTTAGACTTAGTGGAAACAGACCCCACTCTAAATAACATCTTTTTGTTCTGGCCTGGCCCCACACCTGCTTCTGATACTCCAGATTAAGGTATGGATGAGGACCCTTCAAAATTATCCCATTCACTTCTAGAATGATGCATTGTTCTGGAATTAAGTACGATCCAAGTCTAATTATGCCGTTCTTCACTCAACAAATAGGGATTCAGGTTCCACTGTGTGCCAAGCAGTCACTGAGCTGAACTCGACAACCTGGCCCTGCTTACTTGGAATTTAAAGATGCCTTTGACTCTTGTATTATGTTTTATTGTATGTGTTAGGTAGTATTTTTCAGAGTGGATGATATGCAACTGTGACCATTTTTAATATACTACAGGTAATTTATTGATTTGAATTTTATTTATTTTTTACCCATTTCCATGGGCTTCAAAGAAGGGTTAATTCAAAGGATCTCCTTCCTGAAGTCTCTATTCACCTTATTTCTGAACCTTATTTTGCATTGATCTCCATGGAGTATGCCTTTTATACCTACCAGGTTATGTGGCCACTCCTCCCTCCTAACTGATTTGTAAGCTCTTCTGGATCTTTGTTCATTTTTTCCCTGAGTCTTTTGGTTTCTGTTTGGCCCAGTTTTGTTCTTCTTGTCCAGATTCCTCAGATAGCCTTCTTGCATGAGGTTTGTATATTACTGACTGATTTGGGTGTTGTTGGGGCAGAAGATCAGGCAGCTGTCATGAAATTCATTTAATGCAACATTCCCAGGTTTACAGAGCTCTGGGCACAGAAGTCTCCACTTTTACTTTGTATTTTGCTCCATGCACTAAGCTCTGGAATAAACTATGACATGTATAATTACTCAATAAAAATTCCAGACACTGTTTGACTTAGAGAGTTTGTGTCTTTGTTGAGGCTTTTGAAAGATAAATTCAGACCAAGAAAAATGTGTGACTCACCATTTATTCCATGTATTCTTTTTGCTCTGAATTATGTTAAGCATTGTGATTATTCTATATTATAATATCCACATTTTAGGTTTATATATTTAATATACTGTGTTTTATATCTTACACTAAATAGTATCAAATATGTTTATGTTTGGTATTCTTGAAATTTCACAGTGGCCTTTGAACCAAAGATGTATCGATTTAACAGTGAATGACTGAGTGTGGAAAAAAATCTCATTATATTTTGATTTCTTGCATTTTGTGTATAGAAGAGGTACCCATTATTTTAAGATAATTCATGTGATTTTCATGTTAATTAAAAGAGTAAAGGTAACTGTGGACATGGTTGTTTTAAAGAGAGACTGTGCTTTCAGCTGTCTGTGATTACCCAGGCCCAGAATTCATCACAGTCTGGCTACCTTTGAATGCCTAGCACTAGGACACTCCACGGCAGATCAAAGTCAGAGGGTCTAAATTTTTAAATCAACTTGCTAAGCATGCAGCCTAATGAACTCTGTTGTTGTTTCATGCCTATGAATTTTTTACTGCTCCTTCACTGTGACCACATTCTGCTCTTTCTTGATTTATTAATTTCTATCCATCCTAATTTCTTTCACCAAATCACCTTAATTGACTACCATGTCACTATGGGAAAAATATGTACTTACCTTTCCAAAAGTTCTCCTTCCTAGTGTTGATTTTATGCTGATATTATGGTTAGGAAAATATATGTTTAATTTGCATATATATTTAAATTAGCATGTCTATTTTATTTACTCAGAGGAACACTATCATTATAACATATTGCTAAGTTTGTTTTACCTGTGCAGATTTCAAAATGTATTTTTTACTCATTTATCCAATGTGAGTGTTTTTGAATTTCCTCACATGTTTTGATATTTTTTCTATCTGTTTAGTCTAGCTATGCAATAAATTAACGTTAAAAGCCAGAAGAAAAAGGGAAGAGCTCGTCTGGAAGAGGACAAATAATAAGGCAACCCCTCCCCTGCCAGTGTATATTAAAGCTCTGTGCTTCTGCTGAAAGGGTTTCCACTTGGAGCCCCTTTCTAGGTCTTTATTTATCATTTTCTTAGAGTGTATTTCTCTTTGTCCTTGCTTTCCTGTTGGAATTTTGATTATACAATACTATTTCTCTTTAATCTCATAGCCAATTAGCCAACAAAAAAGTGAGGTTGAAGAAATAAACATTTAGCTGGATTTTAAATTATAAAAAGAAATTCTTTTTATAACGGTAAAGTACCCCACTGACACCTGTTAAATCAACTTAAGAGTAATTTATTGAATTGTTACTCCATTTCTAACTCTGGGCTGAGTAGTCTATGGAGTACCAAAAATACACAGAAAAAAACTCCTGCTCCAGAATAGTTTGTGTTCTTGTTATGAAATTATGACCTACGTACAGTGCATGTTTAAAGAACAATGTTAAAATGTTTAATAAATTGCCAATATTCTTGTAGAGATACCTGTGAAAGAGAACAATTAATGTGGAAATGTCTGGAAAAGGTAAAACTTAGCAAATGACCAAATGCTAATATTTTCTCCCATGAGAAAATCAAGTTCAATGAATAATATTTTATTAAACTTAAATTATAACCACAAATAAGAGGCACAGTAATTTTAGATGTATTATAGTGTGAAAAGTTTGCATATTAGAATTAATGAAATATGATGTGTTAATATTTGTGTTGTAACATTTGTCAATATATCTTTTTTGGCATATTAATGAATCAATTTAGCCCATGATCTTACAGTTCAAGTGGCATATTAACAGCTCTAAAACACTCCACTTTGATGTCTTTTTACCTGCCTCATTCCCATATATGATCTATGCAATCACAATTGCTCAGCCTTCAAGTACATCCAATGTTACCACATTTCCCAGCTTCTAACACTTCCACACTAGACCAAACTCTCCCCATCTTCTCTGGGATGCAGCAATGGCGCTCTAATTGTTCTCAGTTTTCAGACATGCTAACCTAAAACCTATCTACCAGGAAATAGCCAAAGTGACCTTCTCAAAACCTAAAGTCATGTTGCTTCCCTACATAAAACCCTGCAAGCTTTCTTGTTGTTCATAATAAACCCTAAACTGTTTACCACAATCCATTCTACAGGAGCAGTACAGTATATAGTATCAATACTGATAGTCATATTAATTTTATAAACAGTGTAAAATGTCTCCTTCTCTGATTTCATCTGATGCCTCTCTTCTCCTCCTCACTGTTTATTCCACAGCCACATTGAGATGCATGTTTTTCCTTGAGTATCCTGACCTCTTATGGCCCTGACATCTTGACAATCTCACAACTGCTGTTCTTTCTGTCTAGAGACATCTGTCACCAAGGAAGTTCAGTGGTTAAGAATATGGATGGTGAAGTCTGACATCCTGGCTAAAGGCCCATCTTTGACACCTGCTAGGTGCATGACAGTGGAGAAGTAGTCACCTCATCCCTGACACTCTCAGTCTATCTGAAAACTGAGGATAATGTTTGCACCTATTTCTGAGAGTTATGATGAGGCTTAAAAGATTTACTTGTGTAAGGAGCTTAGAAAGTAGAAAAAGTAACTATATAGAATAAGTCATGGTTATCTTGTTAATTGCCAGATCTCTTCTTAGATATCACCTCTATAAGTTATTCTCTGTATATCTTTTATAAAATAGAGACCTCCAATTCTTGCATTTCTTTAACTTGTTTTGTTTTTTTTTTCCTCATAGCATTACAAGTACCAAAAATTATAGTATTTTATTTCTTGTTTCCTTATTTATTATCTGTCTTACCCTTCACAGTGTAAGTTGCATGAGCACAAAGACTTTACCATTCTTGCTCACTACTTCATCCTTGGTTAAGGGAACACTGGCACACAGAAGTACATACTAAACATTTTAGAAAAGAAAGAGAGATGTTGGAAGTTCTAAAATACAGCTTTAAAAATTTGATGATTCCCAATAGCTATTTTACATTTGGTAGTGTATATATGTCCTTGTCACTCTCTCACTTCATCCCAGCTTACCCTTCCCCTCCCTGTGTCCTCAAGTCCATTCTCTATGGCTGTGTCTTTATTCCTGTCCTTCCCCTAGGTTCTTCAGAACCTTTTTTTTTTTTTTTTTTAGATTCCGTATATATGTGTTAGCATACGGTATTTGTTTTTCTATTTTTGACTTACTTCACTCTACATGACAGACATCTACCTCACTACAAATAACTCAATTTTGTTTCTTTTTATGGCTAAGTAATATTCCATTGTATATATGTGTCACATCTTCTTTATCCATTCATCTGTTGGTGGACACTTAGGCTGCTTCCATGCCTGGCTATTGTAAATAGAGCTGTGGAGACACAAGAGGGAGGAGATATGGGGATATATGTATAGCTGATTCACTTTGTTATAAAGTAGAAACTAACACACAATTGTAAAGCAATTATACTCCAATAAAGATGTTAAACAAAAAAGAAAGAGATTGAACACTGGAATATAATTTTATCTTATTTAGATTCTTAAAAAGGATAGCCCTTGCATTTTTGTTGATTAAAGCTCTTTCTAGTGTAAAAAAAAAAAAAAATTGATGATTTTAGTTTCCTAGCCAATATGCCACCAAGTACTGACTTTCTGAGGTGCACAAAGAATCACAAAATCCAATAATCCAGGTAATATTTTCCCTGATCTGATCAAATCTCATTTCTCCTGAAGAGCAGGTGAGCCAGTGAAGAATCCATTTGTTTACATGGTGTGATATGAAACATCCTAAAAGTTCCAGCTTAACCATGTTACCTCCAGGCTTGAAACATGCACTGTTTGCTTGAGACACCATCTCCTAAAATCTCTACAATACCAATGTCTTAAGGCAGGTATTGCTTGTGGGCAGAGTCCAAGTATGCTTAGGAAGCAGAATCTTTGGAGCTGGGACTCCAAGTACTATAAGCATAATATTTGAAACGAGTAAGGAACATATAAAATATAGTACAAGTGTAGATTCCAAAGAAAAACATGGATTCATCTGGATCTCTCAAATACAAAAAAAAAAAATAATACAAACTAAAGTTGATTGGTGATGGTACTTCAAACAGTTGAATGCTTAAGCATCCCTCCCTGTGCATAATAATGTCAAACCTGTACCTGACTGCATCGGTAATAATTTATGGTTTTAATCCAACTTCTTCACAAACAGAATTTTTCAGTATTCATTAATTATAAAAGAAAAACAAAAAACCTAACCACTGAGTATGGATTTTGCATTATGCATTCTATTCATGTTCCCTGCCATCACTTGCTATGCTGGACATGTTTTCCTAGACTCTCAGCTGTGTATTAGAACATGCAGAATATTTGAAATTGAATCTCTAGTTTGTCAAATGTAATTTAGAGTTTGTTTGTGGTGTCTCCTTTCAGGAGTCTAATTAGAGATGGTTCTGAAAAATAAAATAAGCTACAGCTAAAGACAAGACTGAATGGTGGCTAAGCACAATTGCCACTACTCATGGAGCTTGCTGGTGTTTGAGATGTTATCCTGTCATGAATTTTTATTTTTTATTTTTAATGTGCTCTTAATTAAAATGATTTCCTCATCTTTTGATTGCCTGTTTGGCTAGCACGTCATTCTCCCAAGATATGGAAAATATTAATGTAACCTCAAAGTTGGAGCGTCTGATTTCTTTATGGCTGGGTAACCCAGTCATTGACCTAGGGAAGGTAATGTTATCCAGTGACCACAAGAGCTCATTGACCTGGCACAGTCATAGGCTGTCTCTCTTGCCCTACTCAAATAGACTGAATATGTTTATTTGGTTGTAACATAAATAAGATGAGAGTGTGTGGATGGGCTTGTGGATATTGGAGGACCTTAAAGCAGTTATCAGTGGATGTAAGAAGAGCTAAGAGACTGTAGAATATCATAGGTTCTCTTCATTAAGCGTTCATGGTTCTAAGTAAGTGTGTCAGAGAGTAAACAGTGAGCATCCCAATTGTCCAGAGCATATAAGTCCTCAGAAGATTGATACTCTCTCCTTTCACCTGAGAATTACCCAGTCCTCAGGAAAAAAATGTCAACTCTTCTCTTGAGCTTCTAAGAACGTCTTCTTATGTACTCACCTAGTAAGAACACTTGCCTTAACCAGTTGAGCTATTACTTAGAAATTAGAGCCAATGAGACCAATACCTGAATCGTTTGATTCTAATGAACACTTCTCTCCCACCTGAATGTGAAGGCTTCCCCCATCCTAAAGTCTTATTTATATTCCTCATTCTACTCAGCTGTCTTCAAAGCCTGTCATGAAAAAATACTAAGTGTGAGGAGAAGGCATTGTCACTTTCAGTCATAGAGTGGGTGAGAGGAAAATAAGAGGCAGCATTGAGCTAATTAATTATGCAACCCAAACATTAAAAAAAGTTATTGGCCCAACAAAAATGCAAGTGGGAAATAAAAGAAGTTGGGACAAACTTCACAAAGTTAGCTTGCACTTAACTATGAAAAAATGGACAAACACCAAATAGCTGGGGGAAATTTACCTGAATCGTTGTAAATCAACTATAGTTCCATAATAAAACAAACAAACAAACAAAAAATAGAGATTAGCATACTAAATGAAGTAATCCAGACAGAGAAAGACAAATATATGATATCACTTATATGTGGAATCTAAAAAAATGGATACAAATGAACTTATTTACAAAACAGAAATAGACTCACAGATATAGGAAACAAACTTATGGTTCCCAAAGGGGAAGGGAGAGAGGGATAAATTAGGAGTTTGGGATTAAAATATATATTCTACTGTATATAAAATTGATAACCAACAAGAACCTACTATATAGCACAGGAAACTATACTCAATATCTCATAATATCCTATAAGGGGAGAGAATGTATATATATACATATATATGTATAACTGAGTCACTGTACACCTGAAACTAGCACAACATTGTAAAACAACTATATTTCAAAAAATTGTTTGAATAAAAAATAAATAAATAAAAATAAATAATTAAATAAATAAAAAGAGTAATCAGAGGGGAGGAGAATACAAATGCAGGGTATTTAAAATGCATTTGAAATTAAGAGATCTGCAACTAAATACAAGAAGGAAAGAAGGGATTCTGTTAATTGTCTAAGATGCTCATAATTGAGTAACCTGCTCATAATTGATTTGATTGGTGGTCCTAAAACAGTGATGCTCAGTTGAGTCAAGAATAATCATGACCTCCATATTTACTCAAGATCACAGTGAAAGTGAGCCACTCTTTATGAGGCAGTTGTGTCCTATCCTGATGTTAAGGTTAGAAAAAGAGAAAATATTAAGAATCACTGAACAGGAGACAGAGGTTTCTTCTGAATTCCAAATTAGCTAAAGAAATAGTGGGCCATTGGGTGAAGAACAAATTTTTAAATAATTAACTCAGTACATTTTACTAGTCAGTTACAGCTGTAGATTTGATTCTCATTGCTTCAGTGAGGACAGTAGTACCTGAACACATGATGATTAAATGTATCCTGGGGTTATTTCTTTATAAACAGATTTTAGGAATCAAGACATTACTTGGGGAAAAAATGCCAATTAATATTTTTATATAAGATCTGTGACTTGTAGTCAACCTCAAGTTGCTTTTATCACTTTCTTCTCCTGCATCTTTTACCCTCTCTTCTTTATTGGTTATTTTCTGTCTTTCATTAAAGATGACCAAAACATCCTTACCCACCCCCATATCCCTACCTTGGCCACAAACAAAACTAAGAAACGGAACTGCTGGTTTATGAGAACAGAAACCTAATTTGCAATTTTATTCTAAGCTCACCTATACAATCCAGCCACCAGACTAGCCAGCCTCAACAGATTAAACTGAGAGATGAACAAAGACAAGAAATATCATTTTGGATGTATAAGGTAAGGTGACAATAAGTTGGCAAAGGAGGGAAAAGGATAAAAGCTTTAAGAGACATTGCTTTTTCTCAAATTAAATGAGGTGAATCTAGAAATCATTTCTCAGTCTTACATTGCACTTGGTGGCAAGAAACAGTTAATGCTTACTCTAGGAATAAACACCTAATAGAAGGTGTGCCCTTGTCTGGAAGTGATAAATAACTATCTTAAAGTATGTGCTTGAATTATCTTTGTCCTGCATTTCAATAGGGTTCCCATGGTACCCAGTTTTTTTTGAATTTCACTCTTATTTTCAGTTTCCCTTTCTCAACTCTCCATCGTAACCAGTTTTCTCGTGTCTCTTTTCTATCTGCTCTCCTTGGCATTTCCATATGCATATAAAAAAACTGACCTTCCATACGATAGTCTTTTTTTTTTTTTTTTTGGTTGCATTGGGTCTTTGTTGCTGTGCGCAGGCTTTTCTCTGGTTGCAGTGAGCGGGGACTACTCTTCACTGCAGCGTGGTCTTCTTATTACGGTGGCTTCTCTTGTTGCAGAGCATGGGCTCTAGGTGCACGGGCTTCAGTAGTTGTGACATGCAGGCTGAGTAATTGTGGCTCACAGGCAGGCTCTAGAGCTCAGGTTCAGTAGTTGTGGCACACGGGCTTAGTTGCTCCGCAGCATGTGAGATCTTCCTGGGCCAGGGCTCAAACCTGTATCCCTGCATTGGCATGTGGATTCTTAATCACTGCACCACTAGGGAAGCCCTGATTATCTTTCAGTACCTACTATTAATAAGAGTAAAGACTAAACTGCTCTAAGTAAACTCAACAATACAAGTGAGTTACAAAACAGTTTATTTCTTTCTTACAAACAATCCCAAGGCCAGTCCTGATCCTAATCATCATCCAGAGATGAGTTTTCATTCATTTAAAAATTCTGCTATCCTCAAAAGTGTTGTGTCTCAAGAAAAGAAAGCTAGAAAAGAGAAGATGGGTGAGGCCACATTCATAACTTTTAAGCTGATGGTGAATCAGAAGTCACAAATATTAAGTCTGCTTTCATTCCATTGAACAGCATTTAGTCAAATATCCCAATCTAAATGTAAGGGAGGTAAAGGAAATAGTGTCTTTTCCTGAGAAGTCAGGTTTCATACTACAATTCTATTGCTGTAGTGTAAGGATAGAACAGATGTTCTTGGCCAAGCAGCAGTCTTTACCACATGTTTATTTATGTAAAGGATCTTGTTTATATTAATGATTTCCTAAAGCTCACTATGCACATATAGTAGGTATTTATTGCTACATTAAAAAATTAACCCAAAACAAAATGGCTTAACACAGCAAAACTTATTAATATATTCTGAGGATCAGGAATCCAGGACCTGGGTGGTTCTGGTTCAGGCTGCTCATGAGGTTACAGTCAGTCTGCTGGCTTGACCTGGAACATCTCTAATGCCTTTACTTAGGCGGCATATGCTTTTTTAAAATAATTAATTAATTAATTAATTAATTTTTGGCTGTGTTGGGTCTTCGTTTCTGTGCGAGGGCTTTCTCTAGTTGCGGTGAGTGGGGGTCACTCTTCATCGCGGTGCACGGGCCTCTCACTATCGTGGCCTCTCCTGTTGCGGAGCACAGGCTCCAGACGCGCAGGCTCAGTAGTTGTGGCTCACGGGCCTAGTTGCTCTGCGGCATGTGGGATCTTCCCAGACCAGGTCTCGAACCCGAGTCCCCTGCATTAGCAGGCAGATTCTCAACCACTGCGCCACCAGGGAAGCCCTGGCATATGCTTTTACGATGCATACTCACATGGCAGTTGGATGGAGTCCTCAGCTCCTCACTGGCTGTTATCTAGACGTTTCAGAGGCTCTCCACACGGGCCTCTTCACAGAGCTCACAGAACTGCCTGAGTGTTCTCAGAATATGGCCACTCCTTCCTCACAGTAAGAGAAAGAGAGGCAGGAGGAATAGGGAGGGGGAGGAAAGGAGAGAGAAAGGAGGAAAAAGAAGAAGAGGAGGAGAAGGAGGAAGAATATTAGGATGAGAAGAAGGAGGGGGATGAGGGGAGGAAGAAAAGGGAAACTCCAAGATGAAAGCTGTAGAACTTTATCACCTAATCTGAGAAGAAACATGTCTTCACTTCTGCCACAAGCAGACCAATCCTCTATGGTTGTATACAAGGTGACCGAAGACTACACAAAATTGTGAAAAGTAGGACGTGGCCTTATTGGGGGTCATCTGAGAGGCTGGCTACTACAACTCTCAATGCTATGGTCATTCTCTGGGCAGTCCAGAATAAGAGATTCATGAAATAGTGAATATAAGATACTCAAGTTATATTAAAATTACTAGAAAGCCAGAAAATTGACATTTAGATAATTTTTTAAATGGAGAAGAAACCAGAATATTGGATCAATTTACCACATAGATACGGGAACCATCACAGTCCTTTTTACCAGTGAAATACTTATTCTTCAATAATGCCTCCTATTTCTTGATTCCACTCCTGCAAGAAATGCTAAATGTTGTCTCTTTAGTCTTCTTTGGGGTCAATGACTGAGAGATAATAAATTAAATAGTCCTAAATTCTTAATGTGTTCCTTTCCTAGGAAAACAATTATTTTTATTTGAAGGGGTTATTTTTGAAGAGTTCTTTAAAATCTTAAACCAAAACTCATACAGATGATAGGTCAAGTGACTTTATTGTATTTTAATATTTTTTATTTATAATTTGCAAAAGGAAGGATCATTTTGTACCCCTCATTTCACACCAGTTTGCCTAGATTAATATTGGCTTTGTCACGTTAGAGGGTCATGAGGGTTCATTGGAACATAAATTATAATTTATTTAATCAGGACAGTAGGAGGTAGTATTGTTTCTAAGAGAGAAAACAGAACTGGAAATCGGCATAGTTGGGTTCTACTCTTAACTGTACTGGAAACTGATCCTGATACTAGGGATAAAGTTTTATTTATGTATTTATTTATTTGTTTGATTATAAACTTATTTAACTTTTTGTCTATCAGTTTCCTCAGCTATAACTAAGGACTTTACTACAGCTACCACTTGGGATAACTTTTAGGCCTAAATCTCTGTCAATGGGTATTGTTTTTGGCCACTGAATTTCCATTTCATCAATGTCAAAATATACCAGAAGATAGATTTACATTATATGGATTAACATTACAAAATGTCAACAGACTAAGTCACATATAAATTATTTCTTAGTCCAAGATTATGCAAAACCTACACTCTCTACATCTCAGCATCTTCAGTTGCAAAGTAAGGGTTGATCTTCTCTGACCAGCCTGATACGTGGATTTACAAGGAACTAATAAAATTGATTCTGAATAGAGTACAAATTCTGAATGATTAATAGTAAATTGAGGGCTTCCCTGGTGGTGCAGTGGTTGAGAATCTGCCTGCTAATGCAGGGTACACGGGTTCGAGCCCTGGTCTGGGAAGATCCCACATGCCGCGGAGCAACTGGGCCCATGAGCCACAACTGCTGAGCCTGCGCGTCTGGAGCCTGTGCTCCACAACAAGAGAGGCCGTGATAGTGAGAGGCCCGCGCACTGCGATGAAGAGTGACCCCCGCTTGCCACAACTAGAGAAAGCCCTTGCACAGAAATGAAGACTCAACACAGCCAAAAATAAATTAATTAATAAAAAAAATAAAAAAATTAAAAAAAATAGTAAATTGAAAATAACCCAGGCCCAGAGGGACCAAACCACTGATTACTCTAAATAAGAGTCAGGGGAAAGTATTTCCTGTTTCCTATTTTGTTGAGTTTACAGGGCTTTGTTTACATTGCAGTACAGTCTAAGAAACTTGAAAAAATACACACAAGATTTTTCCTGCTTAAACTAGTGTCCCAAAACTTGATATTAAACTTGAGGTTAAAATAGGAGAGATTAAAATCAGAATGAATTTAGCTTACTGTTTTGTCTCCCAAGGATATTTCTCATCCTGTCTCTTTTCTTTGCACTCAGCTCTTCTCCATCTGCCCCAGTTTTCATTTACACTTCGAATGGCTGCCTTTTCTTCTAAACCACTGTGCTCTATAATGATCTTTCTAAAACTCTGTGTCCCATCTACCTCTCCACTATATTTGAATTTGTAATCTCAAGCCACTGACATCTACCTTCTTCATCTTGGTAACTATTCTTTAATTTTTTCATCCCTTCTGTTGCAATTTATTTACACTTGTAATTTCATTATGAGTTGTTAAATTTCTTCAGGACACTTGTTTACATTAAAGATGTTTTATCTAATTATGCTGTGTGACACAGCTTGTCCATTTAGACTCAAGTGCTCTTATGGTACTTACCACTTTATCCTCTACTAGGGAACTGGTATTGTTTCAAGATTGTATTTAGGAGACTTTACAAATTATTCTAAGAAGAGTGATGGACAGGAGAATCAGGAGACCTGGGTTATACTCCAAGTTTTTCCATCACAGATTTCTTTGGTGTTTTTTTTTTTCCCCCCCTTCAAATTCACTTCAACAATACTTAACGGAATACATATAATGAGCCAGGCCCTATGCTTAGAGTTCAGGATACAAAGATAAATAACTGTTCACAGAACTAATGGCACACAAGTGAAGAAGGATGGCAGCACAATGCAAAAGAACAATGATGGAGTCATGTACTAAGTTCTACATTTGCACACAAAAGGAACAGACTCATTCTGTCTGCAGAGAGAAAAACCCTTAAAGACTAGGACACAGATGACTTGAGAATTGTAGATGAGCAGCAATTTCCCAAGCAAAAGGGAAGAAGGAGTCAGATAAGATAGGCAGGGCAACAGGTGCATAGAAGTAGGAGAGCAAGTTGTAATTTCTTGTCAAGATGAAAAAATAGTACAGGTTGCTGGCTCCTCCTCCCACAGTCAACTCCAATGAAACTAAAGAAGGAAAAGAGAAGCTTAGATTTGAGAAACTATACAGGTTAAAATAAAAAGGCTGATGGCTATCCTGACTTAGTGTACGTTCTGGAGGTGAGATGGGGAGGCATGGCTGCAGCTGGGGTCTGGAGGAAAGGGTAGAAGGGAGTTTGGAAGAAAGTGTTTAAGATCAACTCTTACAACTCCTGGAGTTGCCTTAGAAGAGTCCATGCAGGCTATTGTTTCACACAAAAATCATTAGGATAGTCTTTGGATTGGGTGGAATTAGGGTCTTACAAAAGCCTTATCGAGGAGAGGAATTAATGTCAGCCATTCAGGATGCCTTCTCCACTTTCTTCCTTCCAAACACACAGCTCGTGTCAAGAAAACCTTCAGATTTTCTCAGATAGATCTTGATCTACTTAGCACATTCAAATTTGCTATTTCCTGATAGTTTAAAGGTGAGCCCTTTCCCAGAGGTTTTCTTCCTTATATACCTAGACTTCTCGGCCCTGGAGTTCATCTCCTTACCCGTTTTTCATTCCTCTAGAGGGACCCAGACTGATGTCTGATTTTCTGCCATTCTCTCCCACACATTAGAAGACATAGGAATGCATACAGAAATGTTAACTCATATGCCTTACTATACAATGCTAGATAATAGCAGTGCTGGGCAATTAACCAGGGAATCTGATTCCAAGGCCTATATTATTATACGTGTATTACATGTATTAATATATACAGTCTTCTGTATATGAAGAAAGTGGGCACATGTAAAGATCTTACATGTACACATTAAAGCAAAGTCCCAGAGAAATGACCACCAGAGCTGTGTATTTACCACTTGGGCATATTTGAATATCCCAGTGCTTATTTCTGGCAGGGGTCTGTAGGAGATTCTTCCTGCAACCCAGGAGAACAAGTGAGTGGCTGCAGTAGGGATGACACTTGTCTTCTTTGTTTTGATATAAATTTTGGAGAAAATCGGCCATATATTAAATTCTCAGGGAAAGTATATATGAGGAAAGAATTAAGCCTTCTAAAGAGTCCATACACACAAGCCTATTCCAGGTGCATCAAGGAATTACAAGTTTGAATGTAACAAAGTGCATACTTACCATCTTCACTTTTATAGAAATTAGGGAATTTCAGGTAAGATGCTGACATTAAGCGTGGGGTCCTCAGAATGAAACATAGCCTGGCTATAAAAAGAGAAGGTTATTTGGAACATAAGACAGACAAACCACTATCTAATTCCACAGTAAGGCAGTGTTGGTAAACAGGAAATCATCTAAAATACCAAATCCCTACTGACTCAGGCAGAGGGCACAAAGGGTCTAAAAAGAAAGATGGAGGAAGAGAGATTTGGAGGTTTTACATAGAAAACTACTTGAGGTAGTGGGATGCAGAAAACATTCTAAGGGAACCTTGTCACTGAACCTGTGGATGTGAAGGTGGTCATTTTGGTGTAGACCTGGTCCAAGCCCAGGCCAATCAAAATTTTCCTGGCTAGTTGCCTAGAGACTGTGCCAGGTTCATGGAGAGCACAAGGCTCTCATAACCTTAAAGTCTTGAGTCAAAGGAAGCAGCTGAACCTCTAGAAAGAGTCTAGACATATGGAAATATAAATACAAATGTAGATTTTCTCCAAGTAAAGAGGAAAGGATGCCTCACCTCCACCATTGACTTGAGAGTAACAATTGTTAAAGAAAAACAGAGTTGTAGCTGTGGGGTGATATGTCTGACATAAAAATATGAAGGCACAGTGACTGCTTGTTTGATTCACAATTTTTCTGTGACCCAGATCATTCCACCACCATAAATCTGAGGTGTAGGGTGCAGCAACTCACAACCTGTGCTTCAGGCATGACTTACCTTATTTAGTAATTAGTGCCATTAGTTCCTTTTTTCTGAGAAATCAAAACAGATTCAGAGGTTTTCTCACTTCCGTACTGTAGGTGTTGCTGGAGGTGTATAAAGTGTTTGTGCACGGTGTGGCCAAAAAAAAAAAAGTAACCCCTCTAAATGTGACCCCTTCCTCTTCCACCACCTCACCTCCTAGTTTTTGTTCAAGTTTTTTCCTGGGCTGCCTGTACTGAGCCACTCTTAAAATTAAACCCAAGAGAGGGAAGATACTTGGCAAATTATGGCCACTTGTTCCTCTTTTTTCTCGCTGTCCTTGCAAAAGTGCCATCCTCCCATTAAAGAATGGATATGATGGAGGCCAAAGGTCAGCATTATTGTCCTTAAGAAGGCCTTTCAAACCAAGTTGCTTTCACAAGGATTTCTCAAGAACAAGGGCTGGCTTTGTTATAAGGATTGTGCTTTTTGTTTTCATTGTTTTTGGAAAAAAGGAGGTCCCTGAACTGGGAAGCTTCTCAGCATTCAGCTCCATTCAATCCAGCAGTTATTGGACTTTTTCTGTTATATGTCAAATACCATGATAGCTATTTAGAGACTAAAAACATAAAAGAGCATAGCTACTCCCTTTGAACTACTAAATATCTTCTAGTAGGGGAAAGAGTGATACAAATAATTGTAATATAAGCATAATCCTTATAATCCTTATAATATAATCCTTATAATATAATACAGTATAGTATACAAGCTTATAATAATATAAGCATATTGGATTAAATAAATTCTGTAGTATAGAAAAGACATGGGGGCACTGAAGAAAATAGGCTTTTTTAATTGAGAAAATCTGGCAAGGATTTTAAGAAAGATGAAAGAAAGGGAAGACTGCGGTAAGTAGAGAAAGGATGTGAGGTAAAGAAAACTCCAAGGGAGGTGAAAATTGTAAATAGAAACACAGAAGATTTTAAGTGCATATTTGAGGAGCAGAGACTAGTCCAACGGCTGATTTATGGAAGAAAATAAAGGGAAATGACTGTGGGCCACCTGGTGCCTAAGGAAACCTTGTTTTCTACACTCTGCATACCCTCCCATTTATCCCTGTTCTGTGGCCTTGTTCTCAAGTGTTTGGAAAGGAGTTTCTTTGAGGACCACTGTTCCAGTCTGTGTTTTAGTCTAGCTTCTAGGAGTTGGTAGCTCTCTAGTGAAACGGCCCTTGCTAAGGGATTTTCCTAGAGTCTTTTATTATCTGAGGCTCAGTGTATTATGTCAGGATCATGGTGGATGGTGAAGAACAAAACAATTTTCTCTTTCCAAGAGCAAGACAATTTTCTTGATGATCCTATTTTTCAGCAGTGTTTACTTAGAAAGAAGTACTGTGGTAGATCTTCCATCTAAACTTAAGTTTTCACCTATGCACAAACTTTTATATTGAGCAGTTATCCATCCAACAAATATTTAACTCCTTCTCTGTACCAGAGTGTGTTTTAGCAACAATAGTATGGACAAGAATAAGAGAGACAAATCTGCCCCCTGGGAACTTACATTGTATATATCTTCAAAAATATTGACAGATTATTGGATTTCAGCATGAGTTCACTGAAATGTTACTTTTTTGTAACCTCTGTCTATAAACTCTCTGAAGCTTAGCATCCTGAATTATAAAGTGTATTTAAGAAAACCTGCTTAAAACGTGAGGTTTTACTGAGTTTTATATTCACTGTAAACACAAAATATTTTTCATACTATAGAGAGTAAGATAAAATTAATATAAGAGTAAATTGTAATTAATAACAAGATTTTTTTCATTTTTTTTATTTTTAAGCTTTATTTTATAACCCTTATCAAACAAACACACATCAGAAAGCATATCAACAGTGCATCTCATGGTAAGTCAGTTTACAACAAAACTGAACAAGGCAATTGTGTTTACAGATAAAGTTTTCAGCAAAAAACTGTATGCAATACAGTTAATTGAAATGCAGTGTCCATATATTTTAGGTATACAGGAAAGTGGAAAATAAAATTATTTGCTACTCAGCAAGAAAAAAACAGGTATAAAAGACTTGAATAGAAATCAGAAATATAGGGATTTGCAAAAAGACCTTCTTAATACTGATACACATCTACATTTATCGTCCCACTTAATTATTTAAAAAAATCACAAAAAATAAGACATCACCAAGAACGGAGAACCATAGTGCCAACAGCATTTCTTATCCTGACCAGTCATGGAGATGTCATGTAAAATGTATTTTAAATTCAGAAAGGTAATTATTTTAAGTAAAGGGAAAAAAATGAAGAACTGTGAGGTAGAACCTCATGCAGGTATCTTATATAGCACAGAGTGGGTTCTGAATTATTAATGTGATTAGAATCCAAGTGGTATTTCACGTGGTTCAGTTCTCGGCCTTAAGGTAATGGCAGAGGGGATAAAGATTTTTAAGAAAAAAATAAGGAGGATAAATTTAGTATACTTGGAACCTAATTAAATATGATGACTTCAGGGAGAAGAAAAAATTTCAGGATGGTTGTGAGCCACTGTGCTGATGGTAGCGTCACTGACATGTGTAGAGAATACAGGAAGAAAAGCAGGTAGGGTTCCACAGAATAATTTCAACTCCAGCTTCTTTGAGGGTTAGATGCTCTTTTAATATCTATTGTTACGTAACACATGATCCTAAATCTCAGCAGCTTAAAACAACAAGTTTTTGTTAAATCACACATTTTGTATCAGTATCAAGGATCTGGAAATGGCTTCAGAGGGTGGTCTGGCTCAGTCTCTTATGAGGTTGCAGTGAAATTTTGGGCAGGTCTGTACTCATATGAGGGAGGATCCGTTCAAAGCTAATTCAAGTGGCTGTTGCCTGAAGGCTTCAGTTCCTCATGAAGGCCTCTTGATAGGGCTGGTCATGACATGGTTTCCTCTAGATCAAATCATCAGAGAAAGAAAGGAGAGAGAACTCAAGAGAGAGCCCACAGTCTTTTCTATAACCTCCTTTCAGAAATGACATGGCACCACTTGTGCCATATGCTATTCATTGATCACAAAGATCAATTCCAGTATGAAGTTCAAAGATACTGCACAAGAGTGAATATTTCAAAAGGTAAGGATCATCTTAGAGGCTATCTACCAGAATCTATGAACAGGTGAGGTACTGAAAAGAGGGGGGCAGGGTTAGAGATGGAGATTTGGATATTTTTAGCATATGGATAGCAGTTGAAGCTCTGGGAGTAAATGAGAGGTTCAAGTCAGAGATACTGCAGACCAGTTATCCTCAAAGAAGTACATGTAGGCCCCACTCTCCATCATGAGTGGGCCAGAAGGGTAGGAGTGGGATGGCAACACATAATTTTCCAAAATCTTTATTGTCGTTTCAAAAAGGCACTTCCAGAGACTCTGTGTAAACTTATCCCACCTACATATGCTGTTTCCTTTTGAGAATCTCTGCTAAATTCACTGATTTGTTTATGCAAACAACATTTATTAAGAACCTAATGATATCATGCATTTGTAAAAGTTAGTGTATAAGAGAGACTTAATCTTTGCCATTATGGAAGAGAAGAATCATAAATAAAATGTCTCAGATGAAGAGTATTTGGATGAAAGTAGAGATAATAACCCTTGAAAAAGAATGAAAAGTTTTCAGAAAATGAGAAAAGTAGATTCTATAAATCAAATGAGTAGAGAATTTTATGATGAAAGAAATAGGTAATAAAATTTAGGGTAAAACAAATAATAACAAATAAGAAATAAGTAGAAAATAATAAAGATTTAACAAAAATAGTTAACAAATTAATGTGAGAAATAGCTTGTGTCTATTTATAATGGAGATTATAAAGGACAACTATTTTTAACATTCTTGATGGTTTGTCATTGCATACTTGTAACTGTTTATCATTGGTTCATTTTCCAGGATAAATATCATCTTCAATAAAGCCAAGCCTAGGTAGAATTTTAAAACAAGGAGTCAATTTTAAGCATCCACCTTTTCCTGTTAGAAGTGAGCTTCCTTATTTTTTAAATCTTATCCACTCCTTTAGAAAAAAAAAAAAATTATTAAATTTGACCCCTAGGAAAATAACCTGAATACAATGCCTCTATTGGAAGAATATTCTTCCAAGAAATAAGATGCTCTTAATTTAAACAGATGCATTCAGTAGTGCTTTATTATTTAGTTTCTTCCACAATCACACCGATCTATCAGCAAATCTTGCCAGCTTTACTTTTATACTCAGATTTTTACTTCTCAGAATCACCACCAAACACATGCTCTTTCAAGCCTCCCTCAGCTCTCACCTGAATTATTACAAAAGTTTCTAACTTTTCACCCTGGCTCCCTTCAGCTTCCAGGCTAATGGTGGTTATTCTTAGAAGCACACCTAGAGTGAGCCTAAGTGTAATTTAAGTTCATGGTTATTCTTTTTCTTAAGTTCAGCCCCTTTTATTAGGGCTAGATTCAGTTTAAAATTTTTCTCCTACACTCAGGTTTTGATTATCTTATAGTAACAGCATGTTTTAGCTCCAGAGAAGAAAATTATTCTGTGTACATAAGTGGCATGTTGACTTATCCTTCATAGACGTGAACTGTATTTTACTTCCCGCAGATATAGAGACTAACACCTTCTGATCTATACAAACAAGCTATAGCAAATACATAAAACACAGACATTGACCTCAATTCATCATAAATATATTTTAATGTAAAAAATATAGAATGGTGTTGATTTTACTTCTTAATTCTTTTTACCAGTCATAGTTCTTTCCTGTCATTAGCCATATTTATTCGCATTGATGACAGTTTGGTTTAATTCAAGTAGCCTATAATACTTTAAATAAGAACCTATTTTAAAACCTCTTACTAATATTTTTGCAGGCTGAAATGTTATAAATGTCTTAGAGGCAATAGAAATTATTGTGGCTAATACACAAAATAAAACATTTAGTCTACTTCTCTCTCAATTAAAATAAATAATAATTCAATTGCTTTTCACACCAAGAATAACAGTAGTATTTTCCAGCGTCTTTATGTCAATATCCACAACTTATCTTCTCAGATTTTTTTAAGTAGATTTTGTGAAGTACTCAAGTCTTGGAAGTGGTAACTGAAATTTCACCCTAATGGACACATTAACACTGTTATGTGAAAATGTTATCACACATTTTCCAGTATGACATTCATTAGTGTGAAGTAAATTTCCTTCAGGTTTGACCAGAGGAAATTTACTTCACACTAATGAATCCTGGTTCAGAGGCAAGCCCATGCAGGCATCCAGGGTCCCAGAGGGCAGTCTAAGGCCACGCCTAACTGCTCTCTCAGCCCATGGGCCATACCCCCTACTCTGTCCCCCTCCCACTTCAGCTTTCTTTTCTATTATACCGACTTTACCACTTCTCCACTGTGAAATCTATGCCAATGTATCTGTACAGAGATTCCTCAAGATGTCTATGGAAGTTGGGCTACACTATTTTTTGTTCACCTACATATGAGCTTCATTATCTACTCTTAGTCACCCTGTGTTCCAGTCATACTGGAACTCTTCACTGTTTCTCAAATACGCAGTGTGTGTTTCCAAGTCCTTGTTGATACATTTCTATTTGCCTGAAATGCCTTCCCATGTCTCAAAAGCTCTTCAATCTTTTTTTGTTTTTGCAGTTTTAAAATCAATGTTTATTAATGTAAAATTCAGACTAAGCTACCTTAAATCTTTTTTGGGGGGGAGAACAAGGGGAAGGAATCAATAAATAAAATACAGAACAGTTGAAACAAGAAAAATAAATCATCTCTTTCCATCATCTAAACATATACTGAAATGTTAACAGAGGCAGTTGATTTTATCTTTTTATTTTTCCCCTTCCGAGTAGGGTTGTTTTTTACACAGTTATTAACATTTATTTATTTATTTATGGCTGTGTTGGGTCTTCATTTCTGTGCGAGGGCTTTCTCTAGTTGCGGCAAGCGGGGGCCACTCTTCATCGCGGTGCGCGGGCCTCTCACTATCGTGGCCTCTCTTGTTGCGGAGCACAGGCTCCAGACGCGCAGGCTCAGTAATTGTGGCTCACGGGCCTAGTTGCTCCGCGGCATGTGGGATCTTCCCAGACCAGGGCTCGAACCCGTGTCCCCTGCATTGTCAGGCAGATTCTCAACCACTGCGCCACCAGGGAAGCCCAACACAGTTATTATGATATAGTGTATATTTTATATTTGTTTTCTTGTAACATTAGATTGGGTATTTTTCTGCGTTTTCACAGGACTTTGTAAACCTTGTTTTATGATTTTATTTCCTCCAATGAGTGGCTAAACCAAGTTTACAGCCATCTCCAAGCACTAAGTGTTCTCCCGTTTCCCTGTAAGTTATCGTCTTCCCATGGAGAGGCTGCCTCATGCTCCCTTGACATCCTTTAAAGGGGAAGAAACTGCACTAGATTCTCTGTGTCCTACAGTTATTGGCTCTGGTCCTTACTGTGAGGCAAGGCAACAGGCAAGAGTTTGGAAGCAGCCTTCCTCCAATATTAGGCAAACTGAGTGATTTTTTTAAATTTTTCCCTTTTTTGAGATAATTTAAAATTTACAAATAAATTACAAATGGAGCACAAAGAGTTTCTATATACACTTCCTCTAATTTCCTTTATTTAATAACGTACATTGCCATTAAATATTTATTTACCTTATTAACATTTGTAAAATAAGTTAAATAGCGTAACCATTTTGTCCACTAGTGTTTTTTTTTTTTTCTGTTGCAAAGTCTAATTCAGGATTCCACGTGGATTTAATTGTCCTATCTCTGTAGTCTCCCCTGATCTGTGAGTCCCTCAATCTTTCTTGTCTTTCAAGATATTTTTTCGTGCTTTTTCTTTCATATTTTTCATGTCATTTTTGAGGCATCAGTTAATATGTAGACTGTCCTTCAACTTGAGGTTGTCTGATGTTCTCTCATTATTAGATTGAGGCTGTGCTTCATGGAAAGAATACAACAAATTGATATATCTTCAGTGAGTAATTTCAGGGGGACATGATGTTGGTATGTTTTACTGGTCATGTTAGCCTCAAGCACTTGACTGATGTGATGTCCCACAGGCTTCTCCATTGTAAATTTACTTTTTTACTTTTGAAATTACTAAATATCTGAGGTAACATACTTTGAGATTATGCAAATATTGTTTCTGCTTAAATTTTCACCTGCTTATTTCTGCATTCATCCATGAATCTTGCCCAGAAAATTATTACTGTGATATACTAAATGGTGATTTTTCTACTTTTTCTCATTATTTATACATTTATTATTTGAATTATTTTACAGGAAAGACATCTCCTCATACCCTTTTATTTATTTATTTATTTGTATAAATATGAACTTACAGGTATTTGTTTGTATTATTATTATTTTCTGAGTACTTCCTTACACTCTGGCATTGCAAGATGTCACAGACTTGTCTTTCTTACCCTTGCCCAAGCCCCAGAATTAGCTAGTTCACTGAAGATCTGTATTGGGATAACAAGTGTGTTCTCTCCTTGTATTAGTGAATGGTATTAGAAACTGAGATGTGCTGGGTGTGCTGATCACTAACAAATATCACTGCTTCTGGTACTTCTCAGTGGATAGCACTAAGAAAAAAAAGATATGTATGCATATACACGAACACACACACTAATAATGCATATACACATCTATATGTAGTTATTTATCTTTGTGTGTATGTGTGTGCTTTAATGAATCTATTTGGACATCTTTGACTCCAGTTTGGCACCACAGGCTGTATTCTAACCTCTACCCTTTCCTTAATTATAACATTTCTCCAGCATTGAGAGACCTGGCTCTCATTATTTACAATATATTTATTTATTTATTCAAGCTTAGTATGTATATAAAGTAGTTTCAGGACTCCTAACCTAGACCCTTGTGAGAAATCAATGGACCACCTAGGTACAGTGTTTGTGTTCAGTTCCTTTTGTTTTTTGCCTTACACTAGGCTTCCTTTATCATATTTGCAACTTAAATGGCACATCCTCTGTGAGACTTTCTCCCAGGCCCATTACTATTAAAAAGCACCACCAATGACTCTTCTCTTTGTGCTTCCATGGAGATTGGCCACAATTCAATGAGGTCCTGCCTATCCTAGGAATGTAGACCTAAAGAAGACTGGTCTCAAGGAGTGTATTACCTCAAAGCTGGTTGTTGCCTGTCTTTTGCTTATAATACTGGATCATGTAATCACAGCATGTTGCCTGGTATTAGAATGGGTTTAGCAAATATTATTTCAATGAATGAATATTCTATGGAAGCAGAAAAGAAAGAGGTCTGGAAAGATATGGGGACTGAAGATGCAGAATTGTTTGCTGGTTAGGAAGCCTGGCTTTGGAGTTGCACATATCCAGGTTTGAATTTCAACTCTGACATGTGTTGCTGGCTATATGAATTTAGGCTGCATAAGAGTATTAGGAAGAATTACAGGCAGAGGCTGATACTAACAAGACTACACAGACGCAATCAAGTTGCAAAATGTTTTTTGGAAAATATCGGTGCTAGCAAAAAAATCTCGTTGATATATGGCAGATTAAGATATTTGCATCATTTAAAGATAGAAACACAATATTTAAAAAAACTTAGTTATCTACATATGGACATTTAGTTTTATTTCATTTGACATTATTACATTTAAGTATTGGTTTTGAGATTTTTTTTTTTTTCCTTAAAGGAATAAAGTTGACTTCTTTAAATCCCCTCTACCACTCCAGCCAACCCACCAACCTCAAAGTTGTTTTAGTTTCTTACTGGCTGTGTCTGATGTGAAAATTACACTTGTGAAGTAGCAAAGAGCAGGGTCCCTTCAAAAGCACAAATCATTGTGCACCCTTTCATTTGTATTCCTTTCCCTCTCCCTTCCTTTTGGGCATAAACTTGCAATCCCTTTTCTGTATAGGTAAGAGAGTTACTGGTTCAGCTGCACATATTTTCAACTTTTAATTATTCATTTGAGTAGACATTAATAAAATGTTTCTTAAGGTGTTCTTTTGAACATTAAGATGACTGACATTACCAGATCAAATGATATTTATTTTCCCCCAAAACAAGTATGACATTTGCTGAGGATGCACTTTGCTGAAATAATCATCCAAAGACTGTAGGTCATTTTCTCAATATAGATTCATTTACACAGATCACTGTTTTCCCCAACACTCCTCATCGTTGTGTCATAAACCTTGACTTGCTAGACACAATCAGAAAGGCAAGAGGAGATAGATTCTTCACTAGTGTCTATGCCAAAGCAAAAAATGTGGTAAGGAAATAACTGAAGCATATGAGTCTTGTACTGCCCTACAAAATCAATCAACTCTCTCACCATGACATAAGGGCCAGCCCTGAATCTATTTTACTTAAAGAATACTTTAAGGATTTATAATGAGGTCCTAATTTATAACCTCTGACTTTCATCATTACATAGTATCCTGCATAATTTAAGGAGAATCATTTACAGAGAGACTATATACAAAGGTGTGGACAAGTATAAGAGGACCACTTGGTATAGAACAGAGACTTATGGCTAATAGCACCAAAGCTTTTATAAAGCTAAGGCCCAAAAGGATCAGGACAGTGGGTCTCAAAGTATGAACCATGGACCAGTAGCATTAACATCACCTGGGAACCTGTTAGACATGCAAATTCTCAGGCTGCACCCCTGAATCTGAAACTCTGAGGCTGGGGCCCAGCAATCCATGTTTTAATAGGTGATTCTGATACACACTAATATTTGAGAAACAGTGGACTAGAGGAAACAGAGGTACCTGGTGCTCAGAAAAAGAGAGAATCAGGTTGAACAGCTTGACTTGAGAGGATCACTAATTTTCAGCTGCGGAAGATAGCCCAAATTAGTCTGAACATAAGTACAGATTTGCCTGGGCCAGGTGAGATTTAAACCTCTTGTACAAGTATAATCATTAGTAGCACCTCTTTCACTCTCAGGTATGTCCCCATTTGCAAGAAAAATCGTGTGGTCATCCCAAGCTAAGTTGTGTTATAGCAAGAAAGTTAGGGGAATAAAGCCTTTCTGTCCTCCCACTCTTTCATTTTTTGGCAGGATACTCAGTGCCCAAAACATTTTGAAATCCCAGGGCCATATAAACTCTGTGGCTATAATTCACACAGGTCAATTTGAATAGACATAAAGCAAGGTAGAGAAGGGTGAAAAATGGAGTAACAAGTGGATGCTGTTGGTCATACCTGGTGTTTGTTTTCTTTATTGAATTTAGAGAAAATAATGTGTTCATTTATTTCTTAACTTTTTAGTTTGTTCTACTATTGAGACCTCAATACATGCCCCTCCTTTTCACAAGCTAGCTAATTATTCATGTCTGAAGTTTCCACTGAGTTCATTTTGTCCTTCCCCTTATGAAATTGAGAAAATGAGTCAGGATCAAGATAATAAAATGTTCCCCCTACCCAAATGTAGTTCTTTTGCATTAAATGTGGCCCACTTTAACTCTGGTCTTAAAACCTACCTAGGAAATTTCATATTGTTTCATGAAAGGAGGCATGAGATTATAACCTCTGTATTACAGATGCCCAAATTTGTTCATGGACTTGAGTTAGAAACTGAAATATTTTGATTTGATTAAGTTCTTTAGATAATTTAGATACATTTATTCTTTCAAATATAGGCTTGATATCAGCTACAACTCCCTTCTCCCTCAGAAATATGGGTGAACTTGGCCAAAACTCCATTTTCTAATCTTATGTCAATCCAGATTATTGCCCACACTTTCTCTACATCCCCATGATTTGCTCTCTCCTCCTCTTTAACTTATGCATCTTGCTTTTGTGCTGTCTCACTCAGTTTAGCTGATAATAACCTTAGGAACAGAACTCTGCCTTTTTTTCTTTTTACTGCTATTATTGTTTTTTAAACTTTTACTCATTATTGAGAGACTAGTACATCACACACCCCTTTCGCCATAACATATGTAGCCCTGTCACAGTACATTCTGTTTTATTTTATGGGACATAGTACTATTTGAAATGATATTGTTCATTTACTCAATTATTTTTCAATATTTTTTACCAAATGCAAGTTCATGTGCCCAACCCACAGTGAGGCCAAACAATACCAAAATGTAGGAGTTTAGAGCAGAGAAAGGTTTATTGCAGGGCCATGCAAGGAAAACGGGTAGCTCATGCCCCCAAAAAATGCTAAAGGGTTTCAGCAAGATATTTTTAAAGGTAAAGTGAGGGAGGGGCATGATTGGTTGTTACAAACTTCTTGGTGTAGGAATCCTTTGTTCTTGCAGCTGTTCATGTAGGTCAGGTCACAATGTTCTTGTAAAATTCTAACAAGACAAATGGTATTCACTGTTCTGCAACTTTTTATCTGTATATGAATGGGAAAGTGTCATACCCTAAAGGTCAGAGTGTTGGGAATGGGCTATCCTGTGTATTTCAAGCTATAAGCGTCATTCTTAACTTGAAGCAAAAGCAATAGAATGCAAAGTTAAAGTGAAAGAAACAGATCTAATATGGAGTCAGATTTGTTATTCCCTATTACATATTTATATCCTTGTATCATAAGCTATGAGAGCAGTCTTATTCTGTTGTGTTTATTGCTGTAGACCCTGTACCAGGCACATGGTAAATGTGCAAAAAATATTAGCTGGTTGAGTAGCCAACTGAATAAGTGGATGGATGAATTAATAATTGAATAACAGTACATGTTTTTCACCTCTGCTCTTTTCCCCACTGATTTTCCTATCACTTTTTAAAACTCCTACTCTTCTCACTACATCTCATCTTTGCCCTCCTCCTCTCTCCTCTCACCTCTTTCTCTTCCTCATTCTTTGCCTTCTCTAAAGAAATAGCTTCTATATTCATATACCCTTAGAATACTAGCCTCCACAAAAACGCACTTATACAATTTTTCTAATTTGTTTTCTTAAAAAAAAGTCAGATGTTCCTCTAAATAGAATTATCATAAATACAATTTTCCCTATCAATTATGCAACACATATTTATTGAGATTTATGTCAGTGCTGTACTAAATAAGGGGCTACCAGTAGGAGCATAGCAGATTTAATTATTACTCATGTGGGGCCTTAACATGGTGGGAAAGAGATATTAATTTAGTGATCAATTATTCTTTTGGATCATTATTACAAACAAAGATTAGTGTTATGAAGAAAAGTGATAAGGAACCATGAAAGCGTATTACAGTGGAACCAGATATAGTCTGGAAATTCAAAGAAGGCTTCCTTCACAGCAAACTTGAATTTAGAAATGAAGCAATAGGAGAAGTTTATTAAGCAAAGGTGGTGAAAGCATGCTTAAAGTAGAGAGAAGAGCATGTGCAAAGGCCCTGTTGTAGGAGGAAAAATGGCAGTTGTAAAAATTGAAAGACTGGTGATGGCTGGAGTACTATGAACAAGAGAGATGGACAAAAGCAAGATCATGCAAAATATTGAGATCAAATTACATATTTTAACCTTATCATTAGAGCAATAGAATACTATACAAGGGTCTAAACATGGACATTTAAACCAAAATATTCCTTCAGCTGCAACCCAGTGTGGGGAACAGACTGGAAGGAATTATAAATAGTTGCGTAGAGATCAGTTAAGAAACGTTTACAGTTGTCCAGGTGAAGGATGATGTCAGCTGATGATTAGAGGTAAAGAGAAGGGAATATATTTCAGGAATAATTACCAAGGAAAATAAGCATGACTAAATGAGAATTTTATGTCTTAATGGCTGTTTCTTCTGAACTGTGGAATCCAGAGAACATAGAGAGTTGTTTAGAGCAGGTACCCTGAAAGGAGAGTAACCTTCAGCTGAGGGACATGCCACTTCAAGGGTGGCGCCACAGCCCTAGATGTCCATGAATGGTTCTAGTTCTTGCCTTTTCCCCCCAGCGTAATGTAATGCAATATTTAAAATATGAAAAAGGGTGTAAAGATAATACAGTGATTGCCCTAACCTATCACTCAAAATAAGAGAAAGAATATTACAAAGAGTAAAACCATACTAGAGCATTCTAGTATAGGAATAAGCAACAATTGTTATCAATGTTTCTGATGAGAAACCTTTAGGTTTTCTTTTGTTTTTCTTTTAAAAACAATATGTGTATGAAGTTTTGTATCTCTTGAAGTGCATGTAAGAGGGTTTTGTTAAATTTTACAACTTGGAACAGAATTACTGGCCATAGAGTACATCCTCAATGTTGTTAGATATTGCCAGTTTGTTGCCTGGAAAAGGTTATACCAATTTACACTTCAGCAGTGTGTGAGGGTTCATGGTGCTTTAAATCTTCCCCTACACTTGCAACTGACACATTTTTTTTAAAAAAACTGTAAATCTAATGAGAAGGAAATTATATTCTACGTAATACTAATTTTATTTTCCTGACTAATTTGATTATTTTGCATTTCCATGATTATTACTGAAGTTCTGAATCTTGACAAATGTTTATTGGTCAATTATGTTTCTTCTTCTATTTACTGCTTATTTTCTATTGGGTTTTGTGTGTGTTTCTTTTGATTTGTAGGCTCAATATATTCTGGATTGGTATCTTTCTCATATCTGTGTTAAATATTTTCTCCCCATTATGAGTTGTCTTTTCACTTTTTGTTATCATTTCATTGATGATTTTTTCATTGTTAAAGTTAAATGCAATTAGTTTTACTTTATACTGTTTTTGACTTTCCAAGAAACCCTTCCTTATCTCAAATATATGAACTTATACTTTTATATTTAAAGTTTGTTTTTCTATGTATTATTTAATTCACGTGGATTTTTTCACTGTATGGTGAATGCAATTTAATTTACTTTTTTTAATATGGAAAACAATTGTGCTAGCACTGTTAGTTGAACATCTTTCTCTAATCTTATTGCCACCTCATTTACATATTGATTTCAGGCATGCAAAATAACATGTCTGGACTTGATTTTGTTATACTGACCTGGGTCTATCATTTTCCTTTACTTTGTTATTTTAATTTGTATCATTTATTAATATAAATTTTGATCTCTAGTAAAGTGGGACGCACCTTGTTTTTATTCAAAATCATATATTATTAAACTATTACTTTTCCATTTATCATTTAGAACTAGTTTTTCAGTTTCCTTTGGTTGCAATAACATTGAATTTATAGAGAATTTAGGAAGAACTGACATTTATCACATATGATCATCCTGTTCTTGATTGTGATGTATCTTGTCTTTTGTCTCCACTCCTTCTCAATACTGTTAGTTTCCTCCATAGGAGAAAATTATTCACATTTTTATGACAGTTTCATGATTATTTTAAGTTTGAGGTAAATTACATATGTTTGTTGAGGTATAATTGGCATACAATATTATATTAGTTTTAGGTGTGTAGCATAGTTATTCAACATTTGTACATGTTGGGAAATGATCACTCTGTTGTGTTTCTATACACTAATAAAGAACTAATCAGAAACAGAAATTAAGAAAACAATCCCATTTACAATAATCACATCAAAAATAATAAAATAATTAGCAATAAATTTAACCAAGGATGTGAAAGAACTGTACACTGAAAATTATCACATTGATGAAAGAAATTGAATAAGACATAAATAAATGGAAAGATACACCATGCTTATGGATTGGAAGAATTAATACTGTTAAAATGTGTATACTACCAAAAGCAATCTACAGATTCAATGCAATCCCTATCAAAATTTCAATGGCATTTTTCATAGAACTAGAATAATTAATTCTAAAATTTGTATGAAACCAAAACAAGCCCAAGAAGCTAAGTTACACATCTTATTTTACATTTTTAATAGCCAAAGCAATTTTTTTTTAATTGAAGTGTAGTTGATTTACAATGTATTAGTTTCAGGTGTACAGTAAAGTGATTCTCATATATATATATATATATATATATATATATATATATATATATATATATGTATGTATATATTTTTTCATATTATTTTTGCTTATAAGTTGTTACAAAATATTGAGTATAGTTCTCTGAGCTACACAGTAGGTCCTTGTTGGTTATCTATTTTATATATAGTTGTGTGTATATGTTAATCCCAAACTCCTAATTTATCCTTCCCCCCCTTTCCCCTTTCGTAACCATAGTTTGTTTTCTATGTCTGTGGGTCTATTTCTGTTTTGTATATAAGTTCATTTGTATCATTTTATTTTTTTAGATTCCACATATAAGTGATATCATATGATATTTGTCTTTCTTACTTAGTATGGTAACCTCTAAATCCATCCAGGTTGCTGCAAATGGCATTATTTCATTCTTTTTTATGGCTGAGTAATATTCCACTGGGTGTGTGTGTGTGTGTGTGTGTGTGTGTGTGTGTGTGTGTGTGTGTGTGTATACACACACACATATATTTATTTATTTTATTTTCTGATTATATTGTCTAAAAAATTACTAAATTTTCTTAAGAATGTATATTTCTAAGGAAGATAATCATTGTACCTATAGATAACAGCATTGGACTCTCTACCTGTCCTGCCTTCAGACTCAAGCTGAAGCACTGGTCTTCCTGTGTCTTAAGCCTGTCTGTCTTCGATGGGAACAACACCATAGGTTTTACTGCTTCTCAGGCCTTTCTCTGATTTTGCTATAGGGTTGTACTAGACTCAGAAAACCAGTTGGGAAGAATTTTCACTCAACTGAATAGTTTTCATAATATAGGAATTATCTCTTCCTAGAAATTTGTGGCACATTATTGGTAGAACAATCTGGGCACTCTTTTTTTGCTTTTTGTTTTCGCTAAACAGATTCACCTTCTTTAGATGCCTTTATGGTGAAAATAGACATTCTGAAAAACCCTCACACCTTAGTTACCAAGCACTCTTCAGTTTTTTGTTTGCTTGTTTGTTTTTTGTTTTAATGTTCATCTCATCTATGTATTCAAAAGAGTTTTTCTTTAAGTTATATATTCTTCATACTCTTTCTTTTCTAACTCTTATCTTTTCTAACTATGTATGATCTTTGTAATACTGATCATTAGGGCTTTCTCTTTTTTATCTGATCAAACTGTAAGAAGCTTTTCTATTTAGTCATTTTAAAATAAATACTTGTAACTGTATTTTCTCTTTATTTTATAAATGCTGTTTAAAATTAATATATACTACTATCCTTATATTTTCTAGTATTTTTGCATTTTTATTGTTTTTTTCTGTTTTAAATTTGATGATTATATCAATAAACACTTAAGATAAAATTGTCTCATAGTACCAATTTAGCTGTATTCCATGTTTTGTTATATAATATTTTCATTTTTTTCATTTTTTTTTTTTATTTGACAAGATCTCTTCTCATCTTTATTTTCTTTTCTTTCTTTTTTTTTTTAAACATCTTTATTGGAGTATAATTGCTTTACAATGGTGTGTTAGTTTCTGCTTTATAACAAAGTGAATCAGTTATACATATACATATGTTCCCATATCCCCTCCCTCTTGCATCTCCCTCCCTCCCACCCTCCCCATCCAACCCCTCCATGTGGTCACAAAGCACCGAGCTGATCTCACTGTGCTATGCGGCTGCTTCCCACTAGCTATCTATTTTACATTTGGTAGTGTATACATGTCCATGACACTCCCTCACCCTGTCACATCTCACCCCTACCCCTCCCCATATCCTCAAGTCCATTCTCTAGTAGGTCTGTGTCTTCTTTATTCCCGTCTTGCCACTAGGTTCTTCATGACCTTTTTTTTTTTTTTTTTTTTTCCCTTAGATTCCATATATATGTGTTAGCATACTGTATTTGTTTTTCTCTTTCTGACTTACTTCACTCTGTATGACAGACTCTAACTCCATCCACCTCATTAGAAATACCTCCATTTCATTTCTTTTTATGGCTGAGTAATATTCCATTGTATATATGTGCCACATCTTCTTTATCCATTCATCTGTCAGTGGACACTTGGGTTGTTTCCATGTCCTGGCTATTGTAAATAGAGCTGCAATGAACATTTTGGTACATGACTCTTTTTGAATTATGGTTTTCTCAGGATATATGCCCAGTAGTGGGATTGCTGGGTCATATGGTAGTTCTATTTTTAGTTTTTTAAGGAACCTCCATACTGTCCTCCATAGTGGCTGTATCAATTTACATTCCCACCAACAGTGCAAGAGTGTTTCCTTTTCTCTACACCCTCTCCAGCATTTATTGTTTCTAGATTTTTTGATGATGGCCATTCTGAACGGTGTGAGATGATACCTCATTGTAGTTTTGATTTGCATTTCTCTAATGATTAATGATGTTGAGCATTCTTTCATGTGTCTGTTGGCCATCTGTATATCTTGTTTGGAGAAATGTCTATTTAGGTCTTCTGCCCATTTTTAGATTGGGTTGTTTGTTTTTTTGTTATTGAGCTGCATGAGCTGCTTGTAAATCTTAGAGATTAATCCTTTGTCAGTTACTTCATTTGCAAATATTTTCTCCCATTTTGAGGGTTGTCTTTTGGTCTTGTTTATGGTTTCCTTTGCTGTGCAAAAGCTTTTAAGTTTCATTAGGTCCCATTTGTTTAATTGTGTTTTTATTTTCATTTCTCTAGGGGCTGGGTCAAAAAGGATCTTGCTGTGATTTATGTCATAGAGTGTTCTGCCTATGTTTTCCTCTAAGAGTTTGATAGTGTCTGGCCTTACATTTAGGTCTTTAATCCATTTTGAGTTTATTTTTGTGTATGGTGTCAGGGAGTGTTCTAATTTCATACTCTTACATGTACCTGTCCAGTTTTCCCAGCACCACTTATTGAAGAGGCTGTCTTTTCTCCACTGTATATGCTTGCCTCCTTTATCAAAGATAAGGTGACCATATGTGCGTAGGTTCATCTCTGGGCTTTCTATCCTGTTCCATTGATCTATATTTCTGTTTTTGTGCCAGTACCAAACTCTCTTGATTACTGTAGCTTTGTAATATAGTCTGAAGTCAGGGAGCCTGATTCCTCCAGCTCCATTTTTCGTTCTCAAGATTGCTTTGGATATTCGGGGTCATTTGCTTTACCATACAAATTGTGAAAATTTTTGTTCCAGTTCTGTGAAAAATGCCAGTGGTAGTTTGATAGGGATTGCACTGAATCTGTAGATTGCCTTGGGTAGTAGAGTCATTTTCACAATGTTGATTCTTCCAATCCAAGAACATGGTATATATCTCCATCTATTTGTATCATCTTTAATTTCTTTCATCAGTGTCCTATAATTTTCTGCATACAGGTCTTTTGTCTCCTTAGGTAGGTTTATTCCTAGATATTTTATTCTTTTTGTTGCAGTGGTAAACGGGAGTGTTCTCTTAATTTCACTTTCAGATTTTTCATCATTAGTGTATAGGAATCCAAGAGATTTCTGTGCATTAATTTTGTATCCTGCTACTTTACAAATTAATTGATTAGCTCTAGTAGATTTCTGGTAGCATCTTTAGGATTCTCTATGTATAGTATCATGTCATCTGCAAACAGTGACAGCTTTACTTCTTCTTTTTCGATTTGGATTCCTTTTATTTCTTTTCCTTCTCTGATTGCTGTGGCTAACACTTCCAAAACTATGTTGAATAATAGTGGTGAGAGTGGACAACCTTGTCTTGTTCCTGATCTTAGTGGAAATGGTTTCAGTTTTTCACCATTGAGGACAATGTTGGCTGTGGGTTTGTCATATATGGCTTTTATTATGTTGAGGAAAGTTCCCTCTATGCCTACTTTCTGCAGGGCTTTGATCATAAATGGGTGTTGAATTTGGTCGAAAGCTTTCTCTGCATCTATTGAGATGATCATATGGTTTTTCTCCTTCAATTTGTTAATATGATGTATCACGTTGATTGATTTGTGTATATTGAAGAATCCTTGCATTCCTGGAATAAACCCCACTTGATCATGGTGTATAATCCTTTTAATGTGCTGTTGGATTCTGTTTGCTAGTATTTTGTTGAGGATTTTTGCCTCTATGTTCATCAGTGATATTGGCCTGTAGTTTTCTTTCTTTGTGACATCTTTGTCTGGTTTTGGTATCAGGGTGATGGTGGCCTCGTAGAATGAGTTTGGGAGTGTTCCTCCCTCTGCAATATTTTGGAAGAGTTTGAGAAGAATAGGTGTTAGCTCTTCTCTAAATGTTTGATAGAATTCGCCTGTGAAGCCATCTGGTCCAGGGCTTTTGTTTGTTGGAAGATTTTTAATCGCAGTTTCAATTTCAGTGCTTGTGATTGGTCTGTTCATATTTTCTATTTCTTCCTGGTTCAGTCTCGGCAGGTTGTGCATTTCTAAGAATCTGTTCATTTCTTCCAGGTTGTCCATTTTATTGGCATAGAGTTGCTTGTAGTAATCTCTAATGAACGTTTGTATTTCTGCAGTGTCAGTGGTTACTTCTCCTTTTTCATTTCTAATTCTATTGATTTGAGTCTTCTCCCTTTTTCTCTTGATGAGTCTGCCTAATGGTTTATCAATTTTGTTTATCTTCTCGAAGAACCAGCTTTTAGTTTCATTGATTTTTGCTATTGTTTCCTTCATTTCTTTTTAATTTATTTCTGATCTGATCTTTATGATTTCTTTCCTTCTGCTCGCTTTGGGGTTTTTTTGCTCTTCTTTCTCTAATTGCTTTAAGTGCAAGGTTAGGTTGTTTATTCGAGTTGTTTCCTGTTTCTTGAGGTAGGCTTTTATTGCTATAAACTTCCCTCTTAGAACTGCTTTTGCTGCATCCCATAGGTTTTGGGTCGTCGTGTCTCCATTGTCATTTGTTTCTAGGTATTTTTTGATTTCCCCTTTGATTTTCTCAGTGATCACTTCGTTATTAAGTAGTGTATTGTGTAGCCTCCATGTGTTTGTACTTTTTACAGATCTTTTCCTGTTATTGATACCTAGTCTCATAGCATTGTGGTCGGAAAAGATACTTGATACGATTTCAATTTTCTTAAATTTACCAAGGCTTGATTTGTGACCCAAGATATGATCTATCCTGGAGAATGTTCCATGAGCACTTGAGAAAAATGTGTATTCTGTTGTTTTTGGGTGGAATGTCCTATAAATATCAATTAAGTCCATCTTGTTTAATGTATCATTTAAAGCTTGTGTTTTCTTATTTATTTTCATTTTGGATGATCTGTTTATAGGTGAAAGTGGGGTGTTAAAGTCCCCTACTATGATTGTGTTACTGTTGACTTCCCCTTTTATGGCTGTTAGTATTTGCCTTATGTATTGAGGTGCTCCTATGTAGGGTGCATAAATATTTACAATTGTTATATCTTTTTCTTGAATCGATCCCTTGATCATTATATAGTGTCCTTCTTTGTCTCTTGTAATAGTCTTTATTTTAAAGTCTATATTGTCTGATATGAGAATTGCTACTCCAGCTTTCTTTTGATTTCCATTTTCATGGAATATCTTTTTACATCGCCTCACTTTCAGTCTGTATGTGTCTCTAGGTCTGAAGTGGGTCTCTTGTAGACAGCATATATATGGGTCTTGTTTTTATATCCATTCAGCCAGTCTGTGTCTTTTGGTGGGAGCATTTATTCCATTTATATTTAAGGTAATTATCGATATGTATGTTCCTATTCCCATTTTCTTAAATATTTTTGGTTTGTTACTGTAGGTATTTTCCTTCTCTTGTGTTTCTTGCCTAGAGAAGTTCCTTTAGCATTTGTTGTAAAGCTGGTTTGGTGGTGTTGAACTCTCTCAGCTTTTTCTTGTCTGTAAAGGTTTTAATTTCTCCATCAAATCTGAAAGATATCCTTGCTGGGTAGAGTAACCTTGGTTGTAGGTTTTTCTCCTTCATCACTTTAAGTATATCCTGCCACTCCCTTCTGGCTTGCAGAGTTTCTGCTGAAAGATAAGCTGTTAACCTTATGGGGCTTCCCTTGTGTGTTATTTTTTGTTTTTCCCTTGCTTCTTTTAATATGTTTTCTTTATATTGAATTTTTGATAGTTTGATTAATATGTGTCTTGGCATGTTTCTCCTTGGATTTATCCTGTACGGGAATCTCTGTGCTTCCAGGACTTGATTAACTATTTCCTTTCCCATATTAGGGAAGTTTTCAACTATAATCTCTTCAAATATTTTCTCAGTCCGTTTCTTTTACTCTTCTTCTTCTGGGACCCCTATAATTCGAATGTTGGTGTGTTTCATATTGTCCCAGAGGTCTCTGAGACTGTCCTCAGTTCTTTTCATTCTTTTTTCTTTATTCTGCTCTGCAGTAGTTATTTCCACTATTTTATCTTCCAGGTCACTTATCCGTTCTTCTGCCTCAGTAATTCTGCTATTGATCCCATCTAGAATATTTTTAATTTCATTTATTGTGTTTTTCATCGTTGCTTGGTTCCTCTTTAGTTCTTCTATGTCCTTGTTAAATGTTTCTTGCATTTTGTCTATTCTATTTCCAAGATTTTGGATCATCTTTACTATCATTATTCTGAATTCTTTTTCAGGTAGACTGCCTATTTCCTCTTCATTTGTTAGGTCTGGTGTGTTTTGACCCTGCTCCTTCACCTGCTGTGTGTTTTTTTGTCTTCTCATTTTGCTTATCTTACTGTGTTTGGGGTCTCCTTTTCACAGGCTGCAGGTTCGTAGTTCCTGTTGTTTTTGGTATCTGTCCCCAGTGGCTAAGGTTCGTTCAGTGGGTTGTGTAGGCTTCCTGGTGGAGAGGACTAGTGCCTGTGTTCTGGTGGATGAGGTTGGATCTTGTCTTTCTGGTGGGCACGTCCATGTCTGGTGGTGTGTTTTGGGGTGTCTGTGGCCTTATTATGATTATAGGCAGACTCTCTGCTAATGGATGTGGTTGTGTTCCTGTCTTGCTAGTTATTTGGCATAGGGTTTTCAGCACTGTAGCTTGCTGGTTATTGAGTGATGCTGGGTGTTGGCATTGAGATGAAGATCTCTTGGAGATTTTTCCATTTGATATTACGTGGAGCTGGGAGGTCTCTTGTGGACCAGTGTCCTGAAGTTGGTTCTCCCACCTCAGAGGCACAGCCCTGATGCCTGGCTGGAGCACCAAGAGCCTTTCATCCACACGGCTCAGAATAAAAGGGAGAAAAAAATAGAAAGAAAGAAAGAAAGAGGATAAAATAAAATAAAATAAAACTATTATAATAAAAAATAAGAAAAAAATTAAGAATAAATTTATTAAGAAAATTTTTTTTAATTTTTAAAAATAGATTTATTAATTTTTTATAATAAAAATAAGAAAAAATTTATTAAGAAAAAAAATTTTAATTTTTAAAAATAAAAAATATGAGAAAACTTATTAAATTTTTTTTTAATTTCTAAAAATAGGAAATAAGGAAAAAATTATTAAGAAAACATTTATTAGGGAAAAAATTCTGTTTAAGTAAAAAAAGAAAAAAAACAACAAAACAAAACAAACAAAAATAAAACGGACGGATCTAACCCTAGGACTAATGGTGAAAGCAAAGCTATACAGACAAAATCTCACCCAGAAGCATACACATACACACTCACAAAAAAAGAAAAAGGGGAAAAATTAACATATCCTGCTCCCAAAGTCCACCTCCTGAATTTGGGATGATTCGTTGTCTATTCAGGTATTCTACAGATGCAGGCACATCAAGTTGTTTGTGGAGTTTTAATCCGCTGTTTCTGAGGCTGCTGGGAGAGATTTCCCTTTCTCTTCTTTGTTCATACAGCTCCCAGGGTTCAGCTTTGGATTTGGACCCGCCTCTGCATGAAGGTCGCCTGAGGGCGTCTGTTCCCCGCCCAGACAGAATGGTGTTAAAGCAGCAGCTGCTTCTGGGGCTCTGGCTCTCTCAGGGCGGGGGGAGGGAGGGGTACGGATGCGGGGCGAGCCTGTGGCGGCAGAGGCCGGCGTGACATTGCACTAGCCTGAGGCACGCTGTGCGTTCTCCCGGGGAAGTTGTTCCCGGATGTCCCGGATCACGGGAGCCTGGAAGTGGCGGGCAGCACCGGCTCCTGGTAGGGGCAGTGTGGAGAGTGACCTGTGCTTGCTCACAGGCTTCTTGGTGGCGGCAGCAGCAGCCCTAGCGTCCGTCTCCTGCCCGTCTCTGGGGTCCATGCTGATAGCTGCGGCTCGCGCCCATCTCTGGAGCTCGTTTAGGCGGCGCTCTGAATCCCCTCTCCTTGTGCGCCACGAAACAAAGAGGCAAGAAAAAGTCTCTTGCCTCTTCGGCAGCTGCAGACTTTTTCCCGGCCTCCCTCCCGGCCAGCTGTGGTGCACTAGCCCCCTTTAGGCTGTGTTCACGCCACCAACCTCAGTCCTCTCCCTGCAATCCGACCGAAGCCGATCCGACCAAAGCTGGAGCCTCAGCTCCCAGCCCCGCCCTCCCCGGTGGCCAAGCAGACAAGCCTCTCGGGCTGGTGAATGCTGCTCAGCACCGAGCCTCCGTGCGGGAATCTCTCCATTTTTCTCTCTGCCCCCCTGTTGCTGTGGGATCCGCGCTGATAGCCGCGGCTCGCGCCCATCTCTGGAGCTTGTTTAGGCGGCGCTCTGGATCCCCTCTCCTTGCGCGCCGCGAAACAAAGAGGCAAGAAGAAGTCTCTTGCCTCTTCTTCAGCTGCAGACTTTTTCCCGGACTCCCTCACGGCTAGCACCGAAGCCCGAGCCTTAGCTCCCAGCCCCCACCCGCCCCGGCAGGTGAGCAGACAAGCCTCTCGGGCTGGTGAGTGCTGGTCGGTGCCAAGCCTCTGTGAGGGAATCTCTCCACTCTGCCCTCCGCACCCCTGTGGCTGCGCTCTCCGCCATGGCTCCGTAGTTTCCCCTCTCTGCCACCCGCAGTCTCTGCCTGTGAAGGGGCTTCCTAGTGTGTGGAAACCTTTCCTCCTTCATGGCTCCCTCCCACTGGTGCAGATCCTGTCCCTATTCTTTTGTCTCTGTTATTTCTTTTTTCTTTTGCCCTACCCAAGTACGTGTGGATTTTCTTGCCTTTTGGGAGGTCTGACGTCTTCTGCCAGCGTTCAGTGGGTGTTCTGTAGGAGCAGTTCCACGTGTAGATGTATTTCTACTGTATCTGTGGGAAGGAAGGTGATCTCTGCGTCTTACTCTTCTGCCATCTTGCCTCGTCCCATTTTTTTCTTTTTAAATTAAATATCTGTTACAATATTTATTATTTAACCCAAAACTTATTTAGAAGAGCCTAATTTAATTCTCAAATAAAAGAGTTTCTAAATTATCTTTGGTTTCTGATAATTTAATTGAATTATACTTGTTCCTTGAAACTTATTGAGCTGGAGTACCACATCCCATTTAAAAAATAACATTTTATGCATAAGTTAAAAAATAACTTTAGTTTGGGAGTACTGTGTTCTAAGATGACTGTTACATCAAGTTCATTATTCTGTTTTTCAAAACTTCTATATATACTTATTATCTTTGGTCTATCCATTCTAACATGCTTATTTTCTTTTTGCAAAAAAATCTTTTCCACTGTGATGAGGGTTTTCGTGATTTTTTTTCTTGAGATTTGTCCTTACAATTACATATATTTTTGCTTTATATATTTTGAATCTATACAATTGGTTATATAACAGTTTAGAAGGATTAAGTTTTCTTGATGAATTGATTCTTTATCATTATGTATTCATCACTTTCATCCTTAATAAATCTTTATTGTCAAAATGTCTATTAGTCTATTATCAATAAATCAACACCAACCATTTTTTAGTTAATAAACATGTGGTATTCTTTCTTCTATGGTTCAACCTGCCTATATCTTATATTTTAAGTTTAGCTATTTTAAAAAGAATAAAATAAAATTAGAATACAAGGACCTCAGGTATTGATTTTAAGAGATATAGATCATAATAAAAATATTTTTTTAATATATTTACTGAAATAAAAGCAGTATTTTGTAGTTCCCCAGGACAGAACTGAAGTTTTTATATTGGAAATTTCTTTCTACACAAATAATATAGATTTGAGTCCAAAGCCTATAACACAGAGTCTTTTAAATACAGTGTTTTATGAGATGCTCATTTTATTTTCTCCATTCTGATACAGATTAATTTTCTTATTGTCTCCTTCCATATTTATTGAGGCTGCACATCCTTCATGGATTCTTGCTGAATGCAGAAGTCTTATTTCCTACTTTCCAAGGCCTACCTTCTCTGAATGCTGGCATTATTAAAAGCCTTGAAGTCAATGCTCAAAAGCATTGCCTCCACTGCCCATCCCACATCAGATCTCACTTCTGTTCTGATTCTATTTTCCTCCTCTTTTCTGGTCCTTGTAGATTTGCTTATAACTGCTTTGGTGTAGCTCTTTCAGCATATCTTGATGTTTAATGTAAAAGGATTTTCTAGAAAGTGTTTCACTATATTGACAAATAAATTATTTTATGTGGCAAAAAATTTTAACTATCTCTATCTCTATCTTTCTCTCTGTTATCTATCTATACATATTTATCTTCTAAGTAAGTTATAAATAAATTGTCTATTTATCTCTTCATATATTTATATTTACTTATCTTCCAATAAATGTAGGCCATTTTGACAAATATGGACATTTAAAAAATGGAATATATTATCTACCTTTGAGGCCATAGTCTACTTGTCTAGGCAGTTCATGCAGGTGAAAATATACACGACAATAAAAGCTTTGTTTAGGCTTTTATATACTAAGTGCCAAATGAATGGTTCACATAGCTCAGTGCTAAGAGAGTTCATTATCAGCATTTTCTTCAATCAAACAGGTACTTAATTTTTATATCCCTTGTGTTCAGTGTAGTTTTTCCTTATAGTCAGCACAACTTGTAGGCAGCTGGAGTAAACTTTAATTTGAAAAAAACAAAAACTAAAATCATATCATCAGTGTCATTCCACAAGCAGCTGGATCATGTGTGAAAGGTGTTTAAAGTTGCAGCTTTATGTTGGCGTGGGCATTAAATTCCACACAAGTTCAAGTCAATGAATTTCTTTAGGTAGAAAAATAAATTAAAATCCCATCACCTAGAAAACTTAAAAATAAAGGAATCTGAAGTAATAGTTAAGTTTAATAATTAACAGGCTATTTGTCATTTTTGGTAGAAAGTGAAGTTGCTTTTCTCTAATATATATTAACAATTATGAAGCAAAAAATAGTGGATAATAAACAGTGAATAAACAGCAAAAGCAAATTGGAAAGTTTCTTATCTTAAATAAAGTTATGAATTTGTTAATTAATATATCTGTTTCTGAAATAGATTATGCTGGTTAGTTTTATGTGTCCTCTTGACTGAACCATGGCATGCTTAAATATTTGGTCAGTCATCATTCTGGGTGTGTGAGGGTGTTTCTGGATGAGATATACATTTAAATTGATAGAATGAGTTAAGTAGATTGTCTTCCTCGATATGAGTGGGCCTCATCGAATCAGTTGAAAGCCTCAATAGAACAAAAACACTGCCCCACCCTCAAGTAAGATAAAATTTTTCTTACTTTTGTACTCAAATTGAAATATAGCCTCTCCTGGTTCTCAAGCCTTTGGACTCAGATTAGAACTATACCATCAGCTCTTCTGGATCTCTAGTTTACGTATTCACCCTATAGATCTTGGGATTTGTCAAACTCCATAATCATGTGAGCCAGTTCCTTGTAATAAATCTCTTTATGCATACACACACACACACACACACACACCCCTCTTATTAGTTCTTCTTACCAGAGAATCCTAATATACAGATTTAAAATTCGATATTAAATACACTATTTCTCCCCCAGAACACAAACTCTAATAGATAATTTACTGTATAACCTTTCAAGATCTACCAAATCATTCAACTTTCCATAGAGACTAGAGATATATAGTTATACTTTTGGTAAGTCCTTTATGTTTACTCTGATGCAGAATTATTTTTCTTACAAGTCATGAATACTCCAGCAATTTTATGTCATTTTCGTATCCCGATTATTTTTAATTTTCTCTAATATATTTGCAAAGTAAGGCTTTAGTTTAGACATAGCAATTTTCTTGTACTTTTTATCATGCAATTTATTAATTTTCAGCCATGGGCTTTGCACAGTTAATTCAGTGCATGAAATTTATTTTCATTTCTCAACTTACCCCTGTCTGTCTCTCAGTCCCAAACTAGAGGCACTTGATTCCTCACTCTGAACCTGCCAAATTTTGTTTCATTCCAGTGTCCATTCATAGTTCCCATATGTAAAACACTGAGAGGTAGTTTGGGTATATCTATTTGCCATCTCTAATTTCTTTCACACAAGGACAATTCTCTTATTCCACTTAAGGTTATATTGCTAAAAGGAAACATAACTATTCAGGCTCCTGCTCTTCAAGTAAGATAAATACATTAATTTAAACCCAAAAGAAACCATATTTCTCCTAGAGTTTTAGTTCATTTGGGTGGCTATAACAAAATACCAGACAGGCCAATTTATAAATAGTAGAAATGTACTGTTCACAGTTCTGGAGGTTGGAAATCTGAGATTAGGGTCCTAAGTCAGGTAAGGATCTTCTTCTGGATCACAGACTTCCTCTTGTATCTTCACATGGTAGAAGGGGCTAGGGAGCTCTATGAGGTCTCTTTTTTAAAAGCATGAATCCCATTCATGAGGGCTCCATCCTCTAGACTTAATGAACTCAAATGTCCCCCTACTGATACCATCACCTTTGGAGGTCAGGATCTCAACGTATGGATTTTGGAGGGACACAAACATTAAGATCATTGTACCTAGCTTCAGGAAAAGTTGTTTCATTTTGTAATTCCCTATTCTTTTCATTGCTCTACAGTCAGTGGTTCTGTATCTGTTTGCTATTATGCAGCCTATGAAAGGAAGACAGGGCAGTCATAAGATGAAAGACATATGGCCCCATGTCCCTGATGTAGTCTTCTTTCTTTGTTCAGAAAATTTCTAAAATATTTTCAGAACAAGAAAGACTCAATAAGCAACTGACTGCTGACCTCAGCATGCAGTACAATTGTTTCTTTAAATTCTGTAAATGGTAGGAAAGAATTCATAACAGTGGTATGTCTATGATTTAATTGTTCCTAGTATCAGAAAGGGTGTAGAAGCCGAAACAGTTGAGATTAAAGATATCACTCCTGAAGAGCAAAAATGAAAATAAGAAGTAGTTTAGAATGTGTTCCACTATGTGGAAATGGTGATGGAGAACAAAGTTCTGTATAATAAAAGCCAGGTGCTGTAAATGTACCCTAAAAGAAATTACATTTTTAAACGTACTTTTATAAAGAGTACCTAAACATTTTTCTGATCTAAAAAATATATTCTTCCTTTTTCTCATTAGACTCCTCATTTTTTTTTAGAAGTCAAAAATGAATGTTATATTTCCTAAATCTTATTTTTATACCCTGAATAAAATGGTGTAAAGTAACACACACACAAAAAAAACTAAAGGGTTTTTACCTCCTTAGATAATTCTTACATCCTTGTTCTTTGTTTCTTACTGAATTATTTTCTCAGTAAGGATCATTTTTCCTCAGCTAGAGCCACTTCTCAGGTACAAAATCCATTGTATTAAAGATATATTTCTCTCACATATTTAATACATTTCACTCACATATTTAATAGTAATGTTAATGGTTGTTTGTCTGTACACATGTGTGTCTATATGTGGGTTCTAAGCATTTTAAACAAGATTTGGTAACTACTACATGGGATTGAAAGGTTCCATATCATTTACATATATATATTTTTTACATATATATAAAATGATCCACCTTATTTATGTTGTGTACATATATATAGCCATTTATATGCATTATATATAGATATATATATATACATTAAATGCTGTTCTTTTTTTAAAATTAATTAATTAATTAATTTATTTATTTTTGGCTGTGTTGGGTCTTCGTTTCTGTGCGAGGGCTTTCTCCAGTTGCGGCGAGCGGAGGCCACTCTTCATCGCGGTGCGCGGGCCTCTCCCTGTCGCGGCCTCTCCCGTTGCAGAGCACAGGCTCCAGACTAAATGATTGTTCTTAATCAAAGAAACAAATGCATCCAAATTCTGAAAATGAGAAGTCCAAGTGATATGATTCATTGGATAAAATCAAGAAAGAGAAAAAAGGAGCTATAACATAAACTTGACCACAAAAATCCCAAGATACTAGAATTATTTTTAAATTATTTCAAATGAATTGAATATTTTAAACAGTGAAAAGCAAAATCCTAATTTTGCCAGGGTTGCCTGCTATCCCTAAGAGTTTGAAGAGCCTAAGAAGAAAAATATCTTCAAAAAAGATTTAGACAAAATTACAGACTAAAAGTTTCAATAAATTTTAATTCAAAAGTACTTTATCTTTCCATTACAGTTTACCAGACAGCTTCATAAAGGATATTACTTACTTTACAATCTTAGTATTTATATCAATGATTGTAATGGTCTGTATTAATCAAATCCTTTCCCACAAACTTAGGATTATCAAATGAGCATCGTATTTGATAATTGCAAAATTAATAATTAATTAATTATCTGATTAATTAGACATTAATTTGCTAATTGGTTAATTATCAAATTAATTCTTATCAAAAATAGTTGGGCACATTTAGTTGGAATGGAAACAGATTTTAGCTAATGGAAGCATGCAGTGCACGGGTCAGAAGATGGGCTTTAAAGTCAGACTGTTGTTTTTTTTCCAATTCATTTTATTGAAATATAGTTAATTTACAATGTTGTGTTAATTTCTACTGTACAGCAAAGTGATTCAGTTATACATATATATATATATATATATATATATATATATATATATATGCATTCTTTTTCACATTCTTTTCCATTATGGTTTATCACAGGATAGTGAATATGTGCTATACAGTAGGACATTGTTGTTTATCCTTTCTATATGTAGTAGTTTGCATCTGCTAATCCCAAACTCCCAATCCATCCCTCTCTAACCCCACCTTCCCCTTGGCAACCACAAGTCTGTTCTCTTTGTAGAGTCAGACTGTTTTTAACCCTGACTGTACAACTTACTTGCTGTGACTGAAATAAAGATTGAGAATATTTCTTAACCTCTCTGAGGCTAGTTTCCTCATCTGTGAAATTTGATGATCAGACTACCCTTCATACATTTCTTGCTTAGCACAGTAATTCACAACTATTATGTGCTCAATAATATTATCATCCCTAGAAGCTGGCATTTGTTAGTGAAGTTATTTACATCCCTCTAACTTACTTTCTCTGTTGGTTAAATATCAAGTTAAAGGAGAGAAAATTCTGGTTGTAGTCTCTGTTAAATTAGATTCTAGTAAATAAAAATAGCATACACACTCACAAAGTCCTCCTTATGACAGTGTTGTTTTAACCTTTTCACCTACATTCTACACTAAATATATACATAGAATAATAAATAAACATTCTATTGTAAATCACTATGCATACATAATTATTACAACAAAATAATGGGGAAGAATCATGACCCAATATTGTAATGCATAGCTTGGTAGGCAAACCATATCAATCCTTACATACATAATTACTTTGCTGCGTTCCTAAGAGAGAAACCTGAATTATAATAAAAATTAACCAACATACTCAACAGGGTTAGTTGAGTTAGATCTGGGACCTGGTTAACTATGCTCCACTCCTCTTATCATTTCCAATATTCTTCTGTGTTTGGATCACTTTGGTTTGCTCCTTCTGGCATTCTATTTCAATGTTACAGTCTAGTTTCAAATTATGTTACTCATCTGGTCAGTGCCTTCAAATGGGCTTCCCAACTTACTTAAGATAAAGTCCCAAATCCTCTGTGTGGCCTGCAAGGAATGCCCTTCATAATCTCCTCCCACCATTCTTCCTTTATCTTTCTGACCTTGTCTCCCATCACTCTTCTCTTTGCTCATCCCATCCACACAGGCCTCCTTGCTGAGCTCTGAATATATTCCAAACAAAGAGAATCACTGTTGTTATTTTTATCTATAATGTCTTTGATCCAAATCTCCACATGGCTTAGTCACAGTTATAGAGATTATTTTACCTTATCATATAAAGGGTGGAAAATAGAATAATGCCCCTCCCCAAGGTATCCACATTTTAATTCCCAGAATCTGTGTGTTATCTAACATGACAAAGGAGACTTTGCAGGGTGATTAAGTTAAAGATTTGCAATGCAGAAACTATTCTGTCTTACCCAGGAGGGCCCAATATAATCATAAGAGTACTTAGAGAAGCAAGAGTGTCAAAGTTGGAGAAAAGGCAATGTGATTATGAAAGCAAAGGGAGATAATACTATTCAATGCAGAGCCATAAACAAAGGAATGAGGAGAGCCACTAGACACTGGAAAAGTTAATGAAATGAATTGTCCCTCAGAACCTCCAAAAATAACACAGCTACCAACACCTATTTTAGGATATCTGACCTCCAGACTGAAATAAAATAAGTTTGTGTGGCTTTAAGCCACAAAGTTTGTGACAATTTTTACAACATTAAAAGAATGAACATACCAAGTTTTCCTTGGTAGCCCCCTTTTGTGTAAGATTGAGCCATGTGACTGGTTCTGCCCAGTAGCCTGTAAGCAGAAAAGGTGTGTATGATCTTGGAGCTAAAGCATTCAAACGCTGATGTAAGACACTCTCATCTCTCTTCTTGCAGCACAGAGACATCCAAGGCTGTGTGCTCCTATGCAGCCCACACAAGATGGAGCTGCCATCAGCCTTTGTGCCTCAGAGACTGTGTGGAGCAGAACACCTTACCCACTCTCATTGAGCACGGAATGAAAGCAAGAAATAATCTCTGGCTGCATTATATCACTGATGTTTCGGAGTTAATTTGTTACTGAAGCATAGACTAGCCCTACTCTGAATAATACGCATCTACTTCAGTTCTTTTGCCAACTGTCATATTCTCAGAAAGAGATTCCCTGACCACTTAAAGACACACACACACACACACACACACACACACACACACACACACACACACACACGAAAAGATGTTCTGCATCGCTAATCATTAGAGATATGCAAATCAAAACCACAATGAGATATCAATTTACATCTGCCAAAATGCCTATCATCAAAAAGAACATAAATAACAAACATTGGTGAGGATTCATAGAAAAGGTAACCCTTATACACTATTGTTGGGAAGGTAAAATTGGTGCAGCCATTATTGAAAACTGTATGGCGGTTCCTTAAAAAACTAAAAGTAGAGTTGCCATATGGCTCACCAGTTCCATTCCTAGATATATATCTGAAGAAAACAAAACCACTAATTTGAAAAGAGATCTGCACCCCAATGTTCACTGTAACTTTATTTACAATAGCAAAGATATGGAAGTAGCCTAAGTGTCCATCAACAGATGAATAGGTAAAGAGATATGGAAGAATATTTCTCAGCCATAGAAAATAATGAAATTCTGTCATTTGCAACAATATAGATGGATCTAGAGGGTGCTAAGGAAGTAAGTCAGCCAGAGAAAGACAAATACTCTGTTATCACTTATATGTGGAATCTAAAAAAATAAAAACAAAGGAATATATATAACAAACAGAAACAGATTCACAGATATAGAGAACAAACTAGTGGTTACCAATGGGGAGAGGGAAGAGGGGAGGGGCACAATAGGGGTATGGGATTAAGAGATACAAACTACAATGTGTAAAACAAATAAGCAACAAGGATATATTATACAGCACAGAGAAATATAACCATTATTTTGTAAAAATTTAAATGGAGTACAGTCTATAAAAATATTGAATCACTATATTGGACACTTGATATTAATATTCTAAACCAACTATACTTCTATAAAATTTGCTCTGACAATAAATTTCCCTCTTGCCTTGGTTTATTTCTCATTTTTTTTCCTTTTTCATTTTTTTTCAATGTCAATCTTCACCATCTACATTTTTTAGCACTCTAGATGTTTCAGTTATTTATTTTGTCATCACCTGTCTCCTCCACATTATCATTGCCCTCATATAGCCTAGAGGCCTAAGGGATGAGCAGAGGCTTGTTAATGTCAGTTCAAACAGTGCCGATATTTTTATTTGTTTATATCTGCTTTTTCCTAACACCTGGAATAGTGCCTGCTATTTTTCACAGATAGATAAATAAGCTTATGCTGGTGCCTGTGCATTCCTTGATCCTTTTGTTCCTGATCAGACTTGTTTCAACTCACGTCCTGACTTCAATTTCTGCCCCAAGCTGCTCTAGCACTTCATTCCTGAACCATTTCTTCAATTCTTCTTGTCTACCAATTCTACTTTGTAAAGTATGGCAAGAACTCCCTCAATTTTTTTTTCTCCCGTGAACTTTGATAGAACTAAAAACAGGAAGGATAAAACAAAGAACAAGAATATTTGGACAAAGAACAAACCACATGCAAGATATTGGGGTACAGAAAAAAATGTAGTCCATCTTCAAGGATCTTGTGATCAAGAGGGTGGTATGCAAATTGAATCAAAATCATAATCAATTATAATCAATGAGTAAAGATTTTGTTACTTTTTACTAAAATACTTAGTTTAAGGTATATATGTTTAAACTGGGTATTTTGTCATTTATTCAGAAAATATTTACTGACTACTCACTGTGTAGCTGTCACTATAGTAAGTGCTTGAAATATAAAAGTGAGCTCAACCCACACTATCATAGCCCTTATATAGCTTAGTGGCCTAAGGAATTAGTAGAGGCTTGTGAAGAAAGGAAGGCTGACATTCACGTTTGGTTCAGAGAATGCAGCAAAAGAAATTGCATGCTGGCTGTGATGAATTGCAGATGATCTGTAATGTCTGGGTTACAGGGTCAGGACATAAAGAAGATTAATGGAGGCCTTATATTAACAATATTTCAAAAGGGTTAGAATTTTTATGAAGAAAAATTGGGTTCATCAAATAATTTAAACAGAAGGGTAATATGATTATGTAGGCAATTTGGAAAGATTGCTCTGTGAGAAATGTAGATAGATGGGAAGAGGACAAAACTATACTCAGGATGTCCTATTAGAATCCTGTTATAACAATCCTAAAGAGAAATTATAAGATTCTTTGAAATTATCCATAACAGTGGGAATAAAGAATAGCTTAATGACTGAAAATTAAGGTTTCAAATTAAAAAAATGAAAAGATTGGTTCAGAAATAAAGTCAATCAAGACATTGGACACAAACCTTTTATTTTGAAATATCCTGATTGAAACTAGGCAGGTGGTAACCCTAATTTAATTGGTACTTTCTATGTGCCCTGATAATAATTTTCTCCCTCCTGGATCTCAGACCATATGCTAAGCTTAAATTCTTCTATTTTTTTGTTTTTTTTCCAAGACCTTCTTAGATAATGCCTGTTAAAGTCTCCAAAGGATATTCAGTTTAAACCAAATCCAAATGTTTCATGCTAAAAAAAACTTAAAAAAAAACCCAAAAAACTGAAAATCATAATTATGACAATGATGGATGTCTGCTTTGATTTTAAATTTAGAAGATATTTACTTCCAATAATCAAGTAACATGAAAAGTTCTTAAGCCATTATCATTTATTTTGCTCAGTGACAACTTTTCGTTTGTATGTGCTGATCATGGACAGTTGAAATTATATCTGGACAAGTGTCCAAAACTGTAAATTTTTGTTGAAATACACACAATGACCATATACAATCCCAAGAGCATCCCCAAAGCAATCCTCTGATAACTTTACTGTACATTTGCTTAAAATGACAATTGTGTACAAGCTCAGTGTAGTTTAGTAAGCTGTATACAAACTCCATGGTTATTATAAACTCTTTCTAAAGCATTAGAAAGAGATTTGCCTGTAAACCAGCATGAGCAACTTCTGGTTCTTTCCATGTATGCTGTACTCATTCACATCTTTCTAGTCTTATTTCTCCTGTGAAAGAAAAACTTGAGTAAAATCCCACCAAGGGGAAAATAAAAAACTTTCTCTCTCTCTCATATATAAAGAGCTCAGTCACCCCTAAGCCTGGTAACCCCCAGTTAAGAGAAAACCTCAATCCTGTTCAGACCATGCCAACCACAAGGAAGAACCAACATTCAAGGGAGGTACTCAAAGAAGGAGAGTAAATATTCAGAGAGACACTGCAACCTGAAATGTAATGCTTGTAACTCTTAATCATTGTCATACTAATGACTTTGATTTAAAGAGTGCTCACCTGTGCTGGGCTTGCACTCAGCACATTGTGTAGTGTCTCAAGCAGTCTTCACAATCGCCCTATATACATGCACTTCTGTATTAACAAAGAGGAAAATGAAGCTCTCACAAACTAAATCACAACCTAAGTCACATCACCCAGTGGGGAAGTAGAAGAGTAGGATTTGAATTCAGATCTTTTTCCTCCTTCAATCATTTGCATTCCTTTGTGTTTGGCCTACCTTGGGTTTTAACCCAATAATTATCCAGTGTATTATTCCATCTCTTGCTCCTAGAAAAGGCTTTGAGCTTTCCCAAGTAGTTTGAGAGTATCATTGCTTAAAGTTACTGACATAGCAAAAGATTAACATACAAGCATGCAGCCTAGTTGGTTTGTCAGTGAGGATTCCAAGAAGAGACAAAACTGAACTGTGTTTGCTGGAAGTGGAATTGAGTATGAAGGTAGTGGACATGGTAGTCATTCTCAGCAGGGGTCAGGAAATGGACAAAAGCAAGGAGGTGTGTGTTATTGGCACTCAACCCTAGGCCATATCTGCTATCATTTTTGTTCCTACTGATACTGTGCAGGACCCTGTGGGGCTCCTGGGCACAAAAGCCTTCCTGTGTCCACAATTTCTTTGATTAGGAAATAGGTTTCATTCAGCCTCCATGGCCTTCCTTGAGTTCCAATGGGCAGGTTCAAATAATTGCTAAATAGGGAAGGGAGGGGATGCCAGACAAGGGAGGAACAGTCAAGAGAAACAATAAGGCAGCTTTGGGGCAAGGTCCTGGTTCCACATCAACAGATACACACAACAATATCTTTGAGCTGTTTTGCAGATACTGAATCCCCCTCTAGATGGGAGAAGTTAACAGTTAACAACAGTATGCTGCCCAGAAGCACGTAGACCCCAGACCTGTTGTAACAAGAAGGTTGATGATGCTGACTCCCACTTACCTCACCACAAACCAATAGGAAGAATGTCCAGGAGCTGATCATGCCCTCTTTGAATCATTACTGTAAAACTTCTCACCACCCTCTCCAGGTTGGAACACACAGTTTTGAGGGCACTAGCCTGCTGTGGCCCCCTTTGCCTGGCAAAGCCATAGTTATTCTTTTCTACTTCACCGAAACTCTGTCTCTGAGATTTAATTCAGTGATGGGATAGAGGCTGGATTCAGCTTCACTACCACCTCCAAGACAGAAGAGCAACAACCAGTGTCACAGACCAGCACTTGAATACATGGTGTTGCATCCAGGGAGGATGGAGGAGGAGAACAAGGCCCATATTATCTACGTCAGCTGGGATCATGCCTTCTCTTTGACATGGTAAGAGAATCACTGCTAGTGAATAATCATTAAATATTTATACACTAATCTGGATGACACTGGGCCCTGACTGCAGTTGGGCACTTGGAAAAAAAAAAATTTAAATAAATAAAATAACAGCATACGAATGAGTCCACTTGGGGGTACCAAGTGAGATGTAGCCAACAACCATTGCAAAAGATAAGCCAAACAAAGAAAAACTTAGAAAGGAAAACTAGTGGCAGGAACAACAGGGATGAAGGAAGAGGCAAAATAAGCAGGAAACTTGAGGTAACCTCAGAGTTTTGTTTTGTTTGTTTTTCCAGTGGAAAATAAAATGTTATCTTGTGTCTTCATCAAAATTAAAACTGTTTGTCCCTTGACCACTACCATACCCACTCGCTGGCTGGTTTCCCCAGACTCTCTTTTTGTTCTCTTCCTCACTAGTGTGTGCAAGAAAATCATACAAGGCTAATAAGAACAGCAAAGAAAATTAATAAACCCCAGCATTTATCTTCACTATTTAATCAGAATACACTAGGATGTCCCTGTAAGAGGATCAGAGGAATTTCTATATTTTTGCAGCTGAACTTTGGTAACAGAATTATCCAAAGTAGAATCTTGTCTATTTAGTAATTGTGGGACATTAGATAAAAGTAATTATACATTCTAACTTTACTTTCCTAAAATATAAAAATCTGTCATGATCAAACATAATTTGCAGGGACATTCTGAGGATTAGGGTAGATATATGTGGTAATATTTAGCACAATGTTTTATTCATCACAAATAACACATACACACACACTAGAATCATAGCTTCTCCTTTTCTTTCCCCTTCCCTACTTGAAAATAAAGACTGGGTGGTAAGATTTAGGTTAACAGTGGTCATAACATAGAAAGAACATTTGACTTGGGGATTTGGTTTCTGGAACCTGTTTTGATATTAAATAGGTCAAGAATAATGGCAGATAATTCTCAATCTACAATTAAATTTAGCGCAGTTACATAAGACGCTAAGAGTAATACAACCTCTCCAGATTTCAGTAACTGTCAAGGTCTTTCTTGGCACTAGTACTGGAACTCTGGCATAGAGTAATTATACAACAGGAAAGACATGCCATCTCTGATCTCTGCATCCAAAGAAGGTAAAGAATGCTGTGAAGTTAAAGATGAAAAAAAGACACATTCCCTCATCAAGTTATAATTGCCACCTATTTTACAGATTTATACCAATTGTTAAAATATATAAAAACAAATAGAATTATATCATGATCTAACATACTACACAATATCCCATTGAACTGAGGAGCAATGACATTTATTTATTCATTCATTTATTTAACAGAAAAATATTTAGCACCATCTATGAACACTATTCTGCCTATGTGTAGCCTCTTGTTCTATTAAGTTATAAAACTTTCTTAATAATAGCTTGAGATCTGCTTTTAGGATACCAGTTGCACCTTCAAAATCAGATAAATTTTGTAAAACCACTCCTTTCATCCAACCTTGCTTCACTTGAGTGGCGATGAGGATTACATGAAACAGACACCATCAATTCTAACTCAGCTATCCACATCACCATGTAATTAGCCTTCAGATTTATAAAAATAAACTTCTCAAGTGCCCCAGACCTTACTTAGCTGCCAGAGTCCTTGGTTGCTGTCATACAAAGCATTGCAACAGGTCAATAAATGCCACAGAGAAACTGGAGTATATTCATTCAAATAGAAGAGAAGGTTTTTTGTAAATATATATTTCCAGCTAGGTCATGCCCACCCCCATCCTACACCCTCTCCATCATTCATATTAAAATGAAGAGGAGACAGTAATTTTAACCAGGCAGTGGGGTTTCCAGGGCATTCTCTCCTTCATTGTCCATCATATCTCTTTCATCACAGTCTTTAATTCAGACCACTCTTGCTTCTTAAAGACTTGCTTTCTCAAAAAAATATTAAAATTAATGGTGTCAAAATTTTTTGGCCTTAATGTTCTGGGAACAATTTCTCCCTCACATTATTTTCATTTCTTTTTATGTGACACCTTCCTCTAGAAAGTAGTTTTGCATTCACACAGTGACCTTAAAAAGTCCTAGATAGAGTGGGAGTGGTATTTTTAGTCTAAACAGCACCTTCTAGTTCACTCAATGAAGGTAGTCACTTAATATGCCTATTTACACATCCCACTTTGGCAGTGATCTTAAAGACCACAGGTTAGTGGTAGTCTTCCCTACTCTGTTCTGATTGTGTGTGGATGTGCTTTTTTTGAGAACTCAATCAATAAAAACCTATATCTATAACTATGTAAAAATCTATCTATACATATATCCATATTTGCTTTGTAATATGAAAGAGAGTTTGAAGATGAGCTAACTGTATAATGAGAGTCTTTGGAACCACAGCATCATCAAAAACACTTACTTACACTTACAGTAGTAAGTAAAAGTAATTCTGTTTTGTCTGGTGTGACAAAATTGAGATCTTTATTTTTTAAGCCACTTAAAAATTACATGGCTTTTTCCATTTCAGAATGGAAATTTCATCACCTTGACGTCAGGCTCTATGACTCCAAAGCCAGTAAAGACTATATAAGGAACTGGGATAATGAAAGAAATTGAAGTTAAACATAATTGCTTTAAAGAGAGTATGAAAATGAAAATCAATTAACATATACTTTGACCATAGTGGAGCAGCTAACTTGCTGGATTTTCTAAGTCGTAAACTAGAATCCAAAAAAAAAAAAAAAAAAATTCCTCACACTGAAGCCAGTCTGTGGGAAGTAATTAAAATATTAGCAAATGTTCACTTTCTGCATAGTTCTTTGCTAAAGACATTAAGTGAGTCATGTATTTAATCCACACAACAGTCCTGTTATGCAAGTACTTATAGATTTCCATTTTAGAAATAAACAGAAAATCAGTGAAGTTGGAAGTCTGTCCCATGTCCACAGCTAGCAAATGTTGGATCTGAATTTAGAACCTCTCTACCACTAAAGCCCAGCACCTAAAAGAGTGCAAGGCTCAAAACAAGCTCTCCATTAATATTATCAGTGCTATTTAAATATTACTTTCTACTGCTTTACATATAGCTGTAGCAGACAATGCACATAGATATGGCTGCCACATAGCTACTGTGATTTTGTGGGTTCTGTAGGCTTTGCTCCAATGAATAATATATTTATCCCTCAGAGTTAATTTTAAAGTTCACTCTTGGATTGTATCTCCTTAACATTGTTCTTTGATTTGCAGTAATGTCCAAATTATTGGGGAATATGAACCATAAAGCAGGAGTTTTATGGAAATGGTTGCAGTTGGGTAGGGGAGGAATAATCATGAGCCTCTTAACAAGCAAGATAATTTACTTTGTAGATAATTTCCACTGCCATCTCCCAACACCCACACCCACCAGAACCAATAGTAATGGACAAATAGTAATAGTAATACAAATAGTAGTGACTTTGTCTCTCTGTTAAAACTTCTTAGGACAGGCTTCATGAAATTAACAGTGTTTGGGGGGCCCCATACAACCTTGTTCATGCAAAAATAAGAGGTAAAAAAATATAGTTGGCAGTTGACTAAAAAAAGGATAGAGACTGGAAAGTTGCTTGAGTGGGAAAGGAAGTGGTATTATTCTCTCCATCTTGGAAGTAAAGCTATTAATAAGCTACTGAAAAGTCAGTTGATAGTATTATGGGAGTTCCCTTGTATGTAAAATTGTTACTTTTCCTTGCTGCTTTTAATATTTTCTCTTTATCTCTAATTTTTGCCATTTTAATTATAATGTGTCTTGGTGTGGTCCTCTTTGGGTTGATCATGTGTGCGACTCTCTGTAATTCCTGGACATAGATATCTGTTTCCTTTCCCAGATTAGGGAAGTCTTTAGCTATTATGTCATCAGATATGCTCTCTACCCCTTTCTCTCTCTCTCTCTCCTCCTTCTTGCACATCTATAATACTAATACTAGTATGCTTGATGTTATTCCAGATGTCTCTGAAACTGTCCTCATTTCTTTTTATTCTTTTTTTCTTTTTCTTTGTTCAACATCAGTGAGTTCCACTACTTTTCTAGCTAGCTGACCTGTTCCTCTGTATCATCCACTGTTGATTCTTTCTAGTGTATTTTTTGTTTCAGTTATTGCATTCTTGATCTCTCTTTGGTTCTTCTTTATATTTTCTCTTTATTGAAAATGTCTAACTTCTTGCTCTGTTCATCCATTCTTCTCTCAAATTCTTTGATCATCTTTATGATCATTACCTTGAATACTTTATCGGGTAGATTGCTTATCTCCAATTCACTTAGTTCTTCTGGGGTTTTATCGTGTTCCTTTGTCTGGAATATGTTCCTCTGCCACCTCATTTTGCCTTATTTGCTGTCTTTATTCCTATGTAGCTGGTAGGCTGGTTACATTTCCTGACCTTAAAGAAGTGGCCTCTTTTAGGAGACTCCCTATGCTTCCCAGCAGCACACTCCCTATGGTTGCTAGAGCTGCATGCTGTAGGAGTGCCCCCTATGTGGACTCCATGGGTCCTTCTATTGTGGTGGCTGTGGGCAGTCTGGTCGGCATGGCTGACTCCCTGCCCAGTTGGTTGCCAGGCCCTGCCACTATTTGATGGATTCAGGTCATGAGGTGGTTGGCTGCAGAACCCCAGGGGGTCTTGGGGCTGGTGTCAATGGTGGGCAGAGCCAGCTTCTGGCATGTGTGGTTGTGGGGCCAGAGTTTCTGGATCTAGAGTCAGCCTCCTAGTGGGCAAAGCCATGGCCCAGGGAGTCCTGGGGCTAATGTTAGCTCACTGACAGGCAGAGCTGGATCCTAGGGTCTCTGGCTGCAGGACCCTGGGGTCCTGAAGCTAGTTTCAGCCCAGTGGTGGGTGGGGCAAGATCTGGGGGCTGGTGCCCATCCATAGGTGTATGAAGCTATGTCTGGGGCTAGCTGTGTCTTGGGGCCCAGTGGTGGGCAGAGTCGAATCCTGATAGGTGAGGCTGGTTCCTGACACAGCTGGCTACAGGGTCCAGGGTGTCCTGAAGCTTTTGTGTGCTCACTTCTTGGTGGAACTGGATTCCAGGGAAGTTGGCTGAGGGGCCCAATGTGTCTCAGAGTTTGTTTTGGCCTGCTAGTGGGCCAGGCCAGGGACCAGGGGATCCAAGGCTGGTGCTGGCCTGCTGGTGGGAGTACTGGGTTTTGCCACAGCAGGCTGAGGGGCTACAGTAGCCTGGGCCTGGTGTCCACCCACAGTGGGCATTGCCAGTGCCCTTGGTGTCCTGGAGCTGGTGCCTGCCCACTAATGTGTGAGGTTGGTCCCAGGGCTAGTTCTATCTCTCTGGTGGGCAGAACCAGGTCCTAGTGTCTCTGCTTGCAGTGCCCTGGGGGTCCCTGAGTTTATGGTCAGCCTGGTGCTGTGCAAGACTTGGGTCCATTGGGTCTTGGGGCTGGTGCCAACTCACTGGTAGGCAGAGTGGGGTCCCATGGTCTCTGGCTGCAGGACCCTAGAGGTCCCATGGTTGGTGTGTCATCCCACTGGTGGTCAGGGCTGGGGCCCAGTTAGGTCCTAGGGCAGGTGCTTACCCACTGGTGGGTGAGGCTGATCCCAAGGCTAGAGCTGCCTCACTGGTGGGCAGAGGTGGTTCCTGGGGCCTCTGGCTGCAGGGTCCTGGTGGTCCTGGGGTTAGTGCCTGCTCACTGGAGGGTGGGGTCTGCTCCTGGGTCTTTTGGTGGATAAGGCCATGTCCCAGAGAGGCTATGGGATCAGGGAGTCTTAAAGCATCCTGCTTACTGGTAGTTGGGGCAGTATCCAGTGCTAATAATTTACAGGGAGAATTAAAAAAATATCACTCGCCTATACCAGTATCCATGTTGTAGAGTGAGCTCCCGAAAATGGTTGCCACCAGTGTCTATGTCTCCAGGGTGAGCTCCAGTTGCCTCCTGCCTCTTTGGGAGACTCTCCAAAATCAGCAGGTGGGTCTGACCCAGACTTCTTTCAAATTATTACTGCTTCTTCTCTGGGTCCCAAAGCATCTGAGATTTTGTGTGTGTCCTTTAAAAGTGGAGTCTTTATTTCCCACAGCCTTCTGTGCCTCCTGAAAGCAAGCCTTGATGGCCTTCAAAACCAAACTTTCTTGGGGTTCATCTTCCCAGTGCAGAAACCCAGGGCTGGGGAGCCCAATGTGGGGCTCAGACCCAATGCTCCTTGGGGAGAACCTCTGCAATTATAATTATCTTCGTGTTTGTGGGTCACTCACCAAGGGGTATTTGTCTCTATTCTACTGCAAGTCCACGCTCCTACCCATCTCGTGTGGCTCCTTTTTTATATCTTTGGTTGTAGATCTTTTTTGCTGGATTCCAGTATTTCTCATCAACAGTTGGCCTGTAAAGAGTTGTAATTTTTGGTGTGCCTGTGAGAGGAGTTGGAGTCAGAGTCTTCCTACTCTGCCATCTTGGTCACTCTCCAGGAAATCCTTTTTGAAGGGATAAATGCTCAACCCAGACTTTTCATAATTCTCACGAAAGCCTTAGAAAATATGAGTTGAAAAAGAAGAAAATTCACCATATGAAAGTGTAAGCCAAATCAAAGCAAACAAACATGGACATACAATTATTAGACATAGACTGTAAATAACTATGTGATCCAAGTGTTTAAAACAGAAAACATAAAAATGGACAAGAAATAAATAACAAAAGTATCAAATTGGTTTGATTTTAAAATAAACTTCTACTACTTTATCCCCACTAGGAAGGCTATAATTTTAAACAAAGAAAAGAAAAGAAAATGGCAAGTGTGTTGGTGAACATTTAGAAAAATTGGAATCCTTATACACTGCCATTGGAAATGTAAAATGGTATAGTCATTATGGGAAATATTTTGACGCTTCCTCAAAAAGTTAAACAGGGAATTATGCAATTGTGGGGGCTGGGAAGTCTCAGTTTTGTATGGCAAGCCAGCACATGGACAGGCTAGAAATTTAAGCAAGAGTTGATATTTCAATTTTGAGTCCACATTCTGTGTGGCAGCAGGCTAGAAACTCAGGCAGGATTTCTGTGTTATAATCTGGAGGCAGAATCCTTCTCCTTTAGAAAACTTCATTGTTGATTGAACAACTGGGCACCATAGTCTAACTACTGTGAGACGTAAAATTAACCATCACAGTCACTTTCTGGTAGGAGCTTTCAGTGCCAGAATCCATTGGCCAAATCCCTTTCCTTTGTGAGAATGATGGTAGAAACACATTTTGAGACATAACTTTTGTCAGTCCAAGATCCTGACCAACAGATGCTGGGCATGTAGCACTAGTTAGAAACATCTACCATTGATTACTTGGGGATTTTTATTACTGTAGTATAATCTAGCCTCTCCTACATGACACAACAGTAGTGTGAGTGTGTGATATTCTATACTCAAATCAAGAAAATATTCCTTAAATTGGTGGCATTTTAGGAAATGAAAAAAGGTCTGAATCTACAATATTGTAGCAAATCAATCATACTAAAGACATTTAAGTGGTATTACTAGTGACTCTTAAATTTATGACATTGTCAATGACCTGAAACTCATCACACTGTGACCAGTTGCATTGAGTTGAGGAACGTCTGAAAGAATATTTATTGGATGCAATACCATCCTCTTTACTGGTATGAATTTGTATGTCTAAAAAACATCACTGTGTTATGAAAGACTTATCATTGATTTTAAATATTTGGACAGTGTTAACCTACACAATGAAGAAACACAATATAAGTTGGGTATTTTGTGTAGGGCTTAATTATTCAGCTGTATTACTGGGAAGGAGCATAGCTGGAAAGTAAATTACATGCTTCTCTGCTGCATGAACTCAAAAATTACTCATCAATCAAACAGTAATGTTAAATATGTTTCTTTTCTCAGAAAGCATAATTCCTGATTAAAGATCTACCATAAAAATGGACTTCTCTTTGGCCAGCATCATTGGTGTTATAGTCTAAGCAGCATAATAAAGGTCGCTGCTTCCATTATTTTGAGAACTTTCTTATCTAATATATTATTTATAATATAGTTAAAAGAAATCATGAAACTATCTGCACAGTGCAATGCAAGAGATATATTTGGTAGTAAGTCAGTTCAAAATAGCTCAAATGCAGCTTGCCTGGTGGCACAGTGGTTAAGAATCTGCCTGCCAATGCAGGGGACATGGGTTCGAGCCCTGGTCTGGGAAGATCCCACATGCCACGGAGCAACAAAGCCCGTGCGCCACAACTACTGAGCCTGCATGTCACAACTACTGAAGCCCATGTGCCTAGAGCCTGTGCTCCGCAACAAGAGAAGACACCGCAATGAGAAGCCCACGCGCTCCAACAAAGCGTAGCTCCTGCTCGCCTCAACTAAAGAAAGCCCGCATGCAGCAATGAAGACCCAACACAGCCAAAAAAAAAAAAAGAATAAATAAAAATAAATAAATTGAAAAAAAAAATAGCTCAAATGCATGTTGTAGGCAGCATCCATAAAGGCAGTCGGGTCTGAGATGAGATTTACTTTATGCCTTGGAACGGGTTCACTGCATACTTAGTAATGTGCTTGTACTAGCTTTCTTCCTAATATAGGGAGATGATTTGTGACAAATTGTAGGTAATATGTAAGTCACGTCTTCCTTTCATTATGTCTGAATCTTCAGACTTTGTGTGTAGAAGAAATAAAAATGTTCAATTAATATTAAAAAATTCAACATCTCCGGAAATAGAACTCAAAAATAAGGGATGTAAAAATGCTTTGCTTCTTAGATTGGTCAAGGTTTTTTAAAATTATAATTGATGGGGACTCTCATGCACTGCAGGTAGTAAAATACTTCCTTCCAGAATATTTAATAGAAATATTGGATGTAAAAAAAATA